>NC_137004.1:22453787-22621287 GCF_032717465.1 Coenobita brevimanus
AGAAACAGAGGCGTGGAAGAAGTTGAGAGGCGGAAGAGAGAGTTATATGTAGAAAGAAAGAGAGAAGTGAAAAGATTAGTAAGAGAGTAAGAAAAGAGTGGATGAGGAATTTGGAAGGAATTTGAGTGTAAAGTGGAGGGACTGTAAGAAGATGTTCTGGAAAGAGGTGAAGAGAGTAAGACAGGGTGGAAGTGAGATTAGCAGGGGAGTGAAAGATAAAAATGGTAGATTACTAGTGAAGAAGGGAGAAAAAGTGAGCAGATGGAGAGAACACTTTAAGGAATTGTCGAACATACAGGGTGGAAGTAATGCGAGTATAAGTGGCTACGGAATGGCTGGGAGAAGGAGGGAGGTGAGAAGACACGAAGAAATCAGTAGGATAGAAGTTGTGGAAGCAATGAAGAAAGTAAAATTGGGGAATGCCCCAGGTATTGATGAAGTGTGTGGTGAAATGCTGAAGCATGGGGGAGAAAGAGTAGTAGAATGGATGTGGAAGATGTGCAGATTGGCCTGGGAGGAAGGTAGAGTCCCGGAGGATTGGAAGTCAGGTATAATTATTCCCTTGTACAAAGGAGAAGGGAAAAAAGAAGTGTGTGGTAATCATAGGGGCATTTGCCTTCTTAGTATAATAGTTAAAGTGTATGGTAGGATACTTATTGACAGTGTTAGAGAAAGAACAGAGGAATTAGTTGGAGAAGAACAGGGAGGCTTTAGGAAGGGAAGAGGTTGTGTAGATCAGATATTCATTCTTAGATCTTTAGTGGAAAAGTTTCTAGAGAAGGGAAAGAAGTTGTACGCGGCTTTCATGGATTTGGAGAAAGCATATGACTGGGTGGATAGACAAGGATTGTGGAAAGTATTAAGAATATATGGAGTAGATGGAAAGTTGTTGAATGCTGTGAAGAGTATGTATGATGGTGCTAAAGCTGCAATGTGTGTGGATGGTGAACTAAGTGAATTTTTCTCTTTGGAGGTTGAGTTGAAACAGGGATGTGTCTTGTCTCCATGGTTGTTCAATCTGTTCATGGATGGGGTAATAAAAGAGGTACAAGGTAGGGTAGCTGATGTTGGAGTGGCCCTGGTGAGAGAGGAGTGTGTTTGGAAACTCCCTGTACTGTTGTTTGCACATGATATTGTGTTGTTGAGTGAAGACGAAGGGGAGCTGCAAGGTTTGGTGGATGAGTTTGGGAGAGTGCGCAAGAAACGGAATCTAAAGGTGAATGTAGGGAAGAGTAAAGTGATGGTCTTTGAGAGAGGTGAAGTCAGTGAATGTACAGCGAGGTTGGATGGTGAGGAATTGGAAAATGAGAGTACGTTTAAGTACTTGGGTAGTGTGATGAGTAAGGATGGAGGTTTGGAGGGTGAAGTGCTTGAAAGGGTACAGCAGGGAAGAAAGGTTGCTGGTTCTTTGAAAGCAGTGATAAGAAACAGGGAAGTGAGCATGGAAGTGAAAAAGTTACTACATGACAGTATTGTGATACCAACTCTAACGTATGGAAGTGAAGCTTGGACATTGTTGGAAGGACACAAGTCAAGAGTGAGAGCAGTGGAAATGAGTTATTTAAGAGGAGCCTGTGGAGTCACATGGAGAGACAGGCTGACGAATGAGGATATAAAGGAGCGTTCTGGTGTGGATGTGGATGTGATAGGAAGTGTTATGAGGAACACACTGATGTGGTTTGGCCATGTGGAGAGGATGGAGGGTGAAAGACTGACGAAGAGAGTGTATGTGAGTGAGGTGGAGGGAGGAAGAAGGAGGGGGAGGCCGAGCATGAGATGGAGGGATGGGGTGGAGAGGTGTATGAGAGAGGGGGGTGTGAGTTGGGAGCAGGGCAGTGAAATGGCGGGGAACAGGACGACGTGGAGGCGGTTTGTTTGTGGCCACCCCAAACGGGATTGAGGTGTCTGGCAATAGATAGATTGATAGACCATGACTGCATGCCACATTCTTTCAGCCATGATGCGCATGTCTCTATAGGAGGGGTTACACTTCTTAGTACGACGACTACATAACCTATTACCTCTGCAAGTATCTTGCATTATCAGTGTTTCCTCCAACTTACAACGTTTAGTACTTCAAATCTGGTTTTCTGTTTCTCAGTACCCCATGTCTCATATACATATAACATGGCTGTCTTGCACTATCTCCTAAAATACGGGCAAAGGAAAGGATAAATTATGCCTGAGAAACCTTCGTGAAAAATGAAGAAGAAACAAAATACAAGGAACACACATGGTTCTCCCCTTCTCTCCCAATTTGCCAACATTCCTCCTTTTCGCCAGATGAATATCAAGAGACCCATCCCTTTCTTTGCCTTCACTCTAAATCACCCTTCCAACTACTACCATCCCCATTCATCCCTCCCAACCCTCCATCTTTTCCCTTCCTCCTACAATTCTTCCTCTCCTCCCTCCTCCTCCAGCTACTCTCATCTCCTCTTCTACCTTCTCAGCACCATTCCTCATTTTCATTTACATATAAAAAATTCTCATCCCCTTCTCTTATTTTCCAACCAAATCACATTCCCCACCACCATAATCCCAATCCATCCCTCAGTTTATCCTCACCTTTCCCATCCACCCCCTTCACTCTTGCAGATTCATCCATCCCCATTCCTTCCCTCTCTATATACTTCCCCTATATTCCCTCTCCCTTCTCTCCCACCCTTTCCCTCTCTCTTCTTCCCTCCCATTTTCCTCTCTCTTTTTTCCTCCCTTCTCATTCCATTACCCTCTCTTCGCTTTCTCCCCTTTCCATCCAAAGCACCCTTCCGTTAACCACCATCCCATTCACCCCTCAGCATGCCGTCCTCCTTCTTCCCCTTCCCCGCTCTTTAATGAATCGAATAATCATTTCCTTCCCTCTCACAAACTATTTCTCTTCTTTTCCACACCTTTCCCACTTTCACTACTCCATTCACCTTTCAGATCGATCCATATCATTTTTCGATCATCTAATCCTCCCCTCCCGCCAAACTATGTACTTCTCTTCTTTTCCAACAGCAACACCTTTCCCATTTCTACCCACTCATTCATCCTGCAAGTCTATCCCTACTCTTTTCTTTTCCGGTCATCCTCCCTTCATCCCTTCTCTCCTACTAATCCTTCCTCCCTTCCCCTCGCTACATACATACATCCCTTCCCTCACTTCCCCCTCCTTGCACAGCCTTCCCTTCCTACTTTGCTATATCTTGTATCTGGCCCAGTGACTGTTTACGATAGATATAGCCTATTTAACCTACCCTATAGCAAACAGCCTCGAAAAGACCAATAGTTCTGTTCATGTTTGTTTTTCTTTGTAATATTTTGTACCATTTGTACTCCCCTTCCCTCCCCATATACCGCTGTTATCCCTCCCTAACAACCTTCCTATCACTCCCTTCCCCTCTTTACATGCCTCTCTCCTCTCCCTTTCCCTCCCTCTACATGCCTGCTTCCCCTCCCCTTCCCTCCCTACATTCTTCTCTTCCCTCCCCTCCCTACATGCCTCCCTCTCCTCCCTTCTCTACATGCCTCCCTCCTCCCCCTTCCCTACGTGCCCTCCTCCCCTCCTCTCCCTAAATGCCTCCCTCATCTCCCTTCCCAACGTGCCTTCCTCCCCTTCTCTCCCTACGTGCCTCCCTCCCCTCCCTTCCCTACGTGCCTCCCTCCCCTCCCTTCCCTACGTGCCTTCCTCTCCTCCTCTTCCTACGTGCCTCCCTCCCACCCTCTCCCTTCCCTACATGTCCTCCTTCCCCTCCCCGGCCCACCCCAACCTTCACAGTCTCCCCGCTCCTCCCCTCCCCTCCCCTCTCATCCCTTCTCCTCCCCTCCTCACCCCCACTCTAAAAGCCTCGCCCCGCCTCCCCTCCCCACACCCCACTTTGGTATCCTCCCCATCCTCCCCTAAGGACACATATTTTACCATTCCGATCATGGGGCCCCATAATGAATACCATTTTCTCCCGTATAACCTAATCAATCACACATTTTTCACGCTCCCTTACTCTCTCTCTTTCTCTCTCTCTCTCTCTCTCTCTCTCTCTCTCTCTCTCTCTCTCTCATTCTTTCTCCTGTTTTTAGTCTCTAATTTCTTTCCATCCCTAGAAGTTGTCTTATCCCTTTATCGTACCAAAGCTTCCTTTAGAACAAAATCTCTCTCTCTCTCTCCTCTCTCTCTCTCTCTCTCTCTCTCTCTCTCTCTCTCTCTCTCTCTCTCTCTCTCTCTCTCTCTCTCTCTCTCTCTCTCTCTCTCTCTCTCTCTCTCTCTCTCCCACTTAGGCTGTTGCTCCTACCACGTCCTAATAATGAAGCGAGGTGGTCCCTGGGGGAGATAGGGTGGAGGAAGGGAGATTCGGAGGGAAGGAGGGAAAACGCAAGGGAAGAGGCAAATGTGAAGATGAGGGAAAAAGAGATCGATAGGGAGGGCAGAGGAAGAAAGTCAGAGGAAAACTGGGCGGAGAAATAACAGGAAAAAATACGAGAAAAGGATGGAAAATATAAAGAGGTAATGCGAAAAAGAGGGAAACAGGGAGTGATGCAAGGACGAGGAGGGAAAATGGAAAAGGAAAATAGAATGGGAAGGGGAGGAGGGAATATGGGAAGAGGACAGAAAAAGAGAAAGGTAGAGAAAATGGGAACAGGCAGGAAGTCGAACAGGGATGGAAATGGGAAGGGGAGGGGAAATCGGAAGACTATAAGGGAGGGAAGCAGAGATCAGAGAGGGAGGTACAGTATGGAAAATGTAAGGGAGGAAAAACAAGGAAAAAGGGAATACAGGAAGACGAGGGAAGCGGAGACTGAAGAGACAAGAGAGGCAGGAAAAGAAAAAGTAAGGAGGTTCAAAAAGTAGAAAGAGCAGAACGCGAGGTAACAGTACAGGAAGTGGATAAGACATGAAATGGAAAGGAAATGCCAAGGAAAGTGAGAAAACGCCGCCAGAGAATGAGAAGATAATAACCATGTCGTATTACCCGAACATTCCTATTTCCGTCTGTTTGCTTTCTTTCCTACCTCCAACGATATTCATCTCTGCTTAGTCATTCCCTGTTAAAGACTTTGCCCATTTACTTATAACTGAATAAGGTTTATCTCATTCAGTTTGCACATTTACTTGTATGAACAAGGCTTGACTCATTCACTCATACCGGAATACGTTCTCACACTGCCCATCTATGGTATGTAACCAAGTACTGCAGGCTTTGTTACAATAAGATTCTATTTAATTGGCATCTACCACTGCTGGGTCACAGGCAGTGCTAATATCCTATACCCAACTCTGTTATTCAAACCTTACCATGTTTATTTAGTGGAAGTGTAGCTACTAAGCAGATAACTACCTAATTCTAAATGTCTTCCATTTTAGTACCAAACCAGTGTTTGCCTAGTTCTCTTCTAAGGTTATCTAAACTAAAACCATTTGAGCATATTCTTATATGGACGTTTATTATCGGTACCTTACTAGTATCTCCTTTATTTACGTCCTTTATCTATTTCACCACCACCATCAACCCCCCTTTATTCTCAATCTTTATCGCTTGTATATTTAACTATGCAAAACAACTGTAGTATGGAATACTTCCCACCCCATATTTCACCACACTTCTTTGAACACATTCAAATAAACTTACATCCATCCTACATTTAGGTGATCAGAAGTGTACTGCGTAGTCCAGATGCTGTCCGACAAGGCCAATGCAGAGTTAAAAAACATACTGTATGTTCCAAAAGTCATGTTTCTGATTTTAAACCAGGGAATCTTACTTGGTTTATTAGGCACATCCATCTACTGCGCCAGAGTCTAATAAGTGCTGACTAACTAGAACTGTAAGATCCTTTTCACTAGGTGTAGGTGTAGGTGAAAAGCAAGAGAGAGAGTGGCGGGAGGAGACAGGAAACAAGACTACCGAGAACGTGAAAACAAAGGGGAGGAAAGGAAATGAGAGAAAGGAGAGAATGAAAGGAAAGTATGAGAAAGAAAGAAATAAAAATAAAGTGAGAGAGAGGAAGAAAATAAGAGGAAGACTGAGGAAATTAAAGACTAAAAAATCGAAGACTGTAAAAAATCTAAAAGTCGTCAAAGGAACTATGAAAGTGTGTGAGAGAAAGGATCGAATAATAATAAAGTGGGACAAAGTGAAAAACTAAGAGAAAGACAAAGGAAATTAAAGACTGTGAATGCTAAAGAAATGCCGAAAGAAAAGAAATACGGTTCTGTATCAAGTGGAGAGAGAGAGAGAGAGAGAGAGAGAGAGAATGGTGAAGAAATGACGAGGGGAGAGGGAAGGGGAGATGACTTGTGAGGGCAGTGACGAGGCCTGCGGGAGAGGGGAGGTGACGGCAGGAGAGGGGAGAGAGGCGAGGAGGTAAGGAGAGAAAAATGGAGATGAAATATAGACAGCTGGATGGAACGAAGGAAGAGAGAGGAGGGGACGAAACGAGGAATTAAGAGAGAATGAAAGCTGGGTGGAAGGAAGGAAGGAGGGAAAGAATGAGGCGAAAAAAAAAGCGAATACGAAAATTTAAAAAGGAACGAGGGAAAGAATGAGGCGAAAAAAAAAAAAAGGCGAATAAGAAAATTAAAAAAGAATGAGGGAAAAAAATCAACGCTTTCAGCCCAAATATATATATATATATATATATATTTTTTTTTCTTATTCTTGCTGGTATTATAGCTCATTCACTTTAAAATGGCAGAGGTTTTCGTCCTGTTGCTGCCTGTTTTCCGTGGCTCAGTGACAGAATAGCTTAATACTACGGTTCTACATCTTCTCCATATCACTTATTCGTGACTAGCACCATACTCCAGCATTAGTCTCTTGTTACAGCTCAGATGTTTCTATTGAATTTAGGAGTGACTTCGCACTGATGAGGTTAAATATAGTCTTCATAACCCCTTTAATGCGAGTTCTTTGCTAATGTAAATAAAATAATCCAGAGGTACGAAGACTGAAATGAAGAATATTTCGTCGCTGTGATGAGGTTAAGAGAGGACTGGGAAGAAAGAACGAAGCGAGGAATTAGGAAGGAATTAAGAAAGAACGGTAAGTCTGACAGGATGGAATGAAGGATTATGTGAAAGGCATGAGGCGATGGAATAAAAGCAAATGAAGGCTTGGGAGGAAGGGATGATGCAAGAAATTGACTGAAAAAAAAGGGGGGGGGGGGTACCAAGGTACAGCAAACCCGTCCCCGACAGACTGACGTATAAACACAACACAATATCTAGTCAAAGATGTCACATATCAGATTTAGAGTACATCGGATAAAAATTGACGATTTTATGCCCATCTGAAATTTTAGGCCCGACCCACCTGACACTGACCCCCCTACCAATAACTGGGCGTAACTCCCCGGATGTAATAAGGCATGTTATAGGATGCAGATTTGAAAGATGCACCTTTACGTTTTGGTTTCATGTCGATATGACGAACTTGAAAGGAGTTATGGCGAAAAGACGATTTTTTTACCAGCATTTTATTTTCTTTAATTTAATCAGGTGATCAGAAGGTCATAGCCCATCATCTCTGTAATTTTAGTCAAAATCACACGGGTAGATTTAGCAAAAAGTTGTTAACAGACAGACAGACTGAAAGACAGACCAACAAACAAACAGACAAACCGAGTGAAAACAATACCCGTCCCCGAGCCCCTCCGGGGCGGGGACGGGTAATCAGGAAATGTATATCGATAAGTAGAATATAAATATATATATATATATATATATATATATATATATATATATATATATATATATATATATATATATATATATATATATATATATATATATATATATATATATATATATATATATATATATATATATGGAGCCTCTGTGGTACAGTGGTAAAGTGTGCGTTCTCGTACACTGAAGAAAGAGGGTTTGCTCCTCGCCAGGGTAAAAACTTTGGGAGCGTTCTTCTGGCCACGTACTGCATTGGTGGACACAAGGGGTGCTGTGGATGAACCAGTGTCGCATACTATAAAATATGCTTGCACCCAGTCGGCTTGCGCGGGCCGATTACACTTGGTTCACAAACTACACACACATCCAAAGCCATTTCAACTCAACAATTACACTTACAAGCACTTCTCAAGCACTTCTCACCCTACATACAATCTCAACTAGACAGCCTAAGCCACTTGGTAGAGGTGCATTGGCTGTATCGCCCCCACTTCGGTAGGGATAGGCCGGTCCTGCAGTGGACACTCAAACGGCTGATGAGATGAAATATACTGTATATATATATATATATATATATATATATATATATATATATATATATTTCTATTTCTATATTCATCTCTCTATATGAAATCGTAATGGAAGGGCTGAACGGTCTCTGATTTTTTTTTTTTTTTTTTTTTGTTCACTACCCAATATTTACATAAATTTCTGTAAGCTTAGCTGCGAGTCACGGAGTGTTACTCGAGGCCTGCATTATTTCAGCTCCAGTGATACAGGTGTGCGAGAGGTAACACAGTCGAAACTGTGGCAGCACCGATGGACTTCCTCGGCTATTCCTGTCCCTCTCACTAGCAGGGTGACGTCTAGAGCCGTATGCTCGTTGGCATCGAAGAGTTCGTGGCACCTCGTCCAATGCGATTTATTTTACATATTACGCCTTAGTATTAGCTTGTCTATTATCTATATCTTTTAAATATCGGTATACAACAGCTTGCATTAGATAAGTACACGAGGATATGAAGATGTAATGCAGCAGGCAAAACAAATCGATGAGAAAAGATGTTATGAAATCTTCGAAACCCACCAGAGCTACGACGGCAACGCTTTCGACCAAATGTATGACATTTCCATAGCTTGCTTCCGGTAGAGCATTCCATTTATAAACTAACGCAAAACCCATTTTCTCCCAATACCAGTACGACAAGTTAGTGAATACGTTATACTCAAACTCGCCTCTTATTATGATCGAGTTTGAAGCCGAACAGAACTGCCTTTATTATGACGACTTCTTTGTCGTCTGATGGTTCCATGCCCGTCTTTTGGTGGCCATGCGACCGACTTTATGTATTTTTTTGGACAATAAAGTCACTCGAGAGGTATAAACACAAAGTCTCGGAAAGGGGACTCGAGATAGCAGGCCCATGTACTCTTGCAGAACGTAATATCGATCCACTTATTGGCTGAACAATTATGACACTCTTATACAGTATTCTGAAAAGACTGTTGGGTTTTGATGATTACTTGGTTCTGAAAGTCACTGTTGGACGTCTCACATTTATCGTAGGGAAGTGAACTGATATTAGTGTATGCAACTATACGTGCAGAATAAGATTAAGGTCGACTGGCGCAGAAATAAAGGTGTGAGGCCGTGGCAACGAGCTCTGGTAAGAACAAAAACAAGAAGTAGAAAAACATAATATTTTCCATTTGATATGTAATATGGCTCAATGTCACAAGATCAGGACAATACATACTGAATAGCTTTCAAAACATCACTCGCCATTTATCAGATTATACTGTACATGACATACGAGTATGTAAATGTATAATGTTACATACAGCTATAGCATATACGCATCATGTCAATCCCTGTGCAATTACCCAAGTAAAATACAATATATCCATGCTTGGAGGTAAACACTTTACGTCGTGCGCCGCCTCTCAGGGTAGACTTGACAATATTAAATCCAGCGTGGAGTGTGCAGATTTTCGACAACAATAGCTCAGTGGGAGATGGACGCACTAAAATGGCGGGTCTGGTCCAATAATTTATCTATATCTCGCACGTTTCTAATATTAATTAAAAATGGGAAGGTATTTTGAACTAATTAACCCTGTCATGGTCGAGACAACTTTGGAATTAATACCCACGGGCGCCAGACTGTGAAGCAAGACTGAGAGAAGATGAAAAAGGGAGAATATGAAGAAGACAGGAAGAGAGGGAAAGAGAAACAGAGGAGAGGGAGGAAAGAGAATAGTAAGGAGAGCGAGATGGAGGAAGGAAGGGAAACGGGAGACGTGAATAAAGAGGAAAGCAAGAGATCAAGATGGACGAGGGGAAGGATATAGGAAGATAAGAATTTGCATATGAAAGTAGCGAAAGAGATAATACAAATAGGGAAGCATGGAAAGAGTAAAAAGTAGGGAGAAACGATAGTGGGGGGAGAAAAGGTAGGATGAAAGGAAAGTAGGGAGAGAAAACGGAGGGAAAAGGAAGGTGAGGAGAGAAAAGGGAAAGAGAAAGAAAAATAAGGAGAAAAAATTAGGGGGGAAAAGGAAGGCATGGAGAAAAAAGGGAGGGAGGTGAAGAAGGGAAAGAAAAATGGGGGAGAAAAGAAAACAGAGACAGAGGCAGGAGAAATGAAGATAGGGAGGGAGAGGGGCAAAGAGACTGGAAAAACAAGTATGAGAAGCAGGCAAAACAAACAAACAAACAAACAAACATGAAGAGAATAAAAGGATGAGAGAGAGAGAGAGAGAGAGAGAGAGAGAGAGAGAGAGAGACAGACAGACAGACAGACAGACAGACAGAGACAGACAGACAGACAGAGACAGAGACAGAGAGAGTGACAGAGACAGACAGACAGACAGACAGAGCAAGAGGGTACAGAGAACGCAAGACACAGGAAGGGAGGAAGACAAAGAGGAGAAAAAGCTTATTAAATTTCTGCTTTAATAATCCTGCCATAAATCAACATAGCAGCCCCTCCCCAGCCCCCACCCAGCGAATCATTGTTCCCCATAACTGAACTTGCATAAATTTATACCCACCAAAAGCTACGCACCCACTCACCTCTCACAGCCATCCACCAGACCTAACTTGCTGTGTCTAATCCTAACTTTAGCTAACTTCAATTTGAGTTCATTTTCATCTTAATCCAACATAACGTAGTCTAGTCTGATCCAGTTTAATTATTCCTAACTTATATGAATTACCACAGCCAAATCTAACCAAATCTTGTCTAAATAAACCAAACCTATTATTACCTACCCTAACTTATCCCAGTTTGATATAAAATTCCTTGAAGTAACGGAACACAGTAATGTTTATCATACTGTAATCAGCAGCTTAGTGGATAAGGGACTGACTGCTGATCTTGTGGCAGGAAGATCGCATCGTAGCTACTGCACAGCACAGATTACTCTCCTGAATTTCATCATTGCAGCCTCTACCGTTTCTGAAAGTCCGATTGACACATTATTAACCTCGGCATTTCGAGTGCGTTATTTTCATTTTATTCTTGCCCTCTCCCGGTGATTTTTCAATTTAGGATTAGCTTTTCGAACTCGACGGTTAAAAGTATAGTTCGTCAATCCCTTTCGTGTGAGGTTGCTCCTAAATTATGCGATATCGCTTGGAGGAAGCATGGTTAAATTGGAATAATAAATCCTCGGAATGAACATACATTCTGCCAATATTATGCATATCATCATGTCAGCGGTGGATATGAGAGGTACGAGTTGGTGTGTGGAGATGTGGTGCTATGTTCTGTGCGTGGGAGGGATACTGGACAAGAGAACCCATCCTAACACAATCAAACCTGACCTAACTATCCACATCCTCCCTTAAGGCCACCGCATCCAACCCACTGCGACCCAGCCCAACCAAACCAATCTACTTGAACCTAACCTAACCTAACCTAACCTGACCAGCCATATTCTCACATAACATAACCAAGCCACACTAAATGACCTAATCACCCATATTCTCACCTAACCCAACCCACCAAGCCTACGTAAATATAATTCGAGCCAACCTAACCTAACCTGTTCTAACCTAACCATGCCATCCATATCCTCACCTAACCAAACTGAACCCAACCCAGTATACCGCCACCAGACCAAGCCATTATACTCTAACTTAAACTCACCAAACCTAACCAGGCATATTCTCATCTAACCCAACCAACCAATTCAACCCAGCCCAAACGAATCTAGGCAAACCCAACCTAACCTAACCACCTTACCCAACCCATCTAAACCAAATTTAACCCACCCAGCCATACTCATCTAACCCAACCTACTCGGCCTAAGCAAACCTAATCCACGCTAATACTACCCCATTCAATACCACTCAACCGGGGCAAATCCAAGCTTACCCAGTTCAAACCAAACCAACCTATTCTAAAGCTAATCAACTATACTCACAACCATTCTTCCTAACCCAAGAGAAACCATCCAAAGCAAATCCAATAGAGTTAACCATAATCTCACCCAATTCAACCTAACCCAAGCCATCTTAGGCAATTTTAATGAAACAATCCACATACGATAATCCAATCTAACCCAATCCAACCGAACCCAAATCAACCCATCCTAGCAACTCTAATGAAACAAACCCGAACCTAGACGCTCAATATTACACACTATTCTCAGTCCTAACCCAGCCCAAGCCAAGCCAAGCCATCCTAGCAAATCTAAGGGAGCTAACCCGGCCTGGACGCTCTATATTACTTACTATTCTCAGACGGCGAGTGTTTGTGACAGCCGAAGAATTGGGTTGGGTGAGAGGAATTTTGGTGGCCTCCTTATAAAAGTAAGTTGGCCGGGGAAGGGGGGCGAAGGGTAAGAAGGGAGGAAGAAAAGAAGGAAAGATGGAAGGAAAAGAGTAAGAAGGATGGAAAAGAGTAAGAAGGAAGGAAAAGAGTAAGAAGGAAGGAAAAGAATAAGAAGGAAGGAAAGATACAGTAGATGACAGCATGGAAGAATAATTGCAAGAAAGAATGAAAGAAAGGATAAAGAAAGGTCGGAAGAAAGGAAAGAAAGAAGGAAAGAAAGAAAGAAAGAAAGAATGGAAGAAAGGAAGGGGGAGGGCTGAAAAGAAGGAGAGGCAAGAGAGAATGGATAAATGAACGAAAGAATGAAAGAAAAAAGTAGTCGTGAAGAGGAAGAAAAAAAAGGCACTAAAATGAGAAAGAAGAACTGGAGAGAGGGAGGAAAGAAGGAAGAAAATAAGGAAGTCAAAAGTGAGGAGAAGGAAGACAGAAGGGAGGGAGGATTATAAAGAAAGAACGAACGTAAAATGGGCGCAAAAGATTGGCAAAAATGACAGAAAGAAGAATGGATAGGAGAAAAATGGAAGAATGAAAAAATAGTAAGAAAGAAAAAAGGAAGGAAGAAAGAAACTGAGAAAAAAAGCAGAATATAAGAAACAAATTTGCACGGAAGGAAGGACAACTGAAGAAAGAAATAAGACACAGTAAAAATAAACAGAGAAAAGATGGTGTAGGAATGAAGGAGTTTAAAGATGTTGTGAAAGGAAGTTAATCAAATAAAACGTGCCAGGTAAAAAGAAAACGAGAGAGAGAGAGAGAGAGAGAGAGAGAGAGAGAGAATACACCATTTCAGCCTTTCTACAGTTACTTATGCTCTCCATCTATCACTTCTGACCCTTAACTTCCTACCTTCTTTCCTGTCATTCAAACATACTTTCATTTTTCGTTCGAATGTTTTTCTTCCTCTCATCCTTCCTTCCCTCCCTTCTTCTTCCTTCCTTCCTTCCTTCCTTCCTTACTTACTTCTTTCCTTCCTTCCTCCTTCCCTCCCTCTCTCCCTTTTTCATGTTTTCTTATTCTGCATCTTCCTCACCTCCTCTTATTCTTTTCTCCTCTTATGTCCTTCCCATATTTCCTTATCTTCTTCCCCACTCTCTTTCCTCTCACTCCTCTCTCTCCATCTTAATTCCCTGCCTCCTACTCCTTATTTTTCTTAATCAACTGACTTTCGCTCTTTCTCCTTCTTCTCACCTCCCTTCCCTTTGTCATTTCTTCCTCCCCCCCTCTTTCTGCACAGCCCTCTTTTTCCTCCTTTCTGTCTCCTCTCCTCTCCTCCTACTTCTCCTCCCTCCTCCCTCTTATTCCCCCTTTTGAATCGTTTCTCTTTTCTCCTCATCTCTCTCTCTCTCTCTCTCTCTCTCTCCTTACCTCCACCCCCCGCGTTCCATTCTTTTTCCCTTTCTTTCTTCCCCTCCTTTCCTTCCCCTATCTCTCCTCCCCTCCTTTCCTTCTCCCCCCTCTCCCCTCCGCTCCTTTCCTCCTCCCCTCCCTCTCTCCTCCCCTTCTTTCCTTCTCCCCTCCCCCTCTCCTCCCCTCCCTGCTTTTCTCCCCTCTAACCCTAGTTTATATTCCAATAGGCATTTCCATACTTCATAAGATGTATAGGGGAGGCCAGACCAGGAGGCACGGGAGGAGGTAGGGAGAAGTGGAGGTGGGAGAGGTGGAGGAAAGGAGGAAAAGGTGGAGGGAGAGAGGAAAAAAAGGATACCTGTGGATAGACAAAAGAGAGGTACGACGTGATTCGAATACGTATGTAGATTTGCAGATGAAATACAGGATAGAAGCTAAGGTGGCAGCAGTCACCGAGTAATTAAACCACTGGCTTCTGTGATTCAGTCTCAGATTAATTTAAAAAAAGTCTGGTATATCTGGAATAGGTAATTAGAGCCGTCCCAACCATGACATACTGGTGACAGTATTAACACTCATGTCCCTATGATTCACTTTCAGACAAAGCAAACCGACTGGCGTTAACAGGAACAGTGTAAAAGAGTTGTTCCGACCGTTAGAGGAGTAATGGTGACAGTATTGCCACTAAGGCTATTATGGCAGCTAACTAAAAACAAAACCGTCTGGCGTTAACTGAAAAGAATACTCGAGATTTCCAGACCACGAGAAGATTAAGGGGATATATATATATATATATATATATATATATATATATATATATATATATATATGGAGCCTCTGTGGTACAGTGGCAGAGTGTGCGTTTCGCACGCTAGTGGACGCGGGTTCGCCTCCCGCCAGAGTTGTAAAAACTTTGGGAAGCGTTCACGAGTCACTGACCACTTTGGCGGACACAAGGGGTGCTGTGGTTGAACCAGTGTCGCATACTAGTATGCTTGCATGCTTGCACCCAGTCGGGTTAAGGCGGACCGATTACACTTGGTTCACAGACTACACACACATCCAAAGCCACTCCAACACTAAAATTACACTCATAAGGACTTCTCACCCTACATACAGTCTCTACCGGACAGCCTAAGCCCCTGGGTAGAGATACATTGGCTGTATCGTCCCTGCTTCGGTAGGGATAGGCCGGTCCTGCGGTGGACCTCAACGGCTGATGATGATGATGATATATATCTATCTCTCTATATATATATATATATATATATATATATATATATATCTATATCTATATATATCTATCTATCTATCTATATATATATATATATATATATATATTTATATCTATATATTTATATATATATATATATATATATATATATATATATATATATAAAGACTGCCAGTCAATATATAGGTATAAAAGCAAATAAGTAAATAGATAATAAAGATATGCGACTTGGGAAACTGAAAGAAAATACAGAGATATAAAGCTACACAGCCACTATTTTCCTCGTGGTCGGGGCAACTCTACTATTATATTTCACCGACCAAAAGTCGATTGAGTTGAGAGTGAGCCACAAAAGTTAGAGAGAGCTAATCCTATCACTGTTAACCCTCTCATGGCAGGAACGCCGGTATTCTATTCCTGCTCACACCAAACGACTTCACTCCGCTGAATGAATCACAGGAACCTCAGGGAGTTAACAATGAATGAGGGATGATGGGTCGACAGCAGAGCAGGTTAGTACGAAAATAGTTAAAACCAAAAGGTGATGGACAAGAAAACTAGGAAGTGTGCTAGAATTTTAGTATGGTAGCAAGGAGGAGATACGTTGGGAATGACTAAATTACTCATCATTATAACTCTTCTAACTTTCCTCAAAACCTAGCTTGATATCCTATTCTCAATTCCCCCCCACACACATGCAAGCAGGCACGCGAGCACACACACACACACACACACACACACACACACACACACACACACACACACACACACACACACACACACACACACACACAAAATTCTCTCTCTCTCACTCTCTCTTCCTTCAGTAAAGTGATGAGCCAGGGGGGTCACTTTTTTATACAGCAGGGGGAGCTAGGACCCCCTTGAGAGTACTTTCCCGGGGGTGATGTGGGGAGATATGCCCCCTTCTCTTTTTTGCCCCCCTCCTCTCCCTCATAACCTTCCCCCACTCTCCCCCTCCCCTTCTCTCTCTATTACCCCCTATTTCTCTCCCTCATACCCCTCCCCCACCTCTCTCTCACACTCCCCTCCCTTCCTCCCCTTTAGCTTGCACTCTCTACCCCTAACTTCCTCCACGTACTCTTTTATGTATATTGGTCTTTCCTCTTTTTCATACTCACTTCCTCTTATTCATATTTCCTCTTTACTTATACCCTTTCCCTCCCCATATCCCCCTTTTCTCTCATATCCCTCTCCGCTTCTTCCCTCTTGTTTTGCACACTCTACCCCGAACTCTTTCCTCTTGTTTTTTGATGTATATAGCTCTTTCCTCTTATTCATACCCATTCTCTCTTACTCATTTTTCTCCTCCCTCCCCCTTCCCCTCATTTTCCCTCACGTTCCCCCCCACTTTTTCCCCTAAGCTTGCATCCTTAACTCCAACTTCTTCCTCTTACTCATTGACGTATATAGTTCTTCCCTATGATTCATATTAACTTCCTCTTCCTGATATGTCCTCTTCATCCATAACCCCTAACCCTCCTCCTCTTCCCTCACACGTCCTCATTTTTCTTTCATATCTCGGCTTTTTCTCTCTCTAGTACCCCCATCTCTTTTCTCCCTCTCTTCCGTCTCACACCCTTTCTTTCTTCCCTCCCCCTGCTCTCTTTCGCTGCTTTCTTCATATCCCTCTCCCTCTTTTTTCCAACTTCTCATCTTCCATCCTCGCCTATTCTGTCCTTCATATCCCAGCCCTTTCTCCATCTTCTTTCTTATTCATCTCTTATTTTCACTAATGTCTCTCATACCCTCTACCAATATCTCTATCCTTTTTTTCGTTTCCCGATCTTCCTTCCTCCCCATTACTATCTCTCTCTTTACTTCCCTACCCTTTCCATACCTCCTTCCTTCCTCCCCTCTCCTCTACTCTGCCTTTCCTCCTTCCTTCTCTCTCCAAAACACACTCCTTACCTATACATTCTTTCTTCTCCTCTCCTCTCTCTTTCGTTCTCTTTCTAACCAGAATTCCTTCTTTCTCCTCCCCTATTCATGCCTTTCCTCCTTTCCTCTCCCCTCCCTTTCCTTCTTCCTTCACTCTCCACGTCGCATTCCCTTCATCTACTTCCCTCTCCAGCAGATTCTCCTCCTTCTCCTTCCCTTCCTCTTCTCTACTTTCCCTTCTCTCCCCTTCGTCCCTTTCCTCTCCAAGCCACACTTTTTCCCCTCTCTTCCCCTCCTCTTTTTACTGATAATTCCGTACTATAACTGATAAATTACTCACTAACCACTACTCGTCCCTCCTAATTCCTAATCCCCTTACCTCCCCTCTTCACTCCGTTCCTCCTCTCTCTCTCTCTCTCTCTCTCTCTCTCTCTCCCCTCTTGTCCTCCCTCCATTCCCTCCCCTTTACCCATAATGGCCTATCACTACTTATACTCTCTCTCTCTCTCTCTCTCTCTCTCTCTCTCTCTCTCTCTTCATCGTCCTTTCCCTCTTCCTCTCTCCTATCCTCTCCCTTCATGCCTCCATCTCTCCTTGCCTCCCTCAGTCACTCAGTCACCCTAATATAACTTTATGTCAGTTTTAGCACCCACTCCCGGGCCGCATATGGATAGTTAAGCGAGATAAAGAATGGCCTAAGGGGCATAGAAGCTGCTCTCTGATTGGCCAAGCGCTCTAACGACTTGGCGATCCTTAACAACGACGTAAAAACCCAACGGCCACTCAGGAATACATAAGAGATAGTTGGGGGAGATAACAAGGGGTCTGGTGGGTATGCAAGATGCTCTCTGATTGGCCCAGCTCTCTGACTCTTTCCTGTTTTGTTGTTATTGCTTTCAGACGATTTTAATCAGCTTAGGAGGGGATTATAGAACTTTATGAGTCAGATCCAGTCTCCATTAACTACTACGCTACTCTTGGGTTCTGTGCTTTATAAAAACGTCTGGAGATTGCAGGTATAAAAGAGAACAAACGTACTCGCGTTGAAAAGGTTAACAACGGCCAAAAGAAACCCTTGTGATACTCTGGAATATTATAAGACAGTGAAGATATCAAGCGCCAGAGGGTATGCAAGCGGTTCTCGGATTGGATGAGCTCTTTCCCAGCTTGACGATCTTTAACACCCTCACTGCTCTGACTTTTTTTTTTTTACCCTTGCTATCGACAGACGATGTCATGCTGGAATTAGATATGGTCTTCGTGAACTACTGCACCACTACAGGACACGACGAAATCGTGTTAGGGCAGCAATTAAGAATAAAAAAGGCACCGTAGTGCAGGGACTGAGGAAGATAACAGCATTATCTCTTGGGGATATAAGACCTCTGATTGGCCAAGCCCTCTCAATGACTGAACGCTCCAGTCATAGCAGCAGAACGAAAACAAAAGCCAAGCAAACAGATGTACATTTACCAATAATAAACAAAGTCTAACTAACACTTGATCTTGCTAATGGTTTTTCTTGTTACCTCCAGACGACTCTATTCAGTTCTGGGGGAGATCATTTTGTAATACATGGGTTACTGACCTACAGCTCAAGAAAACTCTCTTACGATGAATTAAATCGCCGAGGAATAAAAGGTAAAGGGGAGGGAGGACATCTTGAAGAGCTTAGAGGCAGTGCTCATCTCCGCAAGTTAGATCTTTCAGCCAGTGGAGGGTTATTCACCCACTGTCTTCACATACAAGACTACTTATCATTCAGGTTACCAAAGCCTATGTTCCACCATTCGTACGTACAGTATTTTACCTACCAACCCACAACGGGTGACCAGACGTCTAAGTCGAGGGGTGTCGCCTGCCAGCCCCGGTATAGCATGGAAATAATACATGACGTCATGTCAGTGCTGGGGTTATAAAAGATAAGGGGACTGCCAAGGTGGAATAAAAGCTGTCTTCCCGCTGGCCAAGCTCTTTTACTGCCTCAACGATCCGATAACAGCGACATAGCCAAGACAAGACCCACTACTACCTACCGTTAAACTTACAGAAAATGTCTAAGTCTAATTAACGTTCACATAAGCAGTTAAGCCTACCATACTCGTCACACCTCTAGTAGTCTATTGCACCTGACGTCATACAATTTTATTAGTCATGCAAGCGAGCGAGAACATTATACTACATGATGATGGGTGGTGGAGTACAGCAACATTTTTCTTTTTTTTTATCTGAGAAACTTTAGAGCTACAGTGAACGTACCGTACGCACATCGTTGGTAAATTTATGAAAAAATCTCAAGTATTACTTAAGTGACTTTTCTCAAAATCTGCCAAATACTGCTGATAAAAGCTAAAAAACGCCAAACTAAGCACCAAGACTGTGCTGTCTCAGAAATTATCAAAGCTATAATGGGTCTCCGCACATTGCTGGCGAGCATAATTATGAAGAAGCAACTCTGGTAGCTATTCACAAAATTTCAAACTGTATATCACGTACTAATGGGTTAGTAGGATGGGACACTTCTTTTCGCTAAAATAACATTATAAAGCTTCCTCGCTGGAACAGTTTCATAATTTCAAACGTGAACACCTAACACAATTCTGCTGAGAGCGAGTCACAGCAGTTTATAGCGTTAATACTGTCACTATCAAGTCTCTCATAACTGGAATAACTCTACCAAGAAACAGGAGTCCACATCGTGTGAAACAGTTTCGTGCGAGCAAGGTTATATTTTTGGCTTTTTTTCGACTACATTTCAATCATTTATGGAATGTGACTGGTACCACTGGAAAGTAATTTTTTATGAGTTTCAAAAAGCTATGACATGCCGCGCCTGACCTAAATAGCTGAGGGAAAAAAATGGCTTTGTGTTCTGTTCTTGCCTAGCAGAAATACTTTTGGTGTTTTTCGGCTATATTTGACTCATCTGTGACGGGGGGAGGGGGGGGAGTTTGGTTTCAGTGGAAGACAAAATGCATGACAGCTTCAAACCGGTATGCCACAAATGGTTTAATAGCGAAGAAGAAATAAAGGTTTTGATGCTCCTGAAGCAGAGAAATTTTACAAACCATATGGGGCAAGAATTTTACAAACCAAATTTTGACTAAAGTATATAGCGTTCTCTTTCAAACACTTACGCTATTCCAGCTAACGCCAGATGTTATTCAGCCGAGCTAGTCACTGGGTCCTTAATGTTAGTGAAGATAACAGAACTGTCTAGTGAGCTAAAAGCTGCTTTCTGACTGGCTAAGACCTTCCAGCCCCGTAACGATCCCCACCAAAGGGACAAGTCAAGGACCACCCTGAAATACATAAAGACGGCTACACAAGATAGTCGCCTAACATTCACATCAACTCTCCTTAGTTTCACAAGTTTTGTATAACAGTGCTCTTTTACCTTTATCCTCACTCAAACAGCTACCAAACATATCACAGCCAAACTGCAGTGAAAATCAGAATAAGAGAATTCGCAAAAACTGTGACGTTATTTACACTTACATGAATTTCACTGTCATACAGACACGTTACCGTAATAATATTAGTTAAGACAATTCGCAAATGCTTCCTCGGGGTTTGGTGGGTATGCTAGTTGCTTTCTGGCTGGCTCATTATTCCAAACTGTTTAAATGACCTTCGACTTCAACCTAACGTGACCCAACTACCACCTTAGGACGAATAAAAGGGCTCGGCTAGAGATAAGGAGCAAAGAGGAAAGAGAAAAGGAACGAATTTTAGACGTTCCTAATTGGCCCACGACGTTGGAAGGGAACTGACTTTAAGATTCGGTTGGAGTAATGGAATTGAAGGGACGAAAAAACGAACAAAAAGTTAAATTCATAAAAAATACAGGGCAATCAATGAGGTGGTTAGTAATGCTGCTTATAATTATTTTATATTATTTTATACACAAACAGAGAGTTAAAGGCTGAAAGTTTTCAAAAGTCGTTCCTCCCATACACAATAAAAAAAAAGGGGGCTACAATCATGAATCATTCACGATGAGTGGACACACTAAAGCTAACAAAATAAAAAAATGTAGCTCGGAGGCAGGGGCAAACAAACTGAGTAAGACGGTTCCAGCGTTGACTAATCAGGCCTATGTACGGTACAGTCACGGCCATAAATAATGATCCTTTCATAACAACAAGCAATAAGACAGACAGCAGTAAGTGTCGATATTCAGCGTTACGGTCGTCGGAACCCAGTGTGCTTTCCATATCATTCTGTATGAGTTTCATAATTGCTCAACTTAAAAGTGGATTGGACTTACTAATGGAGCGACACCACTGAACACAACCGAACAAGAAAGACTGAGACCATCACATATCTCTTGTGTCAAAAAATGGACAGATAAGGGTTGATGAGAGTGTGTTAATAGACGGCTACATCCAGTTCAGGAAGAAAGAAAACAACCACAGCGACAACCAACTCTAAATTACCAAGTGAACACAAGCTACAACTACCACAACCACAACTACAACAATCAGCCCAGTACGAGATGTCAGCGAAAAAAAAAACACACACACACAACTCAGCCACAACCCAAACGACAATTATAACTACAACCAGCAGGCCAAACTAAACCCTAACCCCATCTACCAGTACGGCACAACAGCATCCACCATCATCGCAACCAGCACAACCACACCTTCACGAGCCACAACAACAACCACAACAACAAGGCCAGCACAAATTAGAGAGGCAAGCAACAACTACAACTACCACAACCACAGCTACCACATCCACAGCTACCACAGTCACGCCTTCCACAACCACCACAACAGGAGCCGCACCCTACATGTCTGATAATGAAACAACAGGTAGAAGCCGGAACCTTTGACACTGCCCTCTGACCTTGATCTCTGACCTTCTTCGCCCAAACTTTGACTACCCGTTCCTCTGATGGTTTTCAATATCTGATGCAAGTTTGGTGCAAGTCCATACATTAGCTTTCAATAATGCTCCTGACAATCAAACCGAGGTAAACGCATAGCACCTCACCGCTACTTGCGCGGGTGTAAAGAGAAACAGATGTAGTGACAAAACCCACAACCAAAACCTCAACAACTACTACTACTACCACCACATCCACGGCCACAACCGCCACAGCTACCACACCTTCCACAACAATCATCGCAACCCAAAACACAAAATCCACAACAAAAACATCTACCACAACCACAGCTACAACTAACACAACAACCACTATCACAACTAAACCCATCACCATAACTACTACAAACACCACCACTACCACAACAACCACAACAACAAGCCGAGGGCAGAGAGAGGGAGGCGAGCAGCAACAACAACAAGAGAGGTGGACTGTCGAGAGAGATAAAACGTTTAGCATATATGAATGTTGGGGGGAGGGAGGCAGAGGGGGAGGGGAGGAGGGAAAGAGAGAGACGGGGGGGAAATGGGAGGGGAGAGGGAAGGAGAGGAGGGGGAGGAGGAAAGAGAAGTGGGGTGGGGCAGGTGGTGAAAAGACTGGTTGGGGAGAGCGGGAGGAGAAGGGAGGATAGAGGAGGGTGTGGTGTTGGAAATGACTAATAGGAGGAAAAGAGGAGGTGGGGGGGATATGAGAGGGGTTGGGAGGCGGTGAAAAGGCAGTTGGGGAGGAATGGGAGGGAGGGAAAGAGGAGAGAGTGCCTTTGGAAATAACAAAGGCGAGATGAGGGGTTGAATGAGATGGGTGGAAGTGAGGTGGGGAGGTGGTGAAAAGATTGACTGGGAAGGGGAATAGGAGAAGGCATGAAAGTGGAGAAAAGGAGAGGGGAGGAGAAAGAGCGGTGGGGTGGTGAAAATGAATAACAGAAAAAGAGAGGCAGGAAGAGGAGAAAGTGGAGATAACGGGATATGTGAGATGGAGAGGTGTAGCAACAGGAATATAAAAGGGAGACGTTAAAGAAGTGAAAAGAAGAGGAAGGTAAGGAGGTGGATACGACTAACAGAAGGGAAGAAAGGGGAACAGATGAATGGAATGGGAAGGGTGAGAAAGAAAAACAGAGGCAAGAGAAAACAGGTGAGAGGAGAGGGAAAGGAGAAGAAGGGGAAGAGGATGCTGCGATGGTGGATACGACTAAAAACGGAGAATGGGGTATGGACAGGAGGAATGGGACAGGTGAGATGGAATGGAGGGACGAGAGGAGAAAGGAGAGAGAAGGCGAGTGAGGGGAAGAGGATTGTATGGGTGAGGAAATAACTACCAGAGGAGAAAGAAAGAAGATGGAGATGGAGGGAATGGGTTAGGGAAGATGGAAGGAAGTACTTAATGGAAAAGGAGGGTGGAGGAAATGAGAGAAAAAGGACGTAGAAAGGAAGAGTGAGATGATGAAAGAAAAGCAGTAGCAGGAGAAGAAGGAGGTAACGAAATACTCAAGGTAAAAAGTGGGAACAGGGCGAAAGAGGAAGAAGGGAAGAGCTGGATAAAAAGAGACGACGAAAGAAGAGGAAAGATAAAGAGAAAGAACAGTTTAAGAGTACAGCTGTCCTCTTTTTGTCATAAATGCCTTAATGAGTCTTACGGCACTTTTAAACTGATCTAAATAACGAGAGAGAGAGAGAGAGAGAGAGAGAGAGAGAGAGAGAGAGAGAGACAGACAGACAGACAGACAGACAGACAGACAGAGACAGATACAGAGAGACAGACAGACAGACAGACACACAGTGACAGAGACAGAGACAGAGATTCACTTTTCCTGGACTATTCAAAGTAGAAAACGCACTTTTCAATACATTCTGACAAAGAATTAAATTTTTCCCATATCACGTCGAACTAAAAGGGAAAAGTACATAACACAATATATTAGACAGACAGACAGAAAGAAAGAAAGAATCATGGTGGAAAGTAAAGAGAAAGTCAGACAGACACAGAATCACGGTGGAAAGGAGAGAGAGAGAGAGAGAGAGAGAGAGAGAGAGAGAAACCCACTGCTTCAACAGGAACATAAATTCAGGGCAACGTTTAATTTATGTTTTTCCTGGACGTCCGCATCTCGACACTGGCGTTCGTGAGAGAATTTTTTCCACATACAATTTTTTCCTCTTTTTTTTTTTTTAGGAAATGTTATTACTGAGAAGCGTGAGGTGTATTTTAAAACATCTGAGATAAAAAAAAAAAATAGTTTGGAAGAAGCAAAGGGGCACCTCGACAGAATTTTAAGAACCTAGTATTTAAGCAAAGGAAATTACAGAAACAAAAGGTTGAAATTCACTGCAAGAATGGAAGAAAATATAACACAAAAACGAATACACAATACAACGATAATAAACGGGGCAATTCTAATGAATTTCTAGAGTAAAATGTTATAAAGAAAAACTGGCTGATGTGAACAAGAAAGGAAGAAAATATAAACAGAATGAAACACCCACCTAGAACACAATAACAAAACGGCAGTAACAGAAGTGGTATGGAGGAGAACACAACACAACAAACGAGATTAACAAAGTCATCAAGAAAGGCAAAGCTATCACGACGAGGAGGGGGAAAGGGAGAAAAGAACTGAATAAAAAAAAAAAAAAGCAAGGAAAAATATATATCAATAAAAGTGGAAAAATAATATAAAAAATCAGTTTAAAAAAAATAAACAACCACAAATAATAATACACGGAAATAAAGACCAGCATGAGTGAGGTGAAGAAATATATGAAACATGTGGAAAATAAAACTGAGACACCAAGTATAAAACTCAAGAACAGTGGAAAGATAAGATCAGGTAAAACATGAAAAACAAGGAACTCTAATATAGTGCAACACCTGCGCGCTCACAAGTTGGTTAAATGGCCACACATTTGACCTTGCCACCTAACCTTGACCTTCAGCAAACTGCTCGCAAAATCGAATCCCTTGATTGTTACTTTACCCTGGACTCTCCCACAACACTGATCTAAAACGAATCGATACTGTTTCAGTTGACCTTGCCATATGACCTTCACCTTTGACCTTTCCTTGTAGTCTTCACATTTATCTGTTTTCAAAATCGAATTCCTTTAGTTACACCTTACTCTGAACCCTTCCACAGTGCTTAGTATAAAGTCAATAAAAACTGTTCTAATTAACCTTGCCATATAATGATAAAGCTCATCTCTTCCACTGAGTTTGGTCCAAACCAGATCAAAAGTATTTTATGTCGTTCACATACAGGCATATGGACTGAATTTTGATCCTGAGCCCTTAACCTCTGACTGTTGTCAGAATTGACGCATTTCTTTCTTGCCATACCTTCAACCCTTCCAGTAAGTCTGGTCAAAATCCGTTAAAAACCATTTACGCTGAATTTGCTAGGTAAAACTTTGAT
This sequence comes from Coenobita brevimanus, assembly GCF_032717465.1. Lineage (NCBI taxonomy): Eukaryota > Metazoa > Arthropoda > Malacostraca > Decapoda > Coenobitidae > Coenobita > Coenobita brevimanus. Next base: position 22,479,078 of record NC_137004.1, read on the forward strand.
CTACACTTGTGACCTTGACCTTTGACCTATTGTTCTTGAAAACAGCAGACAAACGTTTTGGTCGTCCCTCAAACACTTACACCAAGTCTGGTTAAATTTGGCTGATTTTCTATAAGTTTTATTCACACACACACACACACACACACACACACACACACACGGACGCACGTCGAATACAACATTATACCCTCTCTTACTTAGCGGGTGCCGGTACAATAACTAAAATATTAACATTAAAAGTCAGGAGAATGGAAAGAAAAAAAATTACAAAAATGAAAATGGGTGGAAGTTAAAGAAATTAGTCGGTGAAAACGATATAACAAATATGACAAGCAGTAATGATCCCTAAGACTTCCAAAAGAATATAGGATTGTCTCCACTAAAATATCTCTACAAATCAAAGCAGTGATTATTCCCATCCCTCTCTCCAAAGGATAGTAAACTCTGCGGATGCGAGTTGCCCAGGTTCACTAATTGTAAGTTTGTCTGGTTAGAACTCTGACCCGATAAAACCCTTTAAAACGCCCAAATCCAAAAATAAGAAAGTTGTCAGAGGACATTTCTTCAAGGAGCAACTGTATAAAAAGTGAGGTGAAATAGTGAATGAAGGAATGAAACCAAAGTGAAAAAATCTTCGGCAGAAAAAAAGGTGAAGAAAGACATTAACAAAATATATTAAGCTCTCCTCACTGTAAGCCAGCAAGGGTGAAAAGAAGAAAGACTAAATGACCAATACTATAAACTGGAGTAAAGCAACAAACAACAGGAGTGAAAAGAAGTTAAAGATCAAATAACACAAAAAATGAGATAAAGAAAAGAAAACAACAAGTGAAAAGAAGAAAACACTACCCTAAAAACAAACACAAAAAAAGGTCAGCAAAAAGGGAAGGCAGCAAAAATGGAATTAAGAAAAGGTCGAACTAATAAAAAAGGAAAAAGCAGCTAGCAAAAACGTGTGAAAGGAAAAATAAGACATGAAAAATACACCCCAGATAAAATAAAACAACGGTAGGGGCGGAAATAAAAGGAAAAATTTAAGCACAAAAATATAAAAAAAGAGGAGAAAAAGACTAAAAGTCAATATGAGAAAAAAGACCAAGCTAAAAAACATAACAAAAAATAATGGAAAAAGCACCAAAAATCAGTTCGAACAGGAATTAAAAGAGGAAAGATCACTCCCACACACACACACACACACACACGTTCTGTACAATAAGAAAAAACTTATTTCGAAAGGCAGGAGCCTGAAGCTAAGTTACCGTAGTCCAGTGCACTTCAGGATAAATGACCTACTCACTTCCCTTGGTGGAATTACACGATTTAAAAAAAAAAAAAATCCAGTCACCTCTTAGGAATGCTGTGACTCCGACTGGGGCGTTCTGACCACTAGACCATTCGGTAACGAGGAGAGAAAGCATAGCAGAAACCAAGGAAAATAAAAATCCTAACATAATTACCCACAAAACAATGCGAATGGAAGGCATTATATTATTAAAACAAATAGTATCAAGACGAAAGAACGGACATAAAATTTTCGCAAGACAGAAAAATGTGTATATAAAAGTGATACGATACGTTCATTGTGCCACGTCCCAGTAAAAAGAAATAATTGAAATATTTGTTAGGGAAGCAACAACTTTCTTAAACCTTGAACTTAAATTTTGCTGTATTTAGCTGAAAACTATATATTAAAAGTCAATAATAATAATAATAATAATAATAATAATAATAATAACAATAAAAATAATAATAATAATAATAATAAAGACTGTTCTACCTCTATTATAAAAACTTCAAAGAAATATCAAATAATTCTGAAAGCACTCTGGATCAATAGTAAAGACAGAACGTGGGCAATATAAAAATGAATTCATAGAAACTTAAAGTATGTAAAAGAATGTGATCACTTCTATAATTTATCCAAACTTCTGCCTCGTTGCTCAGAGTTTGTTTTCAGGTATTACAAGAAAGAAAAGTAAAGCATCAAATACTTACATAGAATAAAAACTGAGTACGCCTTGGTCGGTGTTAAAGAACGAGGGCTATAAAGGGAACAAGGAAGCGAGGTTATGTGTATGAGAGAGAGAGAGAGAGAGAGAGAGAGAGAGAGAGAGAGAGAGAGAGAGAGGCAGACAGACAGACAGACAGATGCAGACACTAAGCAAATGAAGAAATTATAAAATTGCCAAAGAAATGAAGCAAAGGATCAAGAAACGCAAACGAACAAACTAGAATGGGCCGCCTGCAATGAGAAATATTAAGAACACTGGTAACATGAATGGTGGTGTACTGTAAGGGACAAACAAAATCAGGTGACTACCCAGAGAGAAAAAAAATCCAAAGAATAACAATAAGACAAAGCATGAACATAACTCTCTCTTTCTCTCTCTCTCTCAAACACACACACACACACACACACACACACACACACACACACACACACACATTTCAGTATGTATTATGTTTTTTCTATTCATACGAATAAGCCCTCCTCCAGAAAGGAAAATAGGCCTGTGAAGAAAGCAAAATGAGCCATTAGAGGAGGGAAGAAGAAAAAAAATGGAAAGCCAGAGGAAACTAAGCATAAGGGTAGGACAGCAAGAGCCAAGTCAAACGCAATAACCCTGACAATAGTGAAATTGCCAGAAAACTTAAAACACCCTGGTGGCCAATACAAGGATCAAACTACGACCATAAAAGTTCACAAAAAGGTTCTTTGTATTGTCTTTCTTTCTTTCTTTTCAAGCCTTAAGAAAGAGGGGGATCGAACAACGATATTGATTCCCGTTACTGTTAACGGCAGAGTTGCTATAATGATGATGGTGATGATAGTAGTAGTAGTAGTAGTAGTAGTAGCAAGCAGTGAGACGAATGAAAGGCGAGGAAAGAAGGATGAATAAGCGGACGAAGAGTAAAGCAGACTAATGGATGTATGGAAGGACAGCTTGCGGAAGGGATGGATGAGTAGAGTGACGGATGGAAGATGAAATGGACGTAACCCACATCAGCAGTCAACTTTCCATTCTCCTTTCCGCCTTTCCCCCACCCCGACTCCTACTTCCTCTCTTATATATCTATATATCTATATCTATATATCCATCCATCATTCAATCCTACGTTGCCCCATGAGAAGCGTAGGAGCCCAGGGCTAGGCAAGTTGGTCCTGACATTTAAGATGGCAGTCACCAGCCTCACTCATCCCTGAGTGGCATTACGTAGGCAATAAACCCAACCACTCATTGGATATATATATATATATATATATATATATATATATATATATATATATACATACACATGTATATATATATATATATATATATATATATGAGAGAGAGAGAGAGAGAGAGGAAAGAAGAGAAGAAGAATGACTGACGGACAGCAACACGCGATTCCCAGGAGAAGGGGGGAAGAAAAAGGGAGGGTTATTGGCCCATGATTAGGGGGAGGGGAGGGTAGAAGGGATAAGGGAAAGGGGAAAGGGGAAGGGGAGGGATTGGGGATGGGGAGAGATGCGTGTGTGAGTACAGATGTGTGTATGGAAGGGGGTGGGGGAGGGGATGTACGTGTGGGGGTACGAGAGAGAGACAGACAGACAGAGAGAGAATGTGTCTGTGCGCGCGCGCTCGTGTGTGTGTGTGTGTGTGTGTGTGTGTGTGTGTGTGTGTGTGTGTGTGTGTGTGTGTGTGTGTGTGTGTGTGTGTGTGTGTGTGTGTGTGTGTGTGTGTGTGTGTGTGTGTGTGTGTACTTGCTTATAAGACTGGTAGTAAACACATAAGCAGTGTCATGTATGTATCTGTGTGTATACGGCCATATACAAAGGCCTAACGTGTAAGTATATGAGAAAGTCAATGAATAGGTATGAGATTTTGAGTGTGCGGTTCAGATTTTGTGTACGTTTAGCGTGTGTGTAATCGTGTGCATTTGGTGGAGAGTATGTATGTATGAATGTATGTGCGTATGTATGCATGTATTTATGAGGTAGTGTGTCTATAAATGTGTTAATGCATGTGGTTGTGTGTGAGTGCCTGTGAGTGCAGCTGTACAGTACATGAGTATGTTTCAGGGCAAATGTACGTGTCTGTGAATGTGAGTGCATGTCAGTGGAAATTTGCGTGTCGATGTAGACGTGCGTGTAAGTGTAAATGCGTGTGTGTGCGACTGGGCATTTGTGTGCGTGTAACCTTCTGTGTGTGTGTAAATATATATGAATACAACAGAGTGTAAAGGTGTATAAGTGCGCCTGAGTGTACATGTGTGCGAGTCTAAATGTGCGTGCAGTGTATGTAAATGTGAGTGCGTGTGTGGGGTAGGTCGCGTGTGTAAGCGTGGGCGAGGCGAGGACACTTGTTTTAATGTGTGAGGAACTAAATAAAACGACCATAAAAAGGAAAAGCGAGGTGCACGGTGGGGAGAGAGAGAGAGAGAGAGAGAGAGAGAGAGAGAGAGAGAGTAAACAAAATTCAAAACGAAATGGTAGATGAGGAAGTCAGAAAGAAAACAAATGGAAGAGTGAACAATAGAAGAACGGACGACGGGAGAGATGATTAAGAAGTGGGAGGGGCAATGAGTGTGGAAAGAAGGGGAAGGAAAGTAGGAAGAAAGAAAGGCGAGGGAGAATAAAGCGGCAAAAGGGATAGAAAGAAAAACCAAGGAAAGAGGTAGGAGGGAAAGGGAAGGAAAGAGGGAGGGCAGAGAATGAAGGACGAGAGGGAGAGAAGAGAGACTGAATAGGAGAGAACAGAAGAATAAGAAGGATATGACGCAAGAAAAGGAGAATAGCATGAGGAAACAAAGGGATACGAAAAAAGAAAGAGAAAAGGAAGCAAATAAGACTAAGTGGTGAATAATACTGAACAGAAGGAGAGAAGAAAATGAAGAGAAAGACAGATAAAGATAAGAGGAAGGAGGAAGGATGACGAAGGAGGAATGAGTAACAAGGGAAGAATGAGTAATGAAAGGGAAGAAGGACTAACGAAAATGGAAAAAGATGGTGAAAGAGAGAATAAAAGCAAACGGAAAAAAAAAACAGACGGAGGAAATAGAGGAGAGGAAAGAAGATACTGAAAAGGGAAGGAAGAGGAGGATTAAGGAGGTAAAAGGAAGAGGAGAAGGACCAAGGAGAATGATGGAAGAGGGAGAGGGAATGGAGGGACGAAAAGCAAGTAAAATGACAGGAAAATTAGGGAAATGAGGAAGGGCAGAGAAAAGGATGTAAGAGGAGAAGGAAGCAAGAGGAAGGTGAGTGAGTGGTAGCAAGTAGCATGTGGGAAAAATGAGAGAGAGAGAGAGAGAGAGAGAGAGACAGAGAGACAGAGACAGAGACAGACAGACAGACTGAGAGAGAGAGAGAGAGAGAGACAGAGACAGAGAAGAAAGGAAGAAAAGCATGAAGGGAAAGATGTGAGAAAGAAGGATAGAGGGAGAAAAAGTGAGAGAGAGGGTGGGGATGATAACAGTGATCCCAGGGGATATTTTGACCAGACAAGGGGTGGGCGTGGCTCTCTCTCTCTCTCTCTCTCTCTCTCTCTCTCTCTCTCTCTCTCTCTCTCTCTCTCACACACACACACACACACACACACACACACACACACACACACACACAGACGCGCGCACTTAAACAGCCATTTCCAACATTCACATTCAAAACACCAATAATTTCTCTCTCTCTCTCTCTCTCTCTCTCTCTCTCTCCAACACGCACTATGGCCCCGACAGGTAGGCCAGACAAAGCCACCTGCCTGTAATCATTTCATCAATAAGCAATTAATTAAAGAAATGTATATACGATAAAAATTGGTTTAACTACCACCATAATTGTCGCCAATACATTACTTCATTCTTATTTATTTGTCATTCATTCTTAATAACGGATTTTTTTTTAAACTGCTGTCTATACAAAATTAAAACAAATATACCTCAACACAGAACGACATGATCTTTGGTATACATATATATACATACATATATATATATATATATATATATATATATATATACAGCAAATTTATAATGAAGTGGCTTCATGCGATATAGTTGCTCTTTTAAATATATAGTTATACTGGTAGATACAAAGAATTTTAAGAGACTGAGTTATTATCAGAGTTCCAGGGCACACATCCTCGTTTACCTACTTCATCCTGGCACCCTGTCTCTGGGCTACCACTCTCTAACCTTGCCTGTCCATCTGTTAGCGGCTGCCGTTTAACGAGAGACGGGATAATCATATGTTCTCGTGTTTTTACTGCTTACTTAGAATACAAACAGTTACATTAAGTTTAAGTCGCTTAAAGAGTTCCTGTAGGCTCTCTCTCTCTCTCTCTCTCTCTCTCTCTCTCTCTCTCTCTCAGTGTATGCAGTTTGTTCAACTTTAACTGAACCTTGTGACGTATTTTAATTTTATTCTTGTTACCACCAGACAATTTTGCTGAACCAAGAAACTACCTCTATTATTGAAAGAATTAATGAAAGCTATATCTAACTATTTTGCCGTATATCACTCTTCTCTCACTCTTTTCCTGGTTCCTTTCATCAGATTCTTTCCCTGCTCCTCTTCATCCCACACCTTCCCATACTTCCCTTCTCCCTACCCTCAGCTTCATCCTCATCGTCCATCATCTTTACCTCCCTCACTCCTACTTTCTATTCTGCCTCCATCCCTTTTTCTTCTGTTCTTCATCCCCCTTACGCCGTACCTTCCCCTCCGTCTTCCTTCAGCCCATACCATTCCTTATCGCCCTCCTCTCTATTCTCCTTCAAGTCTCTCTTTTACACTACTTCTTCTCCAACTCCTCCCCTTTCTTCCCCACCTTCCTTCATTCCACTCTTTCCCCTTTTCTTCTATGTTTTCCTTCATTCCACTCTTTCCCCCGCTCTTATATGCTTGATGTCCTTCCACTCTTTCCCGTCCCCCCTTCATACCATTTATTCCATGCCTCCATCCACCCTATCTTTTTCTCCTTCCCATTCCTCCCAACAGGTTCATTTCCCTAACTACTCCCTCGCTAATACAGCATCCCTCCTCCTCCTCCTCCTCCTCCTCCTCTCGCCTTCCTGGCACCTCTTCCCCTCGCCTTCCTATACACCTCTTCCTTCCTCAACATTACTTCTCTTCCACTTCCTTCCTAATAAATCCTCTAGTCTTCATCCATTCCTGACACCTCTCCCCTCTTCCTCCATCTAACCTTACGTTCTCCTCCCTTTCCTATCTATAATATCTGATGATCTCTCTTTACTCCTTAAAATCTTCACTCTCCACCCACCCTCGTCTAACTCCCTCGTACCTCCCCTTACCCAGCCTCAGTAAGTATCCTCCTATCCAAGTCCTTCATTTTCCTTATACATACCTTCTTCCTGACCGTATTTCCCTTTCTCTCAGTCATCCTATGTCCTCAGCCGTCTCTTTCTCTCATTCCTGCTAATTCTTATCTTCTCTACTCTCCCACCTTTCTTAGAACTGCCTATCTCTTATTCCTCCCACTCTATACCTCTCTCCGGTTATCGCTAAGTGCCTATCCTCAAGAGTAACCTTCCTAACAGCACTAATAATTTTATATTCTCTCACATGATTTCCCTTCCTCTCATAGTTCTATTTTTTTTTTTTTCACTCCTCTCACTCTACCCCTACCTATCCTTCCTTCTATCTCTTTCCCATTCTTCCTGTCATCACTCTCCGTGACACACACACACACACACACACACATTATATATATATATATATATATATATAAACCTCGAGGCGATTTTATGGCCGATTTTGAGAAAAAAATGCTCTATCAACATAATCCATTTCTCAGCTGTTAGGGGAGCAACAGTTACTGATGATTTGATGAGCAGTTGGCTATAATTTATAAGAGTCATGTGCGCTCTCAGCTTGAATATTGCTCACCCTTGTGGGATGGTTGTGGAGAGGTTGCATTAAGACAACTAGACAAAATTCAGAATAAAGCTGTTAGAATCATTAATAACCCTGCCATTACATATAAACTACCTCCCCTGCAAGTAAGAAGGAATGTTGCCTCCCTTGCATTATTTTACAGATATTTTTTTGGCAAATGCTCAGACGAAGTTGCGTCCATGGTGCCACCTCTCCATGCCTTCCCTCGTGCTACACGGGCATCTGGTAGCGCTCATGACTGGAATGTCACTCAACCATATTGCAGAACTTCTGCCTATCAGAATTCTTTCATTCCCCGAACTGCATCTCTTTGGAACTCGCTTCCACAGAGTTGTTTTCCTCCAAATTTCAACCTACAACTGTTCAAGTCTAACTGTTACAGATATTTTATGAACAGAGGACACCAGTAATCTGGTGTATGGATTATTTTTTTTTTCCATTTGTTTTTCCTTCCTCCGTTCTGTTATTTAAAAAAATAACCAGTAACTGTATCTCCGCAACGGATGAGAAATTAATTCATCCTGATGAGAAATGAACTCATATTTCACTCAAAATTTGTCCCAGATCCATCCGAAGGCAGTAAGGGAAGTCCCCGAGGCGGCCTGTTTATACTGAATTTATATGTCAAATTTTGACCTAGCAAAATTAACTTAAAACGCTATTATCTGATTGACATCAAACTAGGTGGAATGATTCAGGTTAAGGCATGGATGAAGTGAATCAGTTTTGAGATCAAGTAGCCAAAGGTCAAGCCCACAGGGCAAGGCAAAACCTTGACCCGTGTGTCTGCGTGTGAACAAAATAACTATAACACTTTTGGTCTGATCTGGACCAAATTTAGTGGAAGCGCTGAAGGTCAATTATATCGTTTTGAGAACAATATATCATAGATCAAGGTCACATGACAAGGTCAGCTTAAATAATTTTTAACAATCTGGACCAAATTTTGTGCAGGGTTTAAAGTAAGACGAGAATAAATTTTAAATTCTGAAACGTCAATTAAATGACAAGAGAACAAGGAAAGGTCAGAGGTTAAGATCACACAGCAAGGCTAACTTAATCAGTATCGATTTGGTTTAGACCAAATGTTTTAGGAGGGTTAAAGGTAAAGTAATATTACGATGATTTCTGACAGCAGTTAGCGAAGGTCAAGCACACAGAACAACGGAAGAAGTTATGCCTTTAGACCAATCGTGTGTATGAGATCAAAACATTTCTTTTTCCATTGATGTTCGTCATGTTGCTGCAGCATCTAAATTATTTATCTCTTATTTTCACCCTCACTCTCTTCCTACTTCTACCTTCCTAAACTTTCCTAACGCTGGACCGATTTCACGTGGGCTTAGAAGTCTCCCTACAGTCCTTTACTGAACCCTTTAAACACGCTGTTTTTTCTTAACAAGGCATAACAAGACGATTTTTATTAGACGATTTTAAAAACTCTACTAGTGAGGTAGTTACCTAAAAATATGATTATCCTTCCAGTTTGACAACTCTCCTCTACGTTTACTAATATCGTTCGGAGACAGCACGCATAAAATTACACAGACGGTTGTCAATGTGAGGTAGTTGCAGACTTAAGTTTGCATATTACACTTAAATACTCTCTTTTGGCAGTTGAGGGCACTGACCATCGACTTATTTGATGTAGTACCACTTTCTGGTAACTCTACACTGAGTGACACGCCAAACACTTTCCTGTAATCCAGGAAAATATATCCTACGCTGAAAGGTAACTATAAAACCAAATGATATCTGGTGATCTAGTGGTTTAACACGCTCCGACCAGATGGGGGTCTGAGGGTTTTACATCCCAGGGGTAAATGAGGTTGGTCACTTTCGCCGTATAAGTCGCGACTGCATAACCTAGTCTCGACTATACGCTCCTAATGGGACAAAAAAAGAGTGGTTGATGGACATATACAAAGGTGGTATCAAAATTCTTCAGATATTTTAGTTTTACAAGAGGAAAAGTTGCTATGTTGCCTCCTAAGCCCAAGAGAACAAGACCTACCTCCCCCCCCTTCTCTCTCTCTCTCTCTCTCTCTCTCTCTCTCTCTCTCTCTCTCTCTCCACCTGCCTAAGTGAGCCTTACAGATTCTAAACTAATCTAGAGCATAATTCCTCTATTCCATTTCTTTCCTTCCCTCTTCTACCCTATAATACCTCGCACTCCTTAACTGTGCCTTCTCTCACTTCACCCTAACTTCCTCGACTTCTCTCTCCCTCACACTCACTCCTTCGTAGCTTAGCTCCATCCCTCTCCCCTTCATATTCACCCTCTCCATCTTCTTTCCCACTCCTCTCTCTTCCTTTGCACCTTTCTTCTTTCGTCTCCCCAGTGCCTGCTCTCTAGTTGTCCCACCCTCCTTCCCTTAGTTCCTCCCTCACACTCACATTCTCTACCCTCTGTCCCACATTTTCCTTTCTCTATCACTCATATTCACCCTCTTTACAGCCTCACTTCATTTTCTCCCTCTCCGTTGTCTCTCCCATTTTCCCCTCTTTTCTTGACTTCTTCCTCCTCCTCCTGGCTCTCTCTCTCTTTTCTCATAAATTCCTCCCCTCTAGCTCTCTCTCCCTCCCTCCCTTGCCTCCTTCCTTACACTCTCTACCTTCTCTCCCACTCTTCCCTCCCGCCCCGGTTTCTTCCTCCTTCTCCTCGCTCTCTCTCCTTTCTTCTCAAACTCCTTCCCTTTAGTTCTCCCTCCCTCCGTCCCTCCCGTCGGAACAATGGCTGGAGATGGCCGCCTCCCTCTTCCCTAAATATTAAATGATGTAATCTGGACGAACTGCCAAGGAACGGGGGAGAGGAGGAAAGGGAGGAAGGGTGGAACGGTGGAAGGGAGGGCAAGGGTGAAATGGCAGATGAAGGCAGACGAGAAGAAAGGGGAGTGAAAGAGTGAGTTGGCAAAGTAGTCTTATATGCGCAAGAAAGGCAGGCATGATAGAGATGAATGTGAAATACAAACTTACAACATCATGCTCGAAGGACGATATTTACATGGAATAAAACTAGGTATAGGGGTGCGTGCAAACTTGTGTATGCATGCGTGCTTGTGTGCTTGCGTGAGGGCAGGCAGGTGGGCAACGGACGTGTATATGTGAATGCATGCATGTATGTCAAGCTCATCCCTATCTCTGCCAGTGGTTTCCATTTGCTGAATAAAATTATACAGCTGTAGTTATAGTACAAGTCTAAAGGTATTTATTGTTTTGGAAAAGTTATTTAATCCTCTCACGGTCAGAACAACTCGGGTATTCCAATCCAGGCATCACCAGACGAATGTATTCAGCTAAAAATGATTCTTAGGAAGTTCAGAGTTTTACTACTGTCATCATTAACCCTCTCGTGGTTGGGACAGGTCTGATATTCTGTTATGACTAACACCAGACGATTTTATTCAGGTAAGGGTGAGCCACGGGGATATTAGTAATTAGGCGCCATGCTCTGCATCTGCTATATAACAATTTACATTATTCACAATATAAGCCTTACTGTATGTAAAACCACTTTTCTCAAAAGATGTTACATAGGATATTTATCAAATCTCCTACCAATATGACTTACTTATGCTCAATATCGATCACTAATATTAAATGGGAATACTTGATCACACAAACATACACATACACTAATAAAGATAATATATATATATATATATATATATATATATATATATATATATATATATATATATATATATATGGACACACAGGAAGACAGATAGACACACAGAACAACAGTGAATGACCACCGGTATAAAAACACTCAAGCCTTTACAATCTATAAAACGGCAATAATACTAAAATTCGTGATATATACGTCTTTGCATCACACAACACCTTACAGTGGCTATTCACACATTCTCAGCCTAAGTAATTACTCGTACTGTACGAGTAATCATTAGCCTTATTATCAGGAGAGCTGAGAAGACGTGGGGGGGGGGAGGGGAGAGGGACGGAGGAAAGGAAAGGGAAGAGGAGGAGGGAAGGAAAGAAACGTGCGGAGGAAACAGGAGAAGGGAAGGAGGGTAGTCCCCAGGGAGGGGGAGCCGAGGGGAAGGAGGAGGAGAAGGAGCGCTAATAGGGTGTAGGAAGGCCCGCTAATAAGGTGAAGGGAGGAATAAATGGGGTGAAACAAGAAACAGAGCAAACGAACCTGAACAACGCCAAAGTAAAGAATAATGAGACCAAAGACGTAAATGTGGTAACAGATGCAGCTGGTTTTACTGTACCGGGTACCATAAACTGCTAACATGGAAAACTAAGCCAACCCGTCCCATTTTACACCCTTTGACGTGTAGGGGTCCGAGAAAAGGCTACCGAATTCAAGTATATTTCGGGTAAAAAGCCAACCTACTCCCTGCTGTCACTACAGATTCGAAAACTCTCCAGTCACTTCTGGTATATAAATGAAACCAACATATTGTAATTACAGTACTGTGAGTATAAAATAGTTTCCACCCGACTTGAACATGTAGATGGTCGAATTGTTGTATCCTCACAATAAATACGATTGCAGTATGTGGGTACAATTCTTCAGTTGTTACGGAATCCAGACAGAGCGATGAATAATCTACACTAGGGTGATGGATGATAACCCGATGGAATCATGAATACAAATGAAAACAGACAGCAAGAAACCTATGAATCTTCACAAATAATGCACTACTGTGTTATGTATTATATGAAAATGAGAAGGGGATAGTACAGCTCAAGGCCGCACACTACTCATCAATCCTTCCAGCTGAAGCCAACAGAATGAAGTGAGAATGATCACAGTGAAAGGGCCTATTTCAAACCTGTCACTTAAATTATCCTAAGAATAGACAATGTATCTATAAGACAAAAAACATCATTATGATACAGTGTCGTCTACCTGCTAGTGTGGTATCCTCTGTAATTTGTTTAGGATAAGGTAAAATTACCAGTAAGGATAATTATACTGACTGATATAATACTACTGCTACTTCCGCTGAGACTCAAGAACCTGAACAACTCACTATATAAATTCAATCATGTCTAGCTGAGTATTCAAAGCTAGATATCTGTCCACGCGACGCTTCAATGAAAATATAGCTGTTTGCCAAAATTTCGTTAGAAAAATTATGCCATAAATTTTACAATTCGATTGCAGAGATACTCTATTTCATAACATTTAAAAACTCATATCAGATAATCATTGTTTTGGAATAAGAAAAAAATTAGTTATTCTACAGTGCGAAGTGTGATGCATTGATCAACTGCCATATTATCCTAACATAAGAAAAATATAAGTCTCTGAACAGGTCCCCTCTTAATATGCAATTTACTAAGCTAACAGGATATAAATATTCATGAATCGTCATATGGTGTAGCCCTAATAAGTAGCACAAACATGGTGAAGGAGGGATCAATAAGGTGGGAAAAGGAGCAACAATAGGGTAAAGGAGGAAGATCGAAGAGGTGAAGGAAGTAATGAAGGAAGAAACAGAGTAAAGAAGAAGGTAATGATGTCTACAAGGAGGAAGGGAAATAACAAGGAAAACGTCAACAAAGAAACAGAAGAAGAGACGATAGGCTGAGCGACCAATATTTGAACGAAGGAAGAGAAAGAGCAAAGGAAAGTATATTCCATTTTTTTTTTTTTTTATGCAAGGAAAAAGGAACCAAAGGCCAGGAGCCCGACTAATAAATATGCAGTTAAAAAAAAAAAGAAATATGGGAGTTACTAATATTAAAAGAAATAAAGCAGGGAAAATAATATATAGTGTAAGGGAAAGACCCATAAAGGTGACGGAAGACAAATAAACGCCAAAAACAGGGTACATGACACAGACATAAGTGTGTGTGTGTGTGTGTGTGTGTGTGTGTGTGTGTGTGTGTGTGTGTGTGTGTGTGTGTGTGTGTGTGTGTGTGTGTGTGTGTGTGTGTGTGTGTGTGTGTGTGTGTGTGTGTGTGTGTGTGTGTGTGTGTGTTTGTTTGAAAGATAGAGCGCGCGCGAGAGAGAGGGGGGGGGGAAGGAAGGTAGAATAAGGTAACAGGAAAAGTAAATAAGTTGAGTTAAAACCAAAGGTATGGAGAGTGAAAAGACAGTATTACCTGGACAATATTCACCCTGGATTTGTTATTACCTCTCATTCTTGTTGTTACCTGACGATTTACCTGACCTTAGGGGTGCGCTCTAGTAGCAAAGGGATAAATGGAGACTACTATATATCTAATCTTTCCTGCTTAAAAACTCTTACCCAAGCTAAATGGTCTGTAGATAGCGAGAAAAAAATATGTCACTGGATTGTAGGAGTTCAGGACCGATAACAGATAAATGTATGGAAGATGTGATGAATGACTAATAAAAAAAGGGGAGGGTGAGAATAGGTGATAAAGAAATCCGTCAAGAAAGAATGGAAGGAAAACTATCAAAATAATAAGAGCAGACACAGGAAAAAGTAAAATCCATAAAAAAGAAGGAAGGAAGGAACACAGGGATGACAAGACACCAAGTAATTATGAAAAGGGACGAGACTGATAAGAAATAAAGTGAGAGAAGTAAAAAAATAATATGAGAGCAGATATGAAAAGAAAAAAGAACTAAGGAATGATAAAGTGAGAGATGTAAGGAAGTGATAATAAGGAGAAGTAAGGAAACACAGAAGGAAGAAGTAGGAGACTATTATAGAGAGAGATGGAAACCTGAAATGAAGGAAAGGTGAGTATTCAGAAAAGACTAAAGTGAAATGGAAAATGGGAGACAAGTTAGTATGAAAATAAAGATGTAAGGTTGGTGATCTCGAGGATGGATACGGAAATAAATGAATAAACATAAAATGATGAAGAAATAGATGCAAGTGAAGAAATTCGAGAAGAAAAAAAGGACGCCTGAAAAAGAAGCAACTTCGAAGACTACTGAGTAAGAAAATTCGGAAAGAAGGAAAGAACCGAATGAAGGAGAGGCTGAAGGAATGAAGGACGGTCTCAAGGGAGGGGTGCCAGGCGGCCTACAAATTACATGTTTTATTCACCTTCATAATTGAACCTTATTTTCTCCTGCCAGCTTATCAACATTCCAAAATATTTCGTCAGATTTCCACCATATAAGGAGATTTTCCGGGTTTCATTTATTATCGTTGATTATTTTCTGTCCATCATTCCATGACAGTTCGCTGGATTCGTTTACTATGTATGTAATCGGATTCCTTTAATTGGTCACCGTTCCACCAAGGAAAAAAATCGTGTTTCATTTATTATTTTTCAATGTCTTGTACAGATTCACTTAATACAGGCCTACATTATAAATTATCACATTAACAACACCCACTTACTTACTTCTCTTAGTACAGCTCCTATACCTGTTACCACGATCACCAATTATAAGACATAATCAGAAATTACGATTGTGGTGACAACTGAATTATTAAAAATGTTGAGTGCTCCAGCAGCTTTATATACGATAATGCCAAAGTTAATTAGTTTAACTGAACTGGAATAGTACTACCGCCATATAACAACACTGTCTGAGTTAGCGGAGTATGAATGAAGGCCCTGAGATAAATGGAATGCAAATTAAAGTTTCAGGATACACTTAATGGCCTTCTTTATTCATCGAAAGGGGACAAAGATACATTTCTATGTGTTGAGGGATATATATCAGACGCGACAGAGTAAACCATTTCATTTCCTAAATCGAAAAGCAGAAAATAGGAATGGGATAGACAGCTTTTGGTAGAGACACACATCATGCAGATTAAATTGTCCTTGTCTCAGAACAAAAAGGTATATAACCAGTGCGTCCTTCCGGCCCTACTTTATGGATCAGAAACCTGGAATCCGACAAAGACCCTGGCAGGTGAAGTCATGAGTGCTCAGGGAGAAATGAAGAAGATAATGTTAGCCTACTCAGACAATACACAATCTCGTACGGTACAAGAAAATCTCACTTCACCATAAGTACAGTTTCAGGTTGACAATAAAGGTTAAGTATCGAATGGAGAGAAAATATGGATTCCTATTTTACGAAACTGACGGTAATTAAAGAGTTGTCAATACATTAAAAACATATATGGTCGTGGGAAAGTCACGTCTTCCGATGAACAGACAGCAGACAGACGACTAAAGTGAAGTGGGAAGAAAAGGTAGACAGACAGGCTGTAAGAAAGATGATCCCCGTTAGTGTGTTTGGCTGGGACAGAAGAGTTAACATATGGGAGTGGAGAGGGTTGAAAAGCATTTACCCTGCGGCGGTCCAGCACACAATGACGACGACGATGATGCTGATGGTACGAGTGTAATCACAACCACAGCAACATAAACACTCACAAATTTACTCTTCCTCCATCAACACCACAAACAGTACATCCATATCAATCAGTACAACTGAAAAATAATATCGTAGTCTAGAATCTTCGTCTTAATCCCATTAAAAGTACCATCATCATGTATATCACATCTATCTCATTTTTCAAGCAATTATACCATTCCTATAACGTCCCTAAGTACGACATACATCACAAGCTGATGATAAATGATTAAAGGTGTAATATTTCAAACTTGGGTTGCATGCTAATAAACAACGAAAATTTGTAGATTGATTTAAGTGCGTGCAACGAGGTATGAAAGTAAATAATGATAAGAGTAAAACAACGAACGATAAGAAAATGACTTGCAGCGTAATATATTGGTGACTGGAGAAGGAATGGATGGTAGATGAGCTAAAGTATGCAGATACAGTGATAGAAATACAGGTAATTAGTGAGAAAAAGTGGAGAGGACGGAGACCCAGGGAAGTTACAGTAAGCAACTAGTGCTAATAGAGCCCTGAAACGGAACAAAGCTCTGAGCACAGAAACTGCACAATGACTGAATGAAGTTTTGTAAGTGTTCTCATTAAATTACTGGTATGGGTGTGAGAGCCTGTAAGGGCATAAATATTTAAAAATTCAAGACTGTGAACAGCAGAAATATTGAAGAATGTATGTGGGATGTGTAAGTTGTATAGGATTTGAAACAAATGTATTGATATACAGGTAGAAGATAAGAACCCAGATGGTAAGGTCACACAAAGAATGGATGTGCCAAGGGTGGTGGAAAGAGTATAGTGTGTGTGTGTGTGTGTGTGTGTGTGATATATATATATATATATATATATATATATATATATATATATATATATATATATATATAAGCGGGAGAGTAGGAGAACGCTTGGAAGACCAAAGAAAAATGCTACTGGATATGGTAAGTGAATGTTGTGAGTAATCGAGGTAAGAAAGGTGAGTATGCATAAATATCTTAACGGGCAGAAACAGGTGGATAAAGTAGTATAGAAAGACTATAGCAAGGGTTCGTTTCTCTCTCTCTCTCTCTCTCTCTCTCTCTCTCTCTCTCAATCTCGGCAGTGGAAGAAAATAATAGTCTCTATCCTGTATGTACTGTAAAGCGCACTGTGTGTGGATTATTAATTCTGTGGCGTGGATCCGTGAATTCCGAAGGCTTGAATAAGTTAAATTATATACCGGTATGGTCCATTTCACTTGGAATTCTGTTGATAATGCACCTTTGCGTATTCTTGTTCCGATTTCTGAATCCCACCCACCCCTATTTAATACAGGAAAATAAGGTTATGATGATGATGATGATGATGATGATGGTGATGATGATAACAACCATATTAATTATCATCACCACAACCATCATCACAACTGCTATTACACGCAGTCATTACCAGTATCACTGTGACTACCATAAGTTAAAGTTACTCCTACAACTATCAGTACTTTCACTACAAACACAACATCGATCATTATCTTTACCAGCAAAACGTCTTTCTCGGCGAGGTACGAGCGAGGCCATTTAAATCCCAAAGCACTGAAATGTCGCCTTACACCCCGAGGATGCCTAGAGAATATTGATTGGCTATCTACCTACCAAGTTTCATGCCTTTTCGACAAACTGACTGGCCTGTGGACCTCTTTTGAAGATTTTCGACATGCCGCATTTGGCGCGTGTCACGTGCCACGCGCACCGCCTTGGTGTGATGAAACTGTCAAAAACAAATCTTAAAGAACTGGGCTGTCATATGGTGCAAACCACGCAGTGATCGGCCCTGTGGTTGCTGATATCTAAGCTTCTCAGTAAAGTTACGGTCGGATCGCACAGGGCCGGGTGGGGCCGCTTATATGTGAGAAAATGGCACTGTTTGACGAGAGACTCGAAGCTCTCGCTCGTAATCAGCACCACTACCATCCCCAACATCACCATAAACATCACAATCCACACACTTACCAACACTACAGCAACCAAAACTACCATCATTACGAAAATTTTACCCTTCCCATCGCAGCTACAGTACTACCATCACCATTAGCTACACGAACCACACTAATCGTCGCTATTACCATTATCACGTCACCATTACGGGTACCTCTGTCACTAAACCTACTATACATCACTCAAACAAAACTACCACCGTCATCATAGCTATAATTACCATATCACAGTTACCACCACCACTACCATCAGCACATCACAGTGACCACCACCTTATCACATCACCATTACGCCTTAGCTACCACCATCACCAGTACCATAACATCATAGCTACCATCACCACCAATACCATCACATCATAACTACCACCAACACACCACAGCTACCATCACCATAAGTACCATAAACACAATACCACTACCATTATATATACCATTAATACGAAAAATACGGACCCTCAATTGCTCCCGTCAGATCATTTTATTTGACTGAGGTAAGAACACTCGTAATGTTGAGTTAATTACAATATATATTATCACCCGTATCACACCTACCCGTATGAACACCAAAACAACCTCTATGAATACTAGACTATCACAACTACCAATTGCACCATAACTATCACAAAGATCACTACCACAACCACCAACCTCACAACAGCCACCTATACCACCATACTCACCACCATTACCATAACTACCACTATCACCTCAGCTATCCCTATCACCATATATCCCACTGTCACGACAACTACTACTATCGTCTTTAGTACCACTATTTAACATGACTACCACTATCACAGCTAACAACTACCACTACATCTATCACCACAACGACAATTATCCTATCACCACAACTACCTCCAACATACCACCACTATCCCCGCGACCACCACTGCCACTATGACTACCACCATCACTACAACCACCACTATCATCATGACTACAACTATCACCACAACCACCACTATCACCACGACTACCACTATCACCACAACTACCATTACAACAACCATCCCACCACCACAACTAACATCACTACAACTATCATCACCACAACTACCATTACTACAACCATCCCACCACCACAACTACCATCACCACAACAACCACGGCTACAACTATCCTATCACCCAAACTACCACTATCACCACGACTACCACTATCCAGCAAATACTTTAGTTTAACCAGGCTAAAATAATTCCCATAGCAAGTTGCAGATTGAGTTTGCATTCCAATTAATGAGTTTACTCGCCCCCCTGCTGGTGATAGTGGTAGTGGTGGTAGCTGTGGTAGTGGTGGGGGAAGCTGTGGTAGTGGTGGGGGGAGCGGTGGTAGAGGTGCTGGTAGTGACAGTGGTGTTTAGAATGGTTGCTGTGGTGAGAATGGTAGTGGTTGTAATTGTGGCGGTAGCGGTTGTAATTGCAGTGGTAGTGGTGGTAAGTAATAGCAGTAGCAGTAGTGGTAGCAGCAGTAGTAGATGTTGTCATTGTTGTTGTTGTTATTGTTGTTATTTTTGTGGTGGTGATGTTGGTGTTATTTATGGTGGCGGTGGTAGTGTGGAAGTAGTGATGGTGGTGATGATGGTGGTGGTGATGGTGGTGGTGGTAGTGGCTATGGTGGAGATGGAAGTACTGCTAGTGGAAATGGTGGAGGTTGTGACTATGGTGGCGGTGGTAGTACTAGCAGTGGAAGTAGTGGTAACAGTGGTGGTAGATGTGGTAGTTATAGTGTCAGTGGTGGCAGCAGTTCTTGATATGGTGGTAATAATGATGGTTATAGCGGCTGTTGTCAAGGAAACGGTGGTGGCAGCGACGGTAGTAGTAGAAGTGTGTGTGGTAGAAACGCTGGTGGTAGCTGCGATGATAATTACAGTGTTTGTGATGGTAACTATAGAAGTGGTAGTGACAGTGGGTGTAGATGACTGCTATTAACAGTGGCAGAGGAAACATCAATGGTAATAGCAGATGTTGTGGTAACAGTAGTTGATGTTACAATGACGGCTGATGTGGCGATTTCGATGGACGAGTTTGTGGTGGTAGAAGAGCGCTGCCGGTAATATGAAAATTCTGGTAAGGTTTGGTTGTTGTGGTGGCAGCAGTGGTTATGGTAGCTAAAGCAGTAGTGAAAGGTGAGACAGATGTGGTAGGAATGGTAGTGGAGAACGTTGTAGTACAGTACCAACGAGGATTACGTCGGTGGTAGTGTTTGTAGTGGTGGTGGTTTTATCGAAGTGGTAGACGTGCCCTCTAGTAGTAAATAATTATCATTCTGATGGTAGTGTCAATATTGTGGACAGCAGCGAATGAAGATACACTCATAAATGATACATATGACGGCAGTGATATTGGTGGTGGTGGTTGTAGCTGCATACGTGATTGCAGAACTGTTTATGTTTCAGTGTTGGCCAGGGCCGTGCACATGGAGGGGGGGGTTAACTCCCCCATTTGGAAAGAATCAAAATTTTTAATGAAAATAATCCAAAAAACGCGACTCACTGCATTAATAAAATCCTGTTACGAATGACACGATAATAAAATAATAGAAAAAGAGTTAAAAAGTTCTACAAAATATGAGAAACACATGAATTAACACTTTCACGGTCTTTGGACGCTGATCCGCAACCTGAAAGTGTCCAAGCAGCTCTTTAGACGAGGATCTGCGTCCAAAGAAATATTCACAATAAATCAGGAATTGCGTCTTGCATCCTGAAATTTGGTCTGATATTAGCCTGACTGAATTTCCAGTTCATTGATACTGTTTTCATTCATGGAATAATTCGAAAACGCGACCAAAAAACGCTTAGGAAAAAAAAAGTGGTACAAACCTTTTTAAATAATCCTTGTCATAACTGCTTTATGCAATATCATTTTCTATTTTCATTACTCTTATTCTACAAAGTCTTAGCTTTCTAAACGTATAAAAACAAATCCCCTGATCCAAATCTTTCGGGGTGAAAAAATGATCAGAATAGAAAAAACTTGAGGGATTTGGTATAAACATTTTTGTGCTCTTTCAACTTATACTCGCCATAATTATTTTACTTAATGCAATATCACACTTTTTTTCTTTCACCTTATTCTACAAAGTCTCAGCTTTCTAAAAGTATAAAAACAAATCCGCTATTCTAAAATTTTGGGGTGATAAAATGATCAGAAAAGAAAAAACTCGAGAGCGCGGCAGGGGAGGGAGGCAGAGAGGAACGGGGGGAGGAGGGATGCCGGAGAGTTCTACTGGCCGCAGGGGTGGTCGGGCCGGGAAAGTGCCAAGAAGTTCCATGAAGGTCCTAGAATGTTTTGTTACCAAAGGGAATGAATGGATGGTCACAGAAGGCTATTGAAAAAAATGTAAGTTTGTACAACGTAGTGGAAATTTCTAGAATGTTTCATACGGATATACAAACGGTACTTCTGTGAAGGGTGAGTTAGTTTACAGTCAGAAATCAGCGATTGAAGAAGTGTTTGTTTTTTTTTTCCTGTATTTTTAGTGAAAGATGTCAAGTACACGGCCACATTGTGTTTCACTTCCAAGGATCTGCAGAGTTTAGTATGTAAATTACCGTGAGTTTGTACCCCTTCAGTACTCCAGTTACAGTGCCTTAGTGTACTGTCTTGCATTACTCAGACTCAGTTTAGTAGGTGATTGAGGTGCTCCAATCAGACTGAGCCTGTACAGGTTTACATCTAAGGGACGGTTGTGGTTTACTGCTCACGTAATGCCACTCAGGGATGAGTCAGGCTGGTCACTCTCATCTTAAATGTCAAGACAAACTTGCCTAGCCCTTGGCTCCTATGCTCCTCTTGGAGCAACACAGGATTAGATGATAAATGAATGAATTAATGAAATAAAGTGAATAAACTATGTTATGAAAATAAAAAGTGTTTTTTTTGCCCCACCCCCCTCCAAAAATCTTGCGCACGGACCTGGTGTTGGCTACGACTTACTGTATATGTCGTAGATGAAGGTAGTGAGCTGGTTACTGAAAAATGTAGTGGCAGAGGGACGAGAATAGAGGGTGGATATACACAAAGTTGGGGTAAATATTAGTAAATAGATGATATGGTGGTTGATACAGCAGTGGAACGATGCTGGTGACGTAACAAAATGCCCACTAACACTTTCACTTATCCAGGCCAGCTTCAGTGTTTTATATAATGCCATACAATATTCTCCAATTTAAAAAAATAAAATAAAAAATAAAAACATACCAGGAAATGGGTTAAAAGTGTTGCAGAAATGGTGTGATACTGATACTGGCGTTGATGGAAGTAAGAATTTGTGTGATAAAAGGATCTGACGTAGCTGCTGCCGTACTGATGTTAGCTGTGACGGTGGTGACGGTAGCCAGCAGCACCGATGAAAGCAAAATTAGGTGAGCTGAATACAAAAACGTGGCGACAGTGACAAAAAAAAAAAAAAAATTACTAGTGGTTTTCATGCGAAGCCATGTTGGTACTTGTGATGGTAGATAATTCTAATAGCTACTGCAATTAAAACTTGACTTAAATCTCTCTCTCTCTCTCTCTCTCTCTCTCTCTCTCTCACACACACACACACACACACACACACACACACACACACACACACACACACACACACACACACACACACACACACACACACACACACACACACACCGGGCATCAAATCACTTGTGATAAATTTTCATGACTGAACAACGCGACACCGGGAGTGGAGGGACAGCGAGAGGGAGAGGGAGTGGGGAAGTGGATGAGCGAGGGAGAGGGAAAGGGGAAGTGGAAGGGAGGGGGAGAGGAGAAGTGGAAGGGAGAGGAAGAGAGGGGGTAGTGGGAGAGGGAGCGGGAGACGGGGCAGAGAGAGCTGGAGGAGGGAGAGAGAGAGAGAGAGAGAGAGAGAGAGAGAGAGAGAGAGAGAGAGAGAGAGAGAGAGAGCGGGGAGAGGGAGAGGTAGGGGGAGAAGAAGGGAGACAGCAGGCGAGCGGGGTGAAGGGGAGCGGGACAGGGAGAAAAGAGGAGGAGTGAGGGAGAGGCACAGACAAAGGGAGAAGAGGACAAGAACGAAAGTGTGATAATCATGGAGGAAAAGAAAGGAAAGGGGATGGGAGGAAAATGGCAGGGGAAAAACGAGAAATAAAAGCAAATGAAAGGGTTGTGAGAGGATAAGAAAGAGAGTTAAGAAGCTATGGAGTATGAAGAGAGGACAGATGGGAAGGGCAAGAGAGAATGGAGGGGGATAGAAGAAAATGGAATGGTACACGAACGACGAAAGATGAGGGAAGGAGGACGAGAGATCAAGGGGAAAAAAAAAGAAAAAAACAATGTGAGCAAAACAGAAGATTTAAGGGAAGAGAGAAGAGGAAAGGGTAGTAGGATGGGAGGATAAAAAGGACGAAAATATAGCATGGTTGGAAATGAAAAAAACTAAGGAAGAAAATTAGGAAAACAAATGAAAAAGTAAGAGGACGGCCGAGGAGAGGGGAATGGGGTGAGAGAAGAAACAAATGAGTAGAGATGGGAGGAAGTGGGGCGAGAGGGTAGAAAGAGGAAAGGAGGGGGTGAGAGAAGGAAAGGTAAAACACTGGTATAGATGGACGAGGATGCAGGAAGGGAAAGGACCAGACAGCATGAAAGTGGTGCGAGGAAAAGAGAAACGTGCAACAGTAAATAACATCATATATACTGGTATTACTGAAGTGAAATCGGAAAGGGATGGAAAACGGAAACGATAGAGAATTGTGAAGAAGGGGTAATTTTAAGTTGGAGAAAGTGACTATGTTAAAATAAAAGATAATATAAGAGAAAATGGGTAACGTTAATTTCATAATGCAGTCAGAGAAAATGATACAGTACAACACATTCTGTAAAGAGCAAGAAAAATATGTACAAGTTAATGGGATGAAAATGGGAGCAAGGGAGAAATAAAGACAGTAAGTATAATGACTTTAAACAAACCAATTGTGGAATCCACTAAGCTGGCTACCCAATCTAGTATTCCGTCAGTCGTGGCGTTTATTTCTGAGCGGTAATGCTCCAGAATAACGATCTTACTTAAGGGTTCCGATGGATACGATGCTCAAGTAGCTCACTAAGTATACATTCACCGTAGATTTCATTTCACACAGTTCAACGCTGCCTTCTGCACTGGTACAGAAGTTAAATCAACAGTGAGTTTGTAAGGGCACTTATCTTTAATACAGAGAATTTCTGACCTCTCCGTAACGTAAGATCACTCCAAAGCTAATATAATCGACCGGCTGTAACCAGAATAAACAATAAAAATAGACGTATTTGTGCCAGTAGTAGTTATAGTAGTAGAGTAACCCCAGTCTCTATGGTCGGGCATACCCATCAACTGCAGGCAAGCAATCCCCCCATGTAGGGCCATTCTGTGCAGTGAACCGAAGTCCTCCTGCGGCAGAGAGCGCCTTGCCACGGCGAGGCGTGAGGATGAGCGTGGACAATTGGTTCCTGGGTGGACGCTGCATTTACGTCTCACCATCTTTTTAACAAAGGCAGCATAGTAGGATCCACATCACATTCTTATTTAGGTATATGGTTAGTGGTAGGTGGGGGCGCTCACCATCCACTCACTCGATGTACAGTAGTGCTACTCTTGGATGACTGCCTTTTCCTCTCTTCCTTCCTTCTTTCCTTCCTTCCTTCCTATTCTGTATTTCTTTCCTTAATTCTTTCCTCTTCCTTCTGTCTGCGAGTGACTCTACAGTGAGTGACAAGCCAAATGGATTCCTGTACACCAAGAAACCATTTATTACGCTGGGTGGTAACCATATAACCAAATTATGGCGCCTGGTGGCTTAATGCGAAATTAAGGCGCTCCAATAACATTGAGCCTGTGCAGGTTTATATCCAAGAGATGGTTGAGGTTTACTGCACAGGTAATGCCACTCAGGGATGTGTGAGCCTGGTCACCCTCAACTTAAATGTCAGGACCAGCTTGCCTAGCCCCGTGCTCCTACGCTCCTCGTGGAGCAACACAGAATGAGATTATGATGATGATGATGTTACGACCCAGCGCCGTAAATGGATTTCTGGATTACAGGAATCCATTAGGGTCCGTCACTCAGTGTGGAGTGACATTAGGAAGAAGTAAGCAGCACTACATCAAGATATTAAGCTTAACCTTTTGGTCCTTTATTTTATGGAGGCATACAAGTGTTGAATTACTCAAGCTGGCATCCATCAAATACGCCAAAAAAAATCATCCTTTAGCTCATGGACATCTGTATCTAAATGTTCATGATTAACCACTGTGTCCTGAAGGCATTCATATACAAGAACACTACATGTCCAATGATGCATCAGTCCAGTGTAGACTTTACCCATTAGACAAACACATTCATGATGGCTTCATTCTGTAAGATAACCTCGCAGCACAAAAAGATGTGCTCACCAACATACAGTATCTACGATATATCACTGTTTACCCTTCAAGGTCAACTAAGTTGTTCGTCACAGTTTTTAATAGCAGAATGTATCTATCATCTGTATTCTTTTGTGTTCACATCAAAATCTGCAGTTTTACTTGTTTCCATGCATAGTGATCTGAGCTCCCAAATGAGTATGAAATTGTTTTGGCACAGGTAGTGACATCATTGGCCATAACCCTGTGAGTCTATATGCAGGTATACGAAAAATTAATTAAACAAACTATGTATGATGAAGTTATACGTCGACATGCAGCCGCAGTGTCAAAGCAAGCCTATATACAACAGAGGAAGGGAAGGCGATTCTGTCCAGCCAGTGGGTCCAACATGAAGAGAACCCTAAATTATTACCAGTAGAGCCGTATCGGCATTGGGACAGAGGGTTTTGTAACACATCCTACCCAGTTATTTATTCTGCATAATAGGCCTATACAGTTTTATCCTCTAGTATGTTACTGAGTCAAACTATAGCGATAGTAGGAAAAGAAAAAACATAGGCAACACTACGCTGTTGCAATTCTCCATCTGATCAAGCACATATCCCCCACCTCCCTGGACACCTAACCAAGCGCATAACGGCCCAGAACCCCTCCCTCCCCTGCTCTGTATAACATAGGGACATTGAAACTTAAAAATTTATCCCTGGTAATAAACAGCCAATTTTTATGATTACGTAATAGGTACAGTCGGGCCCCTCAGATTCCTTGCGCAGTTCACTCTGAAATCTCTGAGAATTTTTTTTTTTTTACTTTTTCATTATTTAAAAAAAAAAAAAAAAAAAAAACACTTTAAGACACAGCACTCTACCTATCAAAAGGCATTGGTTCACTATAAGACACAAAACTAAGTGAAATTTCATGACTATATTGAATACTTTCTGAGTTCTGGCCCGGAAACGAAACCACTATGCCATCTATTGTTGTTCATCCCAGATAACAATACCCTCCTCTGACTTCGTCAGGTGGAGGGTAAAAAAAAAAAAAAAAAAAAAAAAAATAGGAAAACTGTGGAGAATACCACAGCCGAGCATGCACAACCAGTCAGAGAAGAAAATAATTTATGAAGTCATCTGTGTCATCAAGGATATGGCTCACTTTCACTACAACGCGTATTCCCTAACCTGACGAAGATGCCCAACCCCTTCCAGCACAGTTGTTGGCGATGTATAGTTAGATTTGGGGAGGGGGGAGGGGGTCGGATTGACTAGTAACCAAGAAGACTTATTTCAACCGCATTACCCACGGCTCATCGAATTTATACAGTCACGAATGGGAGTGAATCAATTCTGTCAGGTAAAACCAAATCGACATGATCATCATCGAAAAAGAGTCGACGTGGGCGTGGACGGTACACATTGACTGAAGCCAGCAAACGTGTATTACCGTCCCACACCCACCCTCCCCCTCCACTCTCCCCCCACCCCAAAGATAAAAAATACGTTGCAGCGAGTGTGTAATGAAGAGCAGAAAAGTCCACATGGCAAAAGAGTTGACCGACTAATTTGCATAGGAGAGGGTGGAACAAAAACCCGGTGTGGTGCTGTATTAATATTGGTGATAAATGGCGGAGCTGGTGCGAGTGGTAATGACGCAGCCCGCAGTTGGTTAATGTGCAAACAACGCATATTTCATTACTGGTGGACGGTTCACTGGATGAGGGGAGGGAGGTTAGTATTGTAGGGGGGTTGGAGGTTAGTACTGTGGGGGTTTGTGGGTTATTGCTGCGGGGAACAGAGGGTTAGTACTGTGGGGGTAAAGGGAGTACTGTCGGGGTAGTAGTACTGTGCTGGTAAAAGTTAGTATTGTGTGGATGGGAGGTGGGAGACGAAAATGGTTGAGGGCAGTGCTGTGGGGTAGGATGGGGCGGGGAGAGATGATCAGGGGCAGTAATGATGGAGCGATGAGACAAGATGGTGAGGATTTTATGCACAGGAAAGTGGAGGGAGGGTCAAGGGACGGAAGGTGAGGTATGGGAAGGCAGTACAGTGATGCGGTGGAAGGATGTAGTATGTGTGCGACTGCTGAAGCAGAAACCCGGGTGGGGGAGGGGGATGGCGGAATGAATATAGGATATGAGAAGTACTGAGGAGGTAAGAAAAATAAAGATGGAAAAGGAATACTGTGGACATATTCTGAAGCCAGTGGACGGGGTAAAATTTGAGCCAGCATTTAGAGGGAAGTGGAAGAAGTGGGGTTGGGAAAATGCAAGATGGGGCATATTGTTGCGGTTGGGGAAAAAGGAGTTGGGAGGGAAGGCGGGGCCAATATTGTGGGATGGGTGGGAGAGGGTTTTGGGCAAGGAAGAAGGGATGGTAGACTGGGTGCTGGTGGAAAGTTAGTACTATGGGGATACAGAAGGGCAAGGATTATAAATTAACTGCTCGTGTTATTGTGGCAGTGGAAGGGACGACTTGGTGGTGGTAGACGGTTCAGCGAGGACGGGAGGGTTTCGAGGAAGCGGGTCAAGGAGAGTCGAGTTTGTGGAAGAAGTAGTCCAGGAGGGATTGGGTGGGTTAGTAAGGTGGAAAGAGGATGGTGGTGTTATTGCTGTCAGGGCGGTGATGGGGGTGGTGGTGCTGTGGTAATGGGGAAGTCAGGGCGATGAGCAGGGTTGTCGGACAGTGTTACGGTGATGGAATGGGACTGGTAGTGTTGTCGTTGTTGTTGCTGTTGTGGTGGTGGTGATGGTGGTGATAAAGAAGTTTCACAGGTGATGGCTGCAAAAGTGATGTGGTGGAGGTACCTATATTTGATCCTGTAACCTAATGGTGAGAGCGATGGTGATGAAAGAGATGAAAAAAAAAATGGTGGAAGAGATGATATCGATAGTATTATGATGAAAGAGTAACCAACATCTGGTTTATAAAGCTAAAAATAAAGAATCACGAGAGCATCGAAAACGTGAAATTAAAGTATAAAATTGGGACATCAACACTGAATTCAAATCACGTGTCGATACAGTTAAGTTTTTAATTATGAACAAAAAAAATATTCACACACACACACACACACACACACACACACACAAAATGTAGAGTATCATTGCCCTTATCCCACGATAAAACCAACACAACACACCCAGTCAAAACACTTTCACATTAAACACACAACACAAGCTGTACAAAAAAAAAAAAAAAATCATCTATTTTCACAAAAACATCCCCACATCAAACACTTCCACTCCAGACAGACACACACACAATATAAATCACACAACAATTTTCCCACTCCTCAAAAACATACAGAACAAGCACGACACATCCCACGTACTATACATTAGAAAGCATCAACATCCTTCTCCCACCAACAAATCCACAACATCAACACGACACACTCGGCCAAAACACTCTTCACAGTCTAATAACTACAGCACAAGGCACACCAAAAACACAGCCATGACACACCGCACAAACACTCCTAGCCGTAAATCTTACATACCCTACCTTAATCTACCAATACACTTTCACCCCACAAACACATCCTCACCCCACAACACACCCGCACCCCACAAACGAACCCCCACCCCATAACCCTCCTCCCCCTCACCCCTGCCAATAACAACACAGGCCAGGTCGTTGGCAGTGATGCGCCTGCATCCCAGTTCTCTGTGTATGTCCGACGTCAACGATGCATCCTTCCATGTTCATTCCTCTGAACACTCCCTCTTTCTCCTTCTGCCATCTTTTTTCATCCCTCCCCCCTTCCATGCACATCCGAAGTGCTCCTCGCCTCTTTAGTTTTCCCCTCCATGGACCCAGTTTTTCACTCCTCTAGTCCCCACTCCTCTCCTCTGCAGTCCTCCTACTTCCTTGCTGCCGAGTTCCTCCCTCCTCTCTCCACTTTTCCTTTATTTCTCATCTGCACTGCCTTCCTCTCTTCCCTTTTCTCTCTTCCTCTGTCACTCCTGTTTCCTTCCCTCCTCCACTGCCCCTTACCTTTCTTTTCCTCCCCTTTCTTTCCCTGCTCCTTCTTCCCCTCCTTCACTGTCTCACCCACTTCCTTCACACCTCCCCTGTTCCTCCTTCCTTCTCTCCTCCATTGCCTCACTTCCTTCCTTCCCTCCTCCATCCTTCATATGGGTACACTGCCCTTTCTCCTTACCCCCTTCCCTCCTCCCTTCGTTCCTATAATGTCCATCCTTCTTCTTTTCCTCCTCCTTCCTTCCATAGTCCACCGCCTCTCTTCGTTCCTTCCCTTTCCAACTGCCAATTCTTCTTTCATTCCTCCTGTACTATACTTCCTATTTCCTCTCAGGCTCCTTTCTTTTCTCTTCATTATCTCTTCTCCCTGCTTCTCTTCGCCTCTGCGCAATCTCTCTCTCTCTCTCTCTCTCTCTCTCTCTCTCTCTCTCTCTCTCTCTCTCTCTCTCTCTCTCTCTCTCTCTCTCTCTGTCCACCTATGCATAGGTATTTATTTGGCTACCAGTATCTATTCTGTATCTAACCACCTATCTATCTATCTATACATACAAAGTTTCTGCTGAACTATTGAATGCAATTGTTATTTCACAAAGCAAATAACACCAAAAATCACACAGAGAATTTTAATCATTTGTCAGAATTTGATGCACTAAATCCCTCACAAACAAAGCTATCTCGGTCAAAATCAAAGTCAGCTCTCTCGTCTCTTTTCTTTCCAGCCACTCAGCATCTTGGATAAATCGAGTCTCTCTGATCCACTTTCTCTGTCAGTCCCTCTTTCTTCACCTGTCACTCTTGCTGCCGCTATACAATTTAATTCTTCTCAGGGTGGAGGAGGTAATGAAGGCTGTGGTTAACCCCTTGAATGCCACGTTTCTTTTTTTTCTCTCTCTCTTTAATTCTCGCTTTCTCCAGGCAATTCTATTTAACTTAGGTGAAACTTCTTTAGCCAGGGTGGTTTGAGATGGCGTTCATTAACGTCCTCAATATAACATGCCTTTCTTTGACTGAATAAAATGATAATATACGTCCTCAAGCTGAAAATTCGACAAGTTTCTCCTTAGATGAATACATGTCTTTGCAAGTAGGACGATTAAAGTAAGAATTATGTTACTTGCATGAGGTAATTAACCTAAAGTCTATTCCACCGCAATATTATATTGAACTATCGAGATAATTGCATATGACTTTTTTGATTGACTGATTAGTTACATATAAGCTGTTTAATCCCCCAGCCTATCCATAAAAACAATTTACATTTAATCCGTCTAATAATCAAATTAATCTGTCTACTCTGGCACCGGGACAAATAAATAAACCACTGCACGTATATTGGATAATAATGCATGCAGCTCCATCTCATACACCAATAAATTATTCACACACACACATATATATATATATATATATATATATATATATATATATATATATATATATATATATATATATATATATACCGGTACATGAGTTACTAGACAAAGACGATGATAAGTACAGACAGGTTCAGACAGAATGACTGACCGATACACCTTTACGTCTAAATGAAACAGGTTAATACAATGCACCGGTACACTGACACAAACCCAATGTACGGTATGATTATCTGTGTACTTACCTGTGCTTCCTTCTGTATATGAAACACAGGGTAACACTCAGGCTCCTACAGATTGGTTTCAGCTGAGTAAAATAATCTGACGTTAACTGGAAAATAATACTATACAGGTGAACCAGCAATGAGAGGGATAAGGAAGACAGTATTAACACTCAGGCTTGTGTGGGTCATTCTCGGCGGTATAAAATCGTCTGGCGTTAACTGGAATAAATTGCCAGGGTCAACGTCAGCATAAGGGTAAATACACACTACCAGCGCACAGAAACAAACCTGTGTATATATGTATTAATTTCATGTATATATATGTATGTGTGTATGTATGTATGTATGTACTGACAGATAGATAGATAAACATACAGAGACGGACACAGACAGATAGACATGGGCAGACAGAGAGGACAGAGAGAGACAAATAGGCAGACCGACAGAGAGACATTTAGATATGAATTTGCCTGTATCTCATAATTATGACATAGGGGTTAATTCAGTTTCCGGGCCCCAACACCCCATCACACAGACAAACAAACAGACAGACAGACAACTATTTATTCACTTAGCTATTCATTGCGTGTTACGCAGCCTGGTTTTACGCCTATTTACATTCATTTACCGGTGCGGCACATCCATCAGGGCGTACTCATAAAATATAACGCAATACTCTAGAAATGTCGCTCTCTATCAACCAAATGGATTCGGTAATCGTTGGTTTATTCAATACAACAGCCTTCCAATTAGGCATAATGAAGTTCCGCCATAAATTTCCCGAATGGTCAACACACAATTACACAAGCAAACAGTTACCAACATCATCACAAATATCAACAAAAAAAAAAAAAACGAAAAATATATTAATCTCTCACGAAGTATGGTGTCTTATTTCTTTTAACCTCCAGACGATTTGCTTCAGCTTTGGTCAGCCATCTTCCAAACAATGGATTAGTAACTGTCCAATAACCTATTATGAGCAATGACATTTTTTTTCATCGTGTAACAACCAAGTCATTCAATTCAGACTGGAGAGACCCCAAGTACTAAAAGGTTACAAGGCGCACTAATCAATAATAAAGAAAGCCGGTAGGTGATGATGGCCAGCTCAAAGTGGGCCATTGCTGCTCGGCCTGTACACACAAAGGAGGACACTTATCTGGTTAGAATCTAAAAATGCCATCCCTCGCCTCTATTTGGACACAAACTAAACCACCCAGACAACAGAAATAACTCGATACTTGCCTCAACACAATAAACATCAAAAAATAAGAAAATAATATTTTTCTTTATTAAACATCCCATATTATGTACTGATTTTGTTCGTAATACACATATCTACTTATTTCAAACCATTTCAGCACTGCTTGAATTTTGGGGGGTGAGAATATGGATATTTTTTAGTGCAGTTTTTTCGCTCCTCTGCTTAGTTTGTACAAGAAAATTTTTCATGCATCATTGGGAACCATTGGATGGGTTTAGGAAGATAAAAATTGCATTGCCAGGTGTGCCACAAGTTTCTCTTCAATTTGGTGAGAAGAAAAATAGATATTCGAAATCTGATAAAATGGTTCCAGGGCAGGCCACTGGGTCCCAACAATTTCCAGACCCACGGCCATGGAGAGGCTAAGCAGCTGTTGATAGGCAACACATCTAGGTCACGGGCTGGTCACTGTGTCCAGGTTTGGTCGGAATTGGCTAATTCTGAAGGGTAGAAGTGCCTGCCACAATTTAACAAGACTGCTAGGGACGCTGAGGCCAATCTTCAGAGTTGCCGCTGAAAAACTAGAGGAGAGGGATGAAAAATTGATGGCACACTTCTGGTAGGGAATTACCTCAAGATTACGCCTAAAGAAGTCGGAGCTTTCTACGTCCATTAGTAATGCTTCTACAGCTCAAACATGAAAAGTAAGAAAAAGCGTTTTTTCGACCGTTGCTAGCTAACGAGTAGTTGCCTGACAACCAAAACTTTGTGGACACAACTAGGTCATAGGCTGGTCATTGTGTCCAGGTTTCGTCGGAATCGGTTAATTATGAAAGGCTGAAGTGCCTGCAGCAATTAAACAAGAATACAAGACTAGAATACAAGAAAGTAAATGCGACTAACAATAAGGGCAGCATGGAAGTGGCCAAAAGAAAAAAAAATATTAAACCAGTAATGGGAAGAATGTTCACACCTACACGTGAAAAAATACTCAAGCAATATACCTGTATGTCGTAATTTAATGATAAGCAGTCACCAAAACATCTAAGTAACAAAGTATAATAGAAAAACAATTAAAAGCGTCATAAAACGAACAGGGTTATAAAACACAGCATATCAACCTCCCGAAACATCACTACAAACACAATCAAACGCAAAATAAAGCAATAAACTAGGCCATAATACCAACACCAACAAAACCATTGGTCAGACCCCCATCGGCAGAGCAACAAACCGCGTAAAAAAAAAAATCAAAATATATATCCGCCAAGCCAATACAAAACAAGCAACGAACAATAGCCATAAAACAGACATATATGAAAAATACCAAACAGAGAAACACGAGTTAAAGCGGCGTGGCAGGCCGAAATTGTAATAGGTTTGGCATCATTGGTGGGTTTGTTGTGATGGTTTTAAAAGACTGCGCGGATACGGGAGCCGGATACGGGAACATTGTTGACCCTACCCTGCTTTGCCTGCGTGAAATAGCACACGTACGTGAGTGTTTTACTGATGCACATGACTGAATTAATTGATTTTGAGGGAGTTCTTTTTTCTGTTTTGCATAATTTTACCCTTTTTAACAAAAACTTATTATTCTAACTCTTAGCATTATCATCAGTTTGCTATTACGATTCATGCATAATTATGAGTTAGGTAAAAATTCATCCGTTTATTATTCTCTCTCTCTCTCTCTCTCTCTCTCTCTCTCTCTCATTACCATTCCCCTCTCCCTCCTACATTCCCTCTCTTTCTCTAGGGAGATGGGAGAGAAGGGAGAGATAAGAAATAAAATGACATCACGGAATCAATTCCCACGTCACTTTTCTCACTATTCTGCTCAAGGGAAGATGCAATGGATAGTGTGGTAAGGAAATAAGTCAGCACCTGACACCCTTCATCCCTTCAGAACGCGGACGCCTAAAATTTTACTCTCGCTACCTCCAAACAATATTATTCAGAATATTTTTTTTCGAACTCGGGGTGTTAGTATAGCCTTCATAAAAGCCCTCGTTGTGATGGTCTAAGCTGAATAAAACAGTCTACCAGTCAGCAAGACTCAATTATAAACCATTTTACGGAAGGCTTAGTTGTTCTTGCTGCTACCCGACTATTTTATTCAGCTAATACGAGCCCCGTAGGAGGGAAGCTGTAAATGAAAGACATTTTTAACCCCGGTTTAAACTGAATATAAACACTTGGAAGTGGCAAGATCGTAATATAGAAAAAGCCGTCATAGTGGTCAAGGGATTAGTGGAAGAATGTGACATAGAAGGCAACACGATAGATAACGTGACACAGAAGTAATTGATAACAACTACTAGTAACATGTAGATACCATAACACCAGAGATATGACGAAGTATAGCTAGCAGCATAGAGTACAAATTGATTACAAGCGCCCAACAACAGACAAGATTGACAGCGTGACACCAAGCAATACATAACGATAACCGATGATATGTGGCAGATAACAAAGCATAAGTGATGGACACAACAAACAAAAGGTAACACTTCATAGACAAGACAATATGACTGGTAATATATGATAGACAATAGCTGACTCTCATGGTCGTGTCTTCTCCATTTTATTCCAATTAACGTCAGGCGACTTTTTTTTTTTTTTTTTTGTTAAGAATGAGTTATGAGAGAGTTAACACTGTCTTCAATAATCCTCTGAAGACCGGAACAAGTTAAGCATTCGATTACAGCTAAAGACAGACGATTTTATACCGCTCAGTGAGTCAAAGGGGCGTGAGAGTTAACAAAGGATAAAAACACGTGGTAGACAGCAAGCAGTATCTGCCAAGGCCTGAAGAATACTCTTTAGGCTTTGGTATCTACAACAGATATCGACCATCTGTGGCAGTTCCCCTTCACTACGAGATGTCTTCCCTCTGCTGAATGCAATAGCTTTTCGGTGGCAAGAATAAAATACAAGAGGACAAGCAATATATGACAGATACCAGTCATGTGTGGTTGATAACACATTCGCAATGAGGTCTTCCCTAAGCCAAATACTGCAGACTGCAATTGGCAAAATTAAGGTTGAAAAATGGCAAGCAATGTACAGAGTGGAAGATGGTGTTATATCAATATATCAATACACTGAAGACTGTTTCCTGGGGTCGTTTTCAATGAGAAAACTTCGATATGACTATGGTCAGTGTTATATGGTTATGGAGATATTAAGTAAGGAGATGTACAGTGAGGGACAAAGTTCACCTAATAATATACTCCGTTTTTTTTTTCCGAGGCGAAGATGAACTTGAGAGATTGGTGATTATTGGCTGAATGCAACATTACTTCATAATCTAGCATTATTAACTGACAACAAATATCTGAGGGGGAAATTAGGGCTAGTAAATATTTTTTGAATATGTTGCATACAGCCAGTCATCATCAACCTGTCAAGTGCATCTTCGCCTCAATAAAAAAAAAATGGAGTATAGTAGTCCACCACTTTTACTACTCATATTCCTCTGCTGACTGATACTACTTAGCTGAGAGAGGGTTATTTATGTTTCTTTCCCTACAGATGACTTACTGATATGATGCATATGGTTACTTTGAGGAAAATTATGAAGACGCCTTTAAAGTGAAGCAGACACCATGATCAGACAAGTCAGTATGTGTCTCCACTCTGGAGGAGGAAGAGGCTAATATAAGTAGCTATTACAGTGAACAAGACATGGCCACACTTTACCCATGTTGTGCATCTTACAGGCCTTACAAAGTACAGGACCCTTTGCAGTAAACAGCTTGGTAGTTGTTAATATTATATTTCATATCCCAAGATTACTGCACATACAGTTCCCCATGTATATCTTCATAACTGTTGCCAATTAACCCATGTTTATAAAATATTTCTAAACGGAAATTACCCCAGGAATCAGCCTCCACGCTATAACATTATTCCTTGTGTTACACTTTATAAAACAAATACAGGTCACCTGTGACGGCTAACACTTTCATGGTGGAGGGATATCCTAATCTGAATAATAGATCTTGGCGGTGAAAAAAAAAAAAAAAAGTCCTTCTAAAGGGCTACGATATTTGATGTTATGTTACATACCATAAACAACAAAATGCTGGGACATGACAGAGGATTCAGATCTGATAAAACGCGGTAAATATGCAATGATGAAGGATAAGTGGCGATGTAAAATTAATAAGCAGGGCAAGACGTAAAAGATATTATACACGGTAAACAATGCAGGAGATAACACACGACACGCCAATAGATAAGATACATGGGACAGCATAACATGATAAGTAGCATACTGCACATAAATAAAATATACAAAAACATGCCACATACGAAGTAGGTAATACACGAGATAAGGAAATAATAAAGACCAGGTAAATACAGAATTCTGGTCGGGACAACTCTAGTATTTTATTCTACCAACACCAGTTTGTCTTATTCACGTGAGTACAGAAGCCAGGCAGCATTGACATTGCCACCATGAACCCTCTCTTGGTCAGAAGAACTCTATTATTTATTAAACTAAGTCATAAGCATGGGTGATGGATTACAAAAAAGTGCATCAGTTTATCCAACTTAATTTCTTAAGCTGAATAAAATTTTGTCACTGAAAGTGTTAAGATTCGAGACAGTTCGTAAAAGCGCATAATTTGTGAGCTACTGAGTTAGACAATGAATAAACTACATGTGTAGAAAAATGTTTAGCAAAGGTCTGCTCATCACAAAGGAAAAGAAATGAATAAACACTCGCACTTTCAAAGAAAAACACTTGGCAAGCTGGATAAGTTCCTTGAACACCAAATTACGAAAATTACGACACAGGTTTCGAAAAAGAAAAAAAAAAACAATCGAAAACGACCGGTCTGTTGCACAGTAACTCTGATGATTATGGATATCTGCATCAATTTTGTTATATTCCCTTTTTATCCGATGGCGTACTGTTTTTTTCTTTTTTATTCCTGCTATTTCTTTACGGTTACATTCGCCTCAGAACTGACTTGCCGAACTTCAGGGATTACATACAGCCTTCAGTAACTCTTTCACTACTAACGAGCCTTTCTGAAGTTGAATTAAATTGTCTGGTGATAGCAAAAATGTAACAGAAAAATACATCATCATTGCGATATGGTTTAGGAATATAGTTCTACACAAGACCACGTCCAAATATTACATGACCATAAATACAGAAGAAGAGACACAGGAACAAACATTAAAAATCAAAACACCCTAAAAAGGAGCTACAATTAAATACTTGATAACTGACAGCGAAAGCACGAAAATATATGAAAAAGATTTATGATTTCTTTAGGGTTAGGTAGAAACTGTAATTTTAGGCAAGCTTGCCTCCAATCCCTTCCCACATGGCCCCACTCTCCCACTAGACGCACCCAGCACTTACAGCAAGCCTTCTGTACGCACTTAGTACAAACTACACACATTCAGATCTTATCACACGCACTCAGCACTTACCACACACATACAGCGCTTACTGCACACACACTCACATCACCACCACAGTCGTACCACCACCACCACATTTACACCCCGACCCCGATCACCACCTCACATCCATGCCCACACCACATCAAACACCAGAACCATCGCAGTCGCAGCTGTATCTAACCCGCACCAATTATTCCACCACCACAAGCACTTCCACACCACCACTAGCACATCCACACTGTAACCACGCCAAATCCTCGGCCACCACACAAACATCCACACCTCACAATAAACCCTGCAATACCCACACCAACCCCGCCTTTACATTCACACCCACACCACCACCACCACAATCATACTCACACCACAGACTCCAAAGAACACAGTCACACCCACAACACCACTACCACACTAACCACACCACCAATTACTCCACCACCACAACCAAAACACTACCACCGCAAACCAAACATCCACACAATCACCACCCCCACAACAATCACCAGCTGCATCCCCATCAATAAACACATCACCATAATCAGAGCCACCAATACCACAATCACATTAAATACTAAAACACCACAATCACACTTCCACTACCATCACACACACACACACACACACAAATACAATCCCACCACAACAATGACCACTTCAAAATCACCACAATCACACCACAAAAAGAAACACCCACACCACTACCTTAACCACACTAATTATTCTACCACAACCACACTCCTACCACCATCACCACAACCACATGAACTACTCCGACACAAAATCACACCAACTCTCGCACCACCACAATCAGACCCACCAACACAAACACACCCACATCACCACCACACTAGTAGCACCACAACCACTTTCCACCCTCACTACAAGCACACCACTACATCAGTCACAACAATCACAAAAACACCAACACCACACCCACACCACCACATCCACATCACCACACCAACACCAATTACTCGACCACCACAATCACATCCTACCACAACCACGACCGAGGGAGGGGGGAGACTAGGATCGAAGCGGAGAGGAGTGAGGGAGGATGCTGGAAAATTATATTGCGACAAAAGCCCTCCCAGGCAATTCAGACATTTTCCATTGCCGAACCAATTCTGCCACAAACCCACTAGGACCGGGAACACAAGGGAGGAGGAGGAGGAGGAGGAGAGACAGCCAGCCAGACAGACAGACAGATGATAAACATGAGGAGGAATGGAGAGGAAAAGGGAGAAAGGGAGAGAAACAAGAGAACAGAGAAAGGGAGTGAAAGAAAAGAGAGAGAAAGGGACGCTAGAAAAGACTGTGTGTGTGTGTGTGTGTGTGTGTGTGTGTGTGTGTGTGTGTGTGTGTGTGTGTGTGTGTGTGTGTGTGTGTGTGTGTGTGTGTGTGTGTGTGTGTGTGTGTGTGTGTGTGTGTGTGTGTGTGAGAGAGAGAGAACATGACATACAATGCAGTAGGTGAAATACATATATGACATACAAACAAAGAGTAGGATGAAAGAAAAATAAAAGAACGAGTAACAGGGAGGGGAAAACAAGAAAAAAAAATAAAGAAGTGAAAAGAATGAAAAAAAGGAAGGTAGGAATGTGAGGCAAAAGACAGAATGCGACAGAAAATGCAGAGGTAAAGGAAAGAAAATAAAATGTTGAAAGAAATGACGACTGGAATGAAATTGTGGATATACATAAAACAAAAGATTAAGTGGAAAAAAATATATAAAATGAGGAGACGAAAAAAGACGAAAGGGATGAAATAATGACATTCCTTCCTTCCTCCTCCTCTTCCTTCCAACTCCCTTTCCTTTGTTCTTTCTTTCCTTCTTTCTATATACTCCTCTCTACCTCCCTCCCCCACTTCTCCCTCTCTCCAATCTCTCAACTTAATCTCTTCTTTCTTTTCTCTCTTCTGGGTCTCCTTCACTAAATCCCTTCTCCAACTTCCCCTTCCTCTCCTACTCTGCTTTCTTCCGCCTGAACCTTTTTCTCTACTTCCCTCCATTTTCCCTTCCTTGTTTTCTCTTCTTTTTTTTTTTCTCTCTCCTATACCTACTTCTTTACCTCCCTCCATAACTTACGTACATCCGCTTCCCTCTGCACCCTCTTCCCTTCAACCTGACTTCTTACTCCCTCCCTCCCTCCTTTCCTTTGACCCCTATCCTCCCTCCATCCTTTCTTTCTTTTCACTCCTCCAACCCCCGATCTATCTCTGTTCTCATCATCCTCGTTTCTATATTCCCTTTTCTACCTTCCTAGAGTGTCCCTCTCCCTCTCTCTCTCCTTACTTACTTCTCTCCCCCGTCTTTCTCTACATACCTTCACCCCCTACCCCCCTTTACTTCTCCTGCCTGTTCTCCTGTACCATCTCTGCTCTCCCTCCCAAGTCCTACCCATCCTCCCATTCACGTCTCCTCTTCTCTCCATGCCTAACCTCCCCTCTTTCTCATTCTTTCCCCTCACCTTCTCTACATCCGCCCTACTCTCTCCTTACTTCCCTCCCCACACCACCCCTACGCACCCTCCCCAACCTCTAGCTTCTCTCTTCTTTCTCTTTCCTCCCTCCCTTAATTCCCTCTGCCCCCTACCCGTCCACCTCTCTCTTTCCATCCCTCCCTCCTACCCTCTACTCTCCATCTCTCCACCCTAAACCTCTCATCTCTCTCGTTCCTTCCCTCCCTCGTACCCTCCCCTCACCACCCCCGACTCTACCTCCACCCCTATCCTCCCTCTCACCCCTTCTTTACATCCCTCCTCCTCCCTCTTTACCTCCCTCCCTCGTAGCTCTTTTCTCTACCTCTCTCCACCCCCTGCCCTCCCTCTTACCTCTTACTCTCCCACCCACAACCCCCACCACCCTCCCCCGCCACCCTGTCCCCTCCCCCACTCAACTTGCCTCTCTCATCTATTTTAATCACAACGCGACAACCATAAAAAGTAAATAAGCCAGCCAAAACTCTGCCCCCCCCACCCAAAAAAAAAAAAAAAAAAAATAGCATGGAAGCGTAGGCAGCGGGAGATGAGCAGGGCAGGAGGAGAGGGTAAACGGGCTGGACTGTTTTATGGACTTTAGTTTTATTTTGTGACGGAAAAAGTATACTGTTATCCTGATGAGATAGAGAGAGAGAGAGAGAGAGAGAGAGAGAGAGAGAGAGAGAGAGAGAAGGGGGGGGAGGAAGAGAGGGAGGGAGATTTTTCCAAAGATTATGCTGACTAAATGTAAAACGAATTTATAAGCAAGGAAAGTAAAAATAATCAAATGCGCTTTAAAATAAGCTACTAGAGAAAGCGTAACACAATATAAACACACAAAAATGACATGGTGCTTAATCTCTTTTCCACAATAACATTGAATTCTTGTTATATCCAGACGCCTTCATGCAGCTCAGGGCAGGCTTTTGGAACTGGACGGATGTGATACAACTCATAATCCCTTTCCATACCACGAGGCTCGAGTAAACTATGTAAATTCGCCCATGAGCAAAAAATTGCAAAAAAACGCCATCAAAAAGAAATTGGAGGCATTTTCTTACATATTATGATACGAGCGAGCGCAAGAGTAATTAAATGCATTTTTTGATAAAGTTTAAGACCGTGTTAAAAGATATTAATCACGTATTTTTTTTAACATTATGACAAAGGACGTAAAAAGTAATTAGGCCTATAAGAAACAGCTACACAACCAAATTTTGTTGTAACAGAGAGAAAGGATATATGAATCCATATTTCTACGACATAAAATCAAGGCCTGCATTACTGTAAACAATTGTGCGCTTTAACAACTGAAGATTTTTAAAATCATTTCTGCCTGAAACGCACATGGTATATAGCAGGTACACTAACCTGATCCCTAGTTCCTTTCAGCTCGGTTATTGGCCAAATGTTGTTAGAATGGAGGCTGGGTTTGACCTGTAACCTACCGGTACCAGATTTATTTCTATGCCATGACTAAGGATCATCGATGATCATACATAGGCTACACTTTGTGTTTCTTAAACTGGTGCATGAATCACCCAAGGGTGAATTAAATTATATGGAAGGTGAATGAAACGAGAGGGATGAATGGAGGGTCAGTAATACCAAGGATGACTGACGATTCAGTCAGATATTCAGATTCTTTTCTCTGCTTGAAAATAACAGGCAGTCATTTAAAGTGGTTTGTAGGCTCCTATTGCTTTTTAATTGTAATGGAACCGTAAAATTGATGTTTTTCCCTCTCTACCTATGGCTTATTTCAAAGTAGCAGGATATACCCTGAATTTAATTCATTATAACTTTTTGGGGGAACTAGACGAGCTAATGTGATCATAAATTTATAAATGGCAAAACTGGAGGATCGCCATAGGCAAATGTTGAACTAAACTTTCTGTTCCTATTTTGGCCATTTTTTTGCTAGAGGTAGCAGTCAACATATACCAGTACCGTTTCAAAGAATTTAAGTCGAAAGGCTTGCTTATACAAACTATTAAAAAAAAAAAAAACAGGTAAATTATTTCACGTTCATTTTTTTGCCACATCTAGTTTTCTTCACGTATCTTTAGGATGCTCAAAAACTTTAATAAACACTTCAGATTTTTCTCTCTCACGTGACAAAATGAATTATGCAGTATATAAATTTATACCTATAGAGGAGTGAGAGAAAATGCCCAAAACACAAGGAAATTTAGTTGCGGGTGAATGTGACTGTGATGACTCGAGGGTGATTGGCACTGAAATCGTTTAAGCATTGCACTATATATTATTAAGTACGGTAGTGAAAGCTGCCTTGATCAGTCAGATGACCATCGTCCATGAGACAGATATGGAAGACTTCTTTACTGTGGGGAAAAAAAAAAAAAACGAAGTAAATCCTTCAGTCACGGGCTTCAAAAGTGCGCCTGTATCACTGCAATCTTTATGATTCCCACTGAATATGTAATGAAATCATAATTACTAGATCTGGAGGTACCAGAACAAGCCATCATATGGTATGGAAATTATTACCTTCTGCC
Source organism: Coenobita brevimanus (assembly GCF_032717465.1). NCBI lineage: Eukaryota > Metazoa > Arthropoda > Malacostraca > Decapoda > Coenobitidae > Coenobita > Coenobita brevimanus. Next base: position 22,521,800 of record NC_137004.1, read on the forward strand.
GTCGCAAGGCAAAAAGCAATGAAGCCTTAACGGTACAGTATCACACCAATGACAAAACTACACTACGTAACACTGATGACAGAAAACGGTATAGTGTCACTCTTGACAAATACTGTATAACACCGATGACCGAAAACGGTATTGTGTCATAAACAAAATGGTACTGTACCACAATAAACACAGTGATGACAAAAAGCAGTAACAAACTGACTACAGAAAGCTGTGGCATACCCAACAGTTTCACACTGATGACACACGGAAAATCACACTGATGATAAGGGCATAGCATCACAATAATGACAGAAAACGGTGTAGGATCAAACCCATGACAGAAATCTGTATGGAGTCGCACTGACAGAAAACGAAATACTACCACAGTGGTGGCAGAAAACGATGTAGTATTATCATAATGATAACAGTGAATCATATACCGGTAATATCAAACCGATGACAGAAAGTGGTACAGAATGATGCCAATGCCGAAAACGGTACGGTATCAAACTGGTCACAGAAAACAGTACTTAATCATACCAGTGACGGAAAACTATTTAGTATCACACTGACAGAAAATATATCACAAACTTGCTAGAATACGGTAAAGTATCACATAGAGGGATTTTTGGAAAAACCTATATATATAGAGAGATAGATAGATAGATAGATAGACATATGTATATAAATTGCAGCTATCTAAACCAGCAGTTCTGAACCTTTTAGGGCTGCGTCCCCCTTAGCCTTGGTTGATATTCACCCCCCCCCTCCCTCCAGCCTCGGTCAACTTTCCCCCTCCCCACTCTTTCTCCCATTATCTAATTCTGAAAACTTGTTCCAGAATTATTATTTTTGCCACAGGTTCAAGTGGACACTAACCCATTTGCACACAGGTAGCTTCAGCCCTTCTGCAGTTCACTATACCCTTTTTCGAGTAATCGGGGGGAAGTTGAGGGACATGTTTATTTTAAATGGGGTTTGGTTTGTCTTGCAATATAGGGCTTACTGGTATCTAATTTTCTCTTGAAACGACAAGATTAAAGAGGGGGGGGGGAAGCAAAAAGTCCACAGAAACGAAATAAAGGAACCAACTTATTACTCAGGTACAAAGAAAAATGTGCTGTGAAGGCTGACACAACAAAGAATATGAATACTCAATATAAATTAATTGTTCCCCCCCACCCTGCCATACGCACACACTTGTTCGTCATTCACTATTATTTCTCTGGGTCCTCGCGACCCCCAGGTTGACAACCACTGATCTAAACGTATTGTATTAGTTCACACTTAAGAAAGAAAACAAGGAAGTAACACAGCCCACTTTGTATTGCGACATTTTTTTTTTTTTTTACTTATTCGCGTTCTCACCAGTTAATTTTATTGAGGTTGGGGGACACCTCTACAAGTGAAGGGGTGAAAACTCTTCATTATCTATTGCAAGTATTATGATGTCTTGTTCAGTATCAATCGTACAACCAAAAGCTTTTCTTCAGCCCGGCAGACCCATCCTAGCGATTGTTGTTCTAGGAATAATTTTTTCTAACGGTATATTAATACAAAAATGATGGAAGCCAACACACTACTGTAAATGAATCGTAAGTAGCGATTAGTGTTTTACACCTTAGCCCTTAATGTGGCAGAGTTCTTCCTTGAGTATAATCGCCTGCATATAAATATATGATACATTACAAGATTACGTTATCACACTGAAAAGGTTTTTGACGAAATTTTAGTTAAGTGTGGATGTGTAGGATACGCCTGCAGGTGGAGTCAGGGTTCTGAGGCTTAAATGATGAGTGAATGAGTGTGGCCCAATCACATGGGCAGATTTTGAATACTTTTTCCTTTTACTTTTTTTTCCCTGCCCCACCCCATCTAAGGGTAGGAAACAAGGTATGATGATGATGATGAAGATGATGATGACTTCGCAACCTCCTGATTAGGCGCTTTTATCAGCAAAACATAATCGTCTTTAAGTGGCAAGAGTACAGTTTATAGTCCATCACGGGACTGAAGGAGTTGCAGAAGCAGAGCTGAAAACCCGGTACCAGTTGTTCCAGCTAGAGTAGGATGGTTGGACCGGGTGGGAAAAGGCGTTTTTAAGATCTATTATTATTCTATTATTATTATTATTATTATTATTATTAAAAATCTCTCTCTCTCTCTCTCTCTCTCTCTCTCTCTCTCCACAGTATATGCCTATTACATTTAGTTTACTGATATTTTCCACCCATGTGGTCTCGTCAAAACCAACCAGTCTGCAAAATACCACTATATGGATTTAGGTGTCTTCCGTTCAGATCTTTATGTTTTACACATCACCTAGCAGCTACCACTCCGTGCGTTATACAGGGAAAAGCGAAACAAATGACACTGAACCATAAATCAGATTATTCGCTGAATTTTTCCGTTACAATATCGCCATAATTGAATCAATGAAAAAATGAGAAGACAGTACTCGTATTAGGCCTACCCATCTTCAAGGAGAAAAGACACGCGGACATCCTGGCCTCCCTTTATTCACTCCTTTCCTTCCTTCAATCCCCACCCCCCCTGCCTCATTCCTTCTTGCTTTTCTGTCCTTGTCTTTAGCTGACAGAACAGTTTTGATAGTTATAAACTTCCTTCTACCAAACAGTCATGAAACAACAGTTCTCTTATTGTTTGTATTCCTTTGTACCTTTGTACCCCTGTGCCTTTGAAATGTTATTAACTACCTTGCCCTTTTTCCTTCATTGGGTCTGGAAGGTAATCCATGATAAAATGTCAACCCTAGAATGTATTTACTACTGAAACAAGCATCTTAAAATAAGGCACTTCACATACCACGGAAATCAAAGTGAAAAAAGAAAAATGCACAGGTAGAAAAAAGTGCATGAGTCAGTTCGAATTTAAATACTCAAAAATCCAGTTACGATTTTCAAAACAAAAGCTCGCCCACCGGTAAATGTCCAGCGGTGCCAAATTTTCCGCGGGAAACCGAAGGTTAACTCGACAGGGAACGGACAAGGCCCTGGCGTAAACAGATGTAGCTATAGTGCTATCACTCCTAATTTGGACTCGAAAAAATAGCCAATCAAAATGTCCATAAATAACACCATCATCCCTGGGAGCGGCAAGACTTGCCTAGAGCGCACTAAGAGGAAGGATGTAACGAGAATAACGATCCTTGATTAACATCATTATCTCATTATTTACTATTATTACTACCTACTAATATCTAAAACTGTGTCATGTTATCTGATTACTAACTAAAATTGCTATCTAAATTTATTTATATATCAACAGAAAGCCATACAGACTTTTTATTTACCGATAAACTGTCTTTCCGATGCTTTGCCACTTAAGTTCTCTCACTCCCTCGTCAGCCTTTTCTTCCTCCCTCTTTTCTCCTTTCAGTACTCTCCTCTATCTCATCTCTTCCTTTTTCCTCACTCTCGTTTTCTTCCTTCTTTCCTCTATACTTTCCTCACTCCTTCCCTCTCCTCAACTCCCTCTAGCCCTCTCTCATTTGGCCTCTTCCATTCTTCGTCATCGCTCCTTCTCTCCCTCTCTTTCCATCTCCTGTTTCCCTCCATCTCTCCTTCCCTATCCGCCTACCCTCCTCTCTCCTTCCCTGTCCCCCTACCCTCCTCTCCCCTGCCTCCTTGCTTCCCTTTCCCTTGATCTCTCTTCCTATACCTTTCTCCCTTCTTGAACCTTTCTCTCTTCCTACACTTTTATCTCTTCCTGTCTACCTCTTTTTCGTCCTCCCTCTCTCCCTCCTTTCCCTCTCCACCCTTTCTTCCTAAACTGTTTTTTTTCTCTCTCTCTTCCTCCTTCCCTCCCTCCCTTTCCTGCTCTCCTTCCCCCCCCTTTCTCTCTCCCCCCCTCTCTTCCTTATGTTTCATTTCCCTCCATCCATCCTTCGCTCCTTTTCTTTCCTCCCTCCTTTCCTCCTATACTTTTCTTTCTCCTTCCTCCTTCCCTTCTTTTCCTCCCTTTCTCCCTCTCCCTCTCTTCCTTCCCTCCCTCCCCCCCTTCTCTCCCACACAATTGGAGATGATCATCCCATGCTTAGTGGTTCGGAATAAACCAATGAGATGCCGAGCTGATGAGTGGGTGTAGGTGGGTGTAGTGGGGTGTAGGATGGGTGTAGGGTGGGCCTGGGTGAGTGTAACAGGGTGGAGAGGGTGTATTGGAGATGTAGGTGGATGCACTAGGTGTAAGATAGGGTGTGGGTAGGTGTGGTGGGGTAAAGGGAGGTATGGTGGGATGTAGTTAGGCGCGATGGGATGTAGGGGGGTGCAGACAGGTAGAATGGCCTCGGGCGTTGATGGTGTAGGTGTAGGTGGGTGTCGCAGGATGCAGGGAGGTGTTAATGGGTGTGGGAAGAAGACGGTAAGTAGAGTGTCGGTAGCTCAGGATGCAAATGGTTTTATGTGTAGTGGATGCAGGGGGTGGTGAGTTTGGTGGGCTTGTGTGTACGAGGGTGTAGATCAATGTGCAAATGGTGTAGGTGTAGATAAGAGGTATATGTGAGAGTACAAAATCGAAAACCGTTAGTTCAGTGACGCTGTTTATGCAGTCATGTGCGTTGGTGCAAGAAAGAGTGTGTGTGTGTGTGTGTGTGTGTGTGTGTGTGTGTGTGTGTGTGTGTGTGTGTGTGTGTGTGTGTGTGTGTGTGTGTGTGTGTGTGTGTGTGTGTGTGTGTGAGAGAGAGAGAGAGAAAGAGAGAAAGAGAGAGAGCGAGTCTGACTGTGAATACCTTTGGGAGGGTATGTGTAGACTGATTTAAGTGTAGGTGTATGTGGGCAGGTGGGAGTAGTTATAGTGGAAGCTTGGAGTGACGTCAGTATAGTAGCTTTATTTTTACCACTCCCACACCTTTCACAATAAGTCTTGGTTGCCTGAAATTCGAGAAGTCTTAGCTACGACGCAGATATGAGTCTCCTTGGTTACTAGCCAAACAAACCCTCGAATGTGTCTACGTGTGGCCATAAATTGAGTTGAAAAGAGATAGAAATTTTAGCCATATTAGACAAAACGCAATATACTCAGTTCATCACGAGAAACTTCCCGAGCCTATTTTGCCTCCCTTTATTCACTCCTCTCCCTACTTCCTTCAGTCGCTCCCCTTCCTCCATCTCTCTCTCTCTCTCTCTCTCTCTCTCTCTCTCTCTCTCTACCTACCTACCTACCTACCTATCACGCTGCCCCATTCTAGCACACAGTGATGGCTCCCAGGTGAGGGATCAGGTAGCCTCATTTGAATATACTCTGCAATTTTGCCCTCACACTTGGCCCGAGGTAACGAGCTAACAGAATCTGGGTTAACGAGCAATGCATCTCATGAGGCACACTTAATTCTTGCCTTAAAGGATTCATTTCAATTTACTGTCATTTGCAGTTGATTTTTTTTTTTAATTCACTACGAAGGGGTCACTCCTAAGCTGAATAAAAATCGTCTGATGGCAGCGAAATGGTGTCATTTTATTGAAAAGGTGAGTAAAGACTTCTTACCCCTCCACATGGTCTCTCTCTCCAAAGCTGAGCAAAACAAACCAGTTACAATAACAAATACCTAAAATCGTTTCAGAAGGGATCAGTGTCCTCAGTGTCTTTACTATTATTAAATTCTCACATTATTTTACCATTTCTACATCCATATTCACAATCTTACCTTTCAATGCCTGAATGCTCGCAGTCTTAACTTTAAAATACTAATGTGTTCACATTGTTATCATTTAAATGTCAAATGCTCACAACCACAACTTTTATACATCTGTCGTACCACGTAATTATTCACAACGTTTTACCCTTTAAAACCTCAAAGTCTCCAACAAACCAGTGAAAGGAAAAGGTGAAGGAATAACTGCAAAGAATGGAGTATCGTGGTAACAGTAATGCCAGTGATCACCACTAAATGTTTTCTGTTGTACAAGAGATTACTTACCTTGATTAATAACAGACCTACACGGTATCAACTTCTCTTTTCCATCCGCATTCCTTCCTCCTGTCTCTTCCACTATCCCTCTTTTTTCTCTTCTTCACTCACCTTTTCCCACTTTCGCTCCCTTCATTTCTCTCTCCAAAACCTCCTTCCCCCCTTATCTCACTCTCTCCTTACCATCTTTCCTCCCATCCCTATATCTCCTGTCCCTCTTCCTTCCATTCCTCACCTTCCCCTAACCCCTTCCCTCCTAGTTTTCCCTTCCCTCACATCTCTCTCACTTTCCCATTTCTCATTAGGTACCTATCCTACAATCACTCCCTTCCGTAGCACCCTCCATTCCTATTTATTCGACCTTGGTGCCTTCGTCTGTCCTCTCTTTTAAACCCTACCCTGTCTTTCTCAGTTCTTTCTCCTCCTGCCTCCCTTCTTACTCCTCCTCCTTTCTCTTTCTCCTATCCCATCCCTCTCCCTATACCACATCTCTCTCTCTATTCTGCCTTCTTCTCTGCAACTCTCCCTACCCTCTCCCTCCCTCCCTCTCCCCAACTCCCCCTGCCCTGCTCCTTCCCTCCCTTGATCCCACCCCATTCCTGCCTCTGTTCATCTTCCCTAACTTCAACTCCCCCTATTCCTCTCTTTCCCTCCCTCTCTCCTGACTCCTTCCTTTTCCACGTCCTACTTCCCCTCCTCCATCTCTCATTCCTCCCTCCCACTCTTCTACTTCCTTTCGCCTCTCTCTTCTACCTTCTTGCCCCCCTCCCTCCTTTTCTCCTACCCCCTTGCCTCCCTCCCTCCCTCTCTCTTACCTCCTTCCTTCCTCGTCTTCCCTCTCCTCCCTCCACCAAACTTGTGCCTGGGTGGAGTAACGAGGCGGGCACCCCCTCGTTAGCGTCGGCTCCTCAAGACAGTGGGTCGGGGTGGGGGTGGTGGGGAATAAGAAGGCAAATGAGGTAAACTCCACCACCCACCCACCCACCCACCCAACCATCCCCACTACACCTGGATTACATATTACCTACACAATACACTATAGTCTTTTTTTTTTTTACCAGATGGAAATGGGCCATTTTCATAACTTGAATACTAAAAGTCGTGGTAGCATGAAATGTGATGGGCCTAAGAAATAGGAATGAGTATTCTCAGTTACTATAGTAAAATCGACCCCCCAGTTTCATTACAGTACACCTGGCCCTCAACTGAGCTGCAAGGGGTTAGGGACCTTTGTCAGGTGAAAACAAACCATATTCCTACACAACATAGCAGGACGAAGAAGGAGGGGAGGAATGGGGCGAAGAAAGGGAAAAGGAGGGAGAGGGAGGTTGTATGGAGCGGCCATCTCCGCAGCGAGCGTGTGACTTAGGGTCGCCATATTGAAACACCCGCACTCGTCGCCTCCAACATAGTAATGCAACTGGAACGTTGTTTTTAGCTTTGCTTTCTCTGTCTCAATGCTGCATTTATGTGTTCATATGTATCATAATACAAATGGAGAAATTAATTCCCCGAGCTAGGCAACTTAGGCCTTATAGCCCCGCTAGGTTACGGGAGGGCGCTACCCCTCCCGGAACGGCAGACCCGGGCGTGGCTCGAACTCACGACCTCCCGGCCCAGAGCTCGATGCTCTACCACTAAGCCACCGTGCCCCCTATCATAATACAAAAACATATATGAATTATGATTTTTTTCTGCCTAGATCAACGAATTATATGAGTGTACATTTAGCCAAGAATATAAATAAACAACGCCATAGGTTGCTGCAGTGCAGAACATTCCTTTTTTCTTTTTTCGTTTATCTTTACTACCTCAGCCTAATGTCTGTTTATTTATGATAATAACGATAAAACTGAGGTCGTTGGAAAAAGCACCTACTGTATATTAAAATAATGTATATTTCGCCATCATATAGTATATGAATATGAGATGAGGGAAGAGCGAAGGAAGTATAGAAGAAGAGAAGAAATGAGGCACTGATTAGGAGTACGAAGGAATGCAAACAGCAACAGACCTGTTGGTCCTTTCGTGGCTGTTTGGTAATGGGATGGTTATAACTAACAAAACTATTTTATCAGTAAAGTCAAAGATAGAAAAGCAGGAAGAGAGGAGGAAGTAGAACTGGGAGAAGGACGGAGAGATAGAATGAAAAAAAAAATAGAAGAAGGAAGAAGTTAGGAAGAGGGTGAGGATGGGAGGGAAGGGAAGAGACACAGAAACAGAGAGAGGATGGTGAAGAGGAGGCGGGGGGGAGGGGGAGAGGGCAGGGGAAAAAGAAGAGCTTGGGGTGCACATAAGGAAGACGAAAGAAAAAATGGAGGGAAATGAGAAGATAAAAGGAAAATACACAGAAGAGCTAGAAGAAGGTATGAAAGGCGTGATGACAGAAGCAATGGATGAAGGTATGAAAGGGGAAGGAAAAAAATAAAATGAGGGTATGGAAGAGGGAGGTGTAGAAAGAGGGGAAGCAGAGGAGAAGAAATAGAAGAGGGCATTAGGGGAAGGGGAAATGGAAAAATATATAAACAAGAAGAAGGAGACGAGGATATAGAAAGTGGAGAGGCTGAAAGGGGGAGGGCAGAGAGGACAGCAGACAAAAGAAAACAGTGAGGAGGAAAGGGGAAGAAAAAAGTATATAAATATATATACAAAAAGGAGGACGAAGGTACAGAAGAAGGACGGGCATGGACGGCGGCGAAAGAGAGGGGGATGAGGCAGAAAAGAAGAGACTGAAGCAAAATTACAGAAATAAGGAAATCAAGGAAGAAGAGGAGGACGATGGAATGAAAGGGGAAGGGGCAGGAGGTGGGGTATGGGAAAAGGAGACAAGAAAAAATTAAAGAGGAATTAAAAAATTAAAAAATAAAAGGTGCAGTGACAGGAGGAGAGAGGGAGGTGTATTTGGAAGGGTAGAAAAAAAAATAAAAAGATATGTGAGAGTGAAGACAAAGGAAACTTAGAAGTAAGGTTGGAGGTGTATTCAAGGGGATGACAGGAGACAAAAAAGAGAGAGAAAGGGAAGGAAGAAAGGGCAGACAAAGGAATTAAAAAGGGTGAGGACATAGGAGAGGAGGAGGTTTTTGGAGGTGTATTTGGAGGTTTATAGGAGGTGGGATGCTCACCATCCACTCACTGGTTTCAATGCATTCTTCAGGTGACTCTACGCTCAGAGACAAGCCAAAGGATTTCCTATATTCCAGGAAATCATTTACTATGGTAGGTGGTAACCATATAACCAAAAGGACACCTGGTAATCTAGTGCGTCAAGATGCATCAGCCGGATGGGCCAATAAGGATTTCCATCTGTAGGGCCCACTGCTCACAAAATGACAGTCAAGGATATGCGAGGCTGGTTATACTCGCCTTAAATATCAGGAGTAAGTAGCTTAACCCCGGATTCTACGATTCTGATGGGAGAAAAAAAGGGGGACTGGATGACATATAGATAGTATCTGGAGGTGTTTTGGGAAGGAAGAGAGGAAAGTCAACAAGAAAGAGTGGAAAATGAAAGGTAGTGTAAGAGTAATAAAAATAAAGGAAAGAAGAAAGTGTATTTGAAGGAGAAATATCAGAGCGAAAGAAGAATAAGAGGGGGGGGGAATGTGAAAGATGACAGAGGAGAAGAAATACTGGGAGGAGAGGAGGGGAAGGGAGGAGAAGGAAGAACGGTGGCGAGAGGACGGGATGAAATGAAGGTGAGGGAGGTAGATGACGAGATGATGGAGGAGAGGGGAGAGGGAGGGAGAAGGAGGGAGGACAACGGGGACGGGGAGAGGCAAGAGGAAGGGAGGCAGGGGGAAGGGGGAGGGACAGAGGGATGAGAAGGTGATGAGAATAGAGGAAGAGGAGAAGGGATCAGTAGCGGGAGGGGGAGGGGGAAGGGGAAGTAAGAAGGGGAGGAAGAGTAAGAAAGAGAAAAAGTAAAAGTCTGAAGAAATTAAATCGAAGAACGAAGAGGAAGTATAATGGTAATGAGAGAAATGAAAGAGATGAATGACATAAGATGAAGGAGACGAAGAAAAGTCGGTATTTTAGTCTTTATCACAGAGTCAATAAGAGTCCATTTTCCAGACAGCTCTCTCTCTCTCTCTCTCTCTCTCTCTCTCTCACCCGTCGAAGCGATTTTATGCAAGATTGGCAGTGATTAGATTTCTTCTCCCTCCTCCCCTCCAACCATCCCTCCCCTTCCCCTCACTCCTCCTTTCCTTCTACCATTTACTTTCGTCCCATATCACATCATCTTTCCTTTCATTCTCCTGTTGTTCTCTATTTTTCTGCTTTCTTCCTACTTTAATTCCCAGTCTTATCTCGACAACTTTATTCTTAATTTTTCTCCTCTCCTTCTCGACCACCTTTCCTTTCTTACCAATCGTTCTCTGCTTTTCTCCCCTCTCTCCTTTTCCTCCTTTTTACTTCTCTCTCATCCCTCCTTTTCCCCCTGTCTTACCTCTCTCTCATCTCCAGTTTTCATCCTCTTTTCATATACCCATTCCTATGACTCTTCTACTTCTTCTCCTCTTCTCTCCCTTCCTTTCTACCCATCTCACTCCTACCCTTCTGTCTCTACTTTCCTCCCAACTTGTCCATACCTTTACTACTTACATCCCACCTCTTCCTCCTTTACCTTCCTCCAGTTCTAACTCTCCCTTCTTATTCCCTATACCTCCATCATACAACCCTTCCTCATTTACATATTCCTTGATTCCCTTCCTTACCCTCACAGTTTTAATTCCAGTCAAATACACAACCTTCTGCTCAACCTTCTTTCCTGATCCCCTCCGTTCTGCTGTCTCCATTCCCCTTTTCAGTTCTTGTGCACCCTTCCTTCTATACCTCCTCATTCTCTCTCTCTCTCTCTCTCTCTCTCTCTCTCTCTCCATCACATCACTTCCTCCCTTCCCCCTCTTATTCATATACCTCTTCCATCTCCACCCTTTTCCTTTTTTCCTGTACCTTTGCCCCTTTCTGCCCTTCCTTTTTTTTCCCACCTTCCACTTCCTTCAACTCTCCTGTTTCCTCATTTCCCCCCAACCCATATCCCTTCCCAACCAATTCTTCTGTATTTATTCTCTTCCTCCTCCCTTCCATACTTGTCTCTGTCTTTCCTCCTCCGACATACTTCCTTCCTTATTTCCCCCTACCTCTCCTCCAGTATCACCTCCCCAATCTACCTACTAGCCTACTGGTATATTCCCCTCCTTTCCTCAGTATTGCCCATCTCCTTTCTTTCCTTCCCGTATCCCCTTTCTTCCCTCCCCTCCCACCCATCCCCCTCCTTCCCTTCCCTCCCTTCTGTGTCTATCCTCTTCCTTCCCTCCCGTCCTACTGCACCCTTCCTGCCGTCTCTTCTTTTGTAGTCCATCCCTCTTCCTCTCCCTCTCTACCTATCTCCTTACTTAAGTAAGCTATCTTCCCCAGACCTTCCCCTCCCTTTCCATCCCTTCTCTCCCCTCCTACTTTTCTCTCCTAGTTCTTCCCTTCCTCTTTCGTCCCCTGCCCCCCTTCCCTTCCATCTTACCTCTCTCCCTCCGCCACCTCTCCTCCTACCTGTCTTCCCCAGCCCCACCCCTCTCTTTCTTCTTCTCCCCCCCCCCTCCACTGCTCCCCACCACCCAAGTTCATTTTCTGAATAATTGCGCGATCCTTCCAAGACATCAGAAGAGGCAGGAAGGAGGAACGGAGAGAATGGAGGGAGGGGGGAGGGGGGAGGAAAGAAGATAGAGGGTAGATTAGTGGAAGAGAAGAAAGACGGGAATGAAGCTGTAGGTAAATACGGAAGGAGGAGGAAGGCAAGTAGGTACAGAGAGAGGAAGGGAGGAAAGCGTGTGGCGGGGGGGAGGGGGGAATAAGGATAAAGAAATGATAGTAGAAGGTCGGACGGTAGGCAAGTAGATATGAAGGTGGGCAAGTGGATGGGATGGTAGGCAAGTAGACAGAAGAAGAGTAGGAAGCGTGTGGTAGGAAGGGAGGAATTACGGGCAGAGAAACGGTAGCTGTAGATGGGTAGGGAGAGGACAATGGTAACGTGGTAGGTAGGCGTAAGTAGGCCTACGAAGGAACGGTGAGGAGAGGGAAGCGGGTGGTGAGGTAAGCAAGGACGAATGGTGAGGGAAACGAGGAGGAGAATAATTATGTAAGACAAAAAACTGAATTACCTAGCTAACAGCATCCTTCTGCTATATAATTTCGTCTGGTCGCTCTCTAGAAGGGTAAAGGAGAAACCATAGCTATACTAAATCACTGAATACAAATACAGAAAAGTATAAAAGAGTGCATCGGCTGTGAGGAAAGGGAAGAAGAGGGAAAGTGTGAGTGAAGGAGGGAGATGTGAGCGAAGGATAGAAGAAAGGAGGAAAGATAAGGCGAGCGAAAGAGAGATGGAAGACTGAGTGAAGAAGAGAAGGAAGAAGGGAAGAATAGATAAACGAAGGCGAGATGGAAGGAGTGACTGGAGAAATTAAGAAAAAAGTGAAGATACTTTCAACGAAGGAGGGATGGAAGGAATGAAGGAGAGAAGGATGGAAGAAGGAAAGATAAGGTCTGAGGAGGGAGGGGAAGAAGAAAGTCATCGGGCAGAAACAGAAGCATTATTGGTATCATTACGAGGGTGACACGTCCCCCAGGGCTGAGTGGAGGACGGTGGGCGGGTGAGCGGAGAGGGTTTGGGGGTGGAGCTGCAGGGAAGGATGTGGGCGGAGAGTGTATGGTGGGGTGTAGCAGGGCGGGCGGGAGGGCTGGTGGGAGAAAGGGGCTTGTGGACGGGGCTGCAGAGATAGGAGTGAGCGGCAAGTGTATGGAGAGGTGTGATAGAATGCAAAGAGCAACATGATAAATTATAACTGAAAAGGTGTTGTAGGCTTAGCATGGCAATTTTACCTGACCCACAAAAGAGGTCACTGCAACAAAGGTCACTCCCAGTCACTTCCGCCAAACAACTGCTCAGGGTAAAGCCGACACGTAAAAGAAAGAAGGATCATTATGTAGTATGGACAGACACTGAATTTAATGAAAGCTAACGGAGGGAAATTTAAGCAAAAGACACTGGAAGGACGAAGTACCATAAGAAGAATCGCCATGCAGCATACAAGAACGCTTAATGAAAACTGGCTAAAGGAGGCGATGAGTAAGCTGGAAGGAAAAAGTGGGAAGGATCACGTAGACAAACGCTGAGTGAAAGCTGGTGAAGGGAGGTGGTGATGTGGAGACTTTACGATGGGAACACTATTGCAGTACAGAGGGCTATGGATGTGTGGATGAAAGCAAGTGGGCGATGTCTGGGGAAAATGCTGATTAGTGGTAGAGAGAGAGAGAGAGTGAGGGATGGGTGGTGGTGGTGGTGGTGATGATCAGTGGACGGTGATAACGTGCGTGGATGGTGATGACGTGCGTAGATGGTGGTGATGGTGACTGGATGGTGGTGATGGTGAGTGCATGGTGGTGTGAGTGGATGGTGGTAATGTGACTGGATGGTGGTGGTGTAAGTGTATGGTGCTGATGTGAGAGGATGGTGCTGATGGTGGATGGATGGTAATGATGGTGAGTGGACGGTGATGTGATTGAACGATGGTGATGGTGACTGGATGGTGGAAACGAAAGTGAATGGTAGTAATGGTGGGTGGATGGTGGTGATGTGAGTGGATGATGGTGACTGTGACTGGATGGTGGTGATGATGAGTGTATGGTGATGGTGATGAGTGGATGGTTGTGATGGTGGGTGGTGATGGTGAGTAGGTGGTGTTGATAGTGGGTAGATTGTGGTGATGGTGGGTGGATGGTGGTGATGGTAGTGAACTGTGGTGATGGCGACTAGATGGCTGTGATGGCAGCTGGTAGGTAAGAGTGTGATGAAGACAATCGATGAGGGGAGTGTTTAGAGAAGACGGCAAATTATCGTTGTAGGTGGATGATGATGATGATGATGATGATGATGATGAAGATAATGATGATAGATGGGTATATATCATTTTAGCACTGTCTTTAAATTTCATACCATCTGAACTGTATCTCTTATAATGTTTGTTAAGAGTAAGGACCTTAGAACAAATAAAATAACAGACAGGGGCATACTTACATCGCAAGTCTAACACGCTACCACCAATTCACCGCGGCTCCTCTACCATCAACTTAGAAAATCCCCGTAAGACCTGGTAATCCCTTTCTTTTATTACCTTCTTACCTATCTGCATTTTTCACGCAACTAACTACAAAAACATGTCATCACGTGTAATTCCTCCTTCACTACAAGAAAATCATAAAATCCTGTAAATTCCTTCCTTAACTTTCGACCACATCATCCGGTAACAGTATCTCATGTAATTCTTATTTATTTATCTTAAATAATATTCCTTAGTCACCCTGGCCCATTCGTTGTCACCCTCACGCCCATTACAGCTCTTGATTCAAATATTATTAAGCTATTCCCGTTCTCCTCTTAACTTGCGAAAAACACAGAAGAAAGTAGTGTACACGTGCATCCACCAATAACACAGGACAACAAGACAATACAACCACTCTATCGGGGAAGCAGACACTCGTAGCCTGCAAACGTCCTGCTGTCCCCTGATGAGTTTCCCATTAACTGTTCAGCTGATTAAAAAAAAAAAAAAAAAACTAAGAAACAGCAGTATCGCCTTCTTTCCTGTCTCTCTGATCACATACTTTCAATCTCATTACAGTTTACGTTAAGACTGTCTAGAGATAATTGAGGGTTACACACGTGTCACAAATGCACTATCAATTCTAGTGATGTCGCAGTTAATAGTGATGTCGTTTGAGGGTTGTAATTAATTAGAGTTAAATGTGCAATCTGGCAACTGATCTGTGTCGGGGGAGGAGGGGGAAGCCGTGAAAAATGTACTCAGATACCATTAATCAAATATCAAGCTTATTAATTAAATAAAGCTAGACCTCCCACGCGCATCACAATTTCACACACAACCCCCGACCCCTAAACCACCCCCTCCTCACTTCTCACTCCCTCCTTCCCCCTCCCCTCTCCTCCTTCCCCCCTTCCACTCCTGCCCCTCACCTACTTCTAAGCAGCAACTCCTCTAATGAACTTGAGGATCTGAATACTCAAGTGTGTTTAAATGCAGAATAACGATCAGACAACCAATCAAGGAACACTGCAAAGTGGTTGAATTCATTTGCTATAGATCATTAGATACAGGTAAGTTTTCATTGATACTCCTCTCTATCCTCCATCATCTTCTTCCTCTTCCCTTCCCCTCCCCTCCTCCTGTCCACCTTCCTCGTGTTCTTTACCCTACACTCCTCTACTCTCAACTTAAAAACTTAAAACATGCAGAAAAAGTTCATCTCTCTCTCTCTCTCTCTCTCTCTCTCTCTCTCTCTCTCTCTCTCTCTCTCTCTCTTGCCACACCACACACTGCCTCATCTCACACTACTACACCCCTCAGTTCACACAGTCACACAACAATCATCAAACCGTACCACACCGCTCACTGCCACACCTCTAACAGCCACACCATTCCGTGCGACACTCACTGCTCCACCTCACACAACTACTCCATTCCACGCCACTCACTACCACACCTTACACAGCCACATCATACCACACCGCTCACCGCCACACCTTACACAGCCACACCATACCACGCCACCCACTGCCACACAATACCACAGTACACATTACCACATTTTACACTGCCAAATTATACCATATCACTCACTACCACACCACGCTATACATCAAATTACCACACTTCACACTCTAACGCCATACCACATCATCCACTGCCATTCAACGCCACACTACATATTACCATACGCCACACAACCACTCAATACTACACCAGTCACTGCCACATGACGTCACACTACACACTACCGCACCGCACCTGCCACATCTCTCGTTTAGTCATTCAGGCCAACGTTACCCCCACACACAATAGTAACGCAACATCACAATACGCTGATTACATTAGGTGTACTGGAGGCATCTTCATGATACCGAGGGTAAAATATATAGCAGAAGCAGACGTTTGTGTGTCAGCCAATCACTATCTGTGTTACAGGCCCATCTAAAGTGTAGGGGGGCTTCATTCATAAAAGACTACTACCCCCAAGTAGGAGTTGCCGTAAGTCGCAACATTCCACAACCCTGGAAAAAAAAAAAAAAAAAAAAAAAAAAAAAGAGTATCTATCCCTTTCACTGTGGCCAACTATACATGCTAAAGATACCTGCTCGAACAAACCCTAAACAACCAACTGGAGAGAAGGAACAAGGGCATTCAAAAATCGCAAACCTCCGCAAAGGCATTACCTTCCTCTTTCATTTTTTTCATTACCTTGACCTTGGCATTTGACCTTTTTCGTCAAAATTCAATCACCTATAATATACAGTATCAATACAAATACATACTTCCAAATATATATATATATATTAGACCAACAGCTGAACAAAGCAAAAAACAAAACATTCTTGACGGGAGCACTAATATAGTTTTAACCTCTTCAGCCTGAGGACTTATTTTGTATTTTATCTCTGCTATAGTTCAGTCACTTTAAATAGGAGGAGACTTCCAACCCATGACAGTTTATTTTCCACACATCAGTGGTAGAGAGAGACGAAACTAGGGCATTACCGTACATCTTTTACAAAATACAGTACTGATTCGCGACTACCATCATATTTTAGTGATAATCTATTGTTACGGCTCGGAAACGAATATGGAGAAATGGTAATTTTTCGCCTAGTTAAAGTGTGCACAGCATAGTTCCAGACGATCTCGCACCGCTTAGGAGCGAGTCTTCGAACTGGAGGAGTTGCATAGTCTTCATTAACCCGTCAGTACGAGAGAGTCCTCCTAAGTCGAATAAAATCACCCAGAGACGCAAGAATATACTTGAATCAAACATCATTGTAGTTGCTACTGTTGTTATGTTGATGGTGCTGTTGTTGCTGCCCCAGATTAATCTGGAACGTCAACCCAGTGGACTCCAGGCTGAAGTTACCCTTCTCCTGCAGTGCACCATCCTCCTTAACCCCCATAACCTATGCATTAGTTCATCTAATATCTGTCAGGTTTATCAGCTGCTCGTTCAAAAATATCCATTAAAATTATATAACTTCTGCTGGCAAACGTCTCCGGTCGGAGTAGTGCGTTAACTCACTGCAATTCGAATCCTAAGAGGTGACCAGAGGATTTCCTATTATGCAAAGGCTGCCAAGGACGTAGGGTGGTCTCCTACCCTTTAATCACATCACTTAGAGGGCGTATTTTGTGTTCTCTTACCTGTACTGCTACCACCAAACGGGTTTTTTATTCAGCTTTGGAGAGACTACTGTAGTCCAAAGGTTACCTCAAGCTCGTCTATCCTTACAGCTGCCATTTCATCTTCTCTCTCCTTTTCCCCTTACGGTATATATTTTACAAAATCCACTACATTTTCATCGCCACCCACTCCCTACATCTATCTCTAAATCCACCTACCCACAATCTTCGCCTATCCATCTCTAAATCCCCCTTCGTTCCATCCCTGTCTGCATCATACATCTCCTATCCTCCCTATCTCCACCCCATAGCCATCCCTAAATCTATTTCCAGCCTAATACAGTACATTCCATCCGCCGTTACATCCACCCGTCCATTTCAAAATCCGGTTCTATCCACCCTTAAATTCATCATCCTACCGTGCCACTCTCACCTTTCTCCTTCCTTTCTCATTTACATCCACCCCAAAATCCACCACCTCTCCATCTCCCTCCACTCCTTACATCCACCTATCCATCCCTAAATCCACCTCCCATCCAGCCCTACGTCAAGCACCATCTCATCTGCTCCCTCTTTCCCTTTCCATTCTCATTTAAATTCATTACTACATCCGCATTCATTCCAAAATCCACTTATCCATCTTCAGATCTAAACTCTCATCCACCTCTACATCCACCATCGCCTTACCTACTGCCCCTTTCCCTTCTCATTCTCAACTAAATGCATTAATATATCCACATTCATTCCAAAATCCATCAGTCCATCTCCAGGTCCACTCTTATCCACCCCTACAAGCGTTTATCCCTCTCTAAATCCATCTTTACCCACTCCTACGTCCACCACCATTTCATCACCCCCACATTTCCTTCCCAAGCTTAATTAAATCCACTGCTGAATTCACACTCATTCTAAAATCCATCAATCCATCTTCAGTGCAACTTTTACCCACCCCTACATCCACAAATCCACCCCTAAATCCACCTATATCGACCCGTACATCCACCATCCATCCCTAAAATCGTCCATCCATCTCTAAATTTACCTCCATCGACTCTTACATCCACCATCCATCCCTACAATCATCCAGCCATCTTTGAATCCACCTTTACCCACTCCCACATCCACCTACCCACCCATACACCTACCCTTCTTACCATCCACCAGTTCATCTCTAAATTCACCCCTGTCCACCCTACATCCACTTCCACCACCTCACCGCACGACACTCTCATCTCCCTCCTCTTCCCTTCCCACTTACATCATGCAGGGGAAGAGTGTATAAATTTCCCGTTGATTTCCCCAAGTGCTGGAATTGAGTTAGGGGCCGGAGTGTCCATTAGTGGAGTGTGCCGGCCTCAAAGCTACACACACACTGCTGCTGCTTCAAATACCCGCCCCTGCACCCAGCTTCATTCCATACCCCTCCAATTTTGCCTATAACCTGATTTTAATTTGCAGAGATAACCGCTGCATATCGATACTAGGCTACAATGTTCTGTTAAAAATATTCACTTATTCGTTCCATACCCTTCCAATTTTGTCTATAACCTTTTTTTAATTTGCAGAGATACATATCGACACTAGGCTAATTTGCTATCGAAAATGTAGATTAAAACGCAGACTCAGAGCTATGCACTTCAAATACCCGCCCCTGCAACCGGCGTCGTTCCATACCCCTCCAATTTTGCCTGTAACTTTACCTCAGTTTGCAGATAAACATGTCCATGCAAGGGTAATTCGCTCTTCAAAAATGCACTGACAAAAATGATGACTCAAAGCTACGCACTTCAAATACCCGGCCCTGCAATCAGCCTAGTTCTATATCTTTCAACTCTGCTTATACCCTGATTTCATTTTGCTCAGATTCACTTAGTCGTGGTTGAAACAAATTTCTCCTATACACCCTGATTTTCGTTTACACATACATACTGGTAAGTGGCCTAGTTTTACAATAAGCAAGTTCCAGTTCTGATAAAAATGCATTGTATATTCGCTGCCTCAGTGCTGCATATTTCACATATCCTGCAATTCTGCCTTTAACCTGATTTTAATTTGCAGCGACGGGCCTACATACCGGCTATAATTAAAAACCTTTGTTCTGATGAAATGGTGTTACTGTATATTAGTTTATTAGTTACCGGTTCCTCACACCTGTTGCTGTTATACCCAGAATGCAGCCAGTTCCTTCCATATCCTGCAATTTGGCTTTGACTGAGTTTAGCCAGGTGATTCACACTAATTCAAAGCCCTATAATTAAGATCTACTACAAAAAAAGTGCTAAGATGTACACAGTTTATCTTTCCTGTTCATGGCCTCTGCAATCTGATTTCATACTCTCTGATTTTCCCTCAAGCCTGATATTAATTTCTTGTAACCCAGAATTATACTGTAAGATCTGATAAATATGCATGCTGCTATATCCGTTGACTCAAACTACACACATGACACTACTGTTACTGTGCCTGTAGCGTTGATTCCGGTCCCATATCCTCCAATTTTGCCTGTAACCTGATTAGAATGTGCAGAGGTTCATGCCAGAAGCGGTACTGATTAAAACACGTTACGGGAACATTCTGACAAAGTTGTACTGAATGCGTTAAACTACTGGACTGTTACTTTAATTACCCGTGGCTGCAAAAATTTCGCTCCCTATCATTTAATTCTTTTAACCAGATTACATTTTACTGTGACCAAACTCATTAAAAATTCATTATGATCTAATAAATATACACGGTACTCTACTCAGGAACATTACCAACTAACATTACCAAATTTTATTTATCTATCTATCTATCTATCTATATATACCCGGTATATATATATATATATATATATATATATATATATATATATATATATATATATATATATATATATATATATATATCTTTTATTCATTCATTTACTTGAGGGAGGGTGAATGGAAATCACCCTTCCCTCATTTTACAAACAAATAATAGTACTTTATAAAATATCTGACATTTAACTCCATACATCAACCCATTTCTGAAAAAATGGGAGGAATGGCGTTCCCCCGAGCCAGACCCTGTATTGGATCATACAGCCCCGCAAGGTTACAGGAGCGCGCTACCACTCCCGGCACGGCAGTCCCGGGCGAGGCTCGAACACGCAGTCCCCCGATTACGAGCTTGATGCTCTACGACTGAGCCACCGTGTCCCCAACCCATTTCTGAAAGGGTCCTGGCAGATTTTTTTTTTTTTTTTTTTTTTTTTTTTAAATTCTCCCTACCCACCTCTCCTGCAGCCTCGGACACACACGCTTGGTATTCATTACACTACTGCATCTTCAGGGCATAGGTTACAGCAAAACGATTCTATAACCTCTACGTTTACTCGTATTTAAGTACTCATACAAATTCAGAAGCTTGTATGTTTTGATTTATTTATTTATTTTTTTTCAATGTTTTCATTTTCATTCATTGCCAGACGCCATGTATCCCAGACGGGGTGGCCAAGGGCTCAGAGTTAATTGTTTTACAGGGAGGGGCACTAATCCTCCACCAACCCCACTCAATGTAAGCTTACAAATAAATTTCAATCAAATACTTCAGACTCTTTATGTATTATAACTAATTTACTACATGGTATGAACTTCTATACGTTATAATCTTTGATCATGAATACCAAGAATCCGACTGCCTTCAAATTACGTAAAGTACTGACAGCAAAATATCCATATTACCGGGTATTTTATAATTTCCACAAAGTTATTGGTCACATTCAATTAATCTTCATGTAAATCAAGAAAATCCCCACAACAAGTAGTATTCATCCTAGAAATAAGCGTTACTATATCACAGGAGCGAAAATATGCTAATCTACAATACTGTAGTTCTGAAAATATGCTAACAGTCCAAAATATGCCAAACGGAAAATGACTATGTTAACTACATGCTAACGTGCCTGTTGTATTTTTATACATTTCTCTACTACATTAAAGTAAATAGTGATACCAAATATGTACCAACCACTATATACAGTATATATCAGTGGTTCCCATCCTGGGGATCATGGCCCCCTGGGGGACCCCTGCATTTTTCTTGGGAGCTCATGGGGTAATCTTAAGTATTTAGAGTCACAGAATTTCCGACTGATTTTCCTAAGCCAATACAGTCTTTTCCCGTCAATATTCGACTTGTGTGCACGCATGACGGTAATGCAATTTAGTTCAGCGAATTCGGAATCCAGTCATTTGCTAAAGGTATACTGAACCAGGATCTTGATGGTACCGTGGTTGAGAAATTATTTATACTCTCGTTTCGTTTCGTTTTGCTTATAAAAGCTCCAGCATGCTTGCATGCGTCAGCCTTGATTACCTAATAGTGGCTCTCCACACTGCTCGATCTTTTGCAGCTTCTCTATTCAATCCCTACTCTTTGAAGTCACATTGTATGACCTAGTCCCAATTCTTTTCGGTCTGCCTCGAGCAACTCCATTCTTAACACTCATACGTCTCACTTCAAATTGGCTCTCCGGCTGCTTCTGAAATTTTCATCTCCTTGTCTCTGATAACCTGTGTTTTCCATGATGCTGAACATCATGTCAAAGCAGAGTAACAGGTTTCACAGTTACCGCTGCTGAGCAATTACAGTGACAAATCCGGTTAAGAGACATAATGCAGCCTTAACCTCCTCATAACACTTTTTATATTACTATATCTACACGTAACACATCCTTAGTTTGATTACTGAAGTTGCTAAAATCCCATATTGAACATGCTCATTTGGGCTACGATCTCTTGTTTATTCTTCGAAGTAAGGCGTAGTAGACTATTTGGGGGCCACGAAGCTACGTTTTGCCCGAGAAGCCACAGAACGGAAAAGGTTGCGACCCACTCGTATATATGTTTGGGAAGGTACATGATACAAAATGTCTGAACGCATATGTAACCTACAGGATAATCATTAATTAAAAAGAGATTAACCGAAAAAAAAGAAAAAAAAAAGAATTTTCTCTGTGGTGTTCCATGCATTTTATGGCTGCTGTTCATCATTCAAAAACTAAAGCATAGCCATAAGTCGTCATAACATCTCTACAGCTAAGTTCAATTGCAGTCTGCTTCATTTAAACTAGATATATTCCACTCATGATACTTGTCCGACTCATTAATTTTAATGTGGCTTCGTTTGAAATAATTTTACACACTTTCCACATTCTTGTGACCTCTTTAGTTTTCAATTCAACTGCCAAACCCTGGTTTTGATTCTACTGCGATTCTCTGTCTTCTTCTTCAGGTTAACCAAAAAAAATATTCATTCTCATTAACATTAGAAACTTTAACGTTTGCAAAACTTTATTTTGGGTATCATCTATAAGTGTTCTCCATTTATTTTCCAAGTCATGCTCTCGTTCCTCAGTAATGATTCCAGAAATCTTAGCAGAAGTAATATGTGAACTTAATTATGGCGTTTCTTCCAGATGTCTATCACCAAGGAACAGTGAAAATTATCTAATGACAATCACATTGGTAGCTTGGTGATCTGCATATTTAAAATAAATAAAAATTTATCTTTTAATTCTATACATTATAGGATTATGGAAAATTATGGTAAATAATACATTATGCTACAAATTACGCCAACCACCAAACCAGACAAAATTATGCTAAAAGCATTTTACACTAAATATGGAAACACTGATATACCCGTAAATACATCTGGTTTTGCATTTATCAAAATTTAATGAAATTGAATCTGTTTGTAACTCTTCCCTTATCAAAGTAGCACTTGAAGCAAATAATTAGCATGAAAAATATCAGAGGTCTATTGCCCTGAGGGAGAAAAAAAAATGAGTAATCAGTCGTTAACACTGTGCAGTGTTCAATTTACATTACCACAAAATGTAGATTCCCAGGCCCCCCCCCCCCTGCAAAGCAATGCGTGTGCTGTAATTGGCAAAAGTGTCAGTTACAGAATTTGAAATAAAGAGAAATTGCATATGCCGACTAGGAGAAAAAAAAAATTATCGCTGCTACCGTGTATTGCAACACCAATAATTATGAAATTCTACGAAAACGGTGACCACATTTAGTACAGTACAGTGAAAAAAAATGCAAAAATGAGTGGAAAAAATATAGTAAACGAGTCACTCACATGTTCAATATTTAAGGCATAACTTAGGACGTGGTAGGCTGTCTGCATGATAGGAGCCTCCTGCCGCAACTGTTCCAACAAAAGTGATCCTACTGTCCTAATACAGAATCATTTCGATAAATGAGAATACTATATGTGTTTCATCGCAGTGCGGCACACAAACATGTGTGCCTTGCTACAGAAGAGGTTTTTGAGCAAAAACAGAAAAACTGTGCAGTCCCACCCCACAGCAGGAGATTCTCTGAAGCCTGAAGGCTTACAGCAAACACAAATACCATAGTAATCCCTAAAAGGATTTCCGTAACATTACCACTCTTTGCTCCCAGACGTTCCTGGTTACAAGGTAACGCTTTCCGTCGGAACGACTTCCTCTTCCACCTGGAAAGAAGCCGTGCCTGCCTCACCCATACCTGGTTGTGGAGTCGGGAAAACAAAGTTTTCCATACTTGAAGGTCGTCTCCCTTTACATTTTTCTAGTTTGGTTTTATTTAGTCATGAAAATGAGGTTTCATTCTCTTAGGTTTGCTCCTAACCTGATTCTGAAACAGCAATCTATACAACAGCAACAACACAACAACACACAATAACAACAACAGCAACAATTTCTACTACCATAACCGCCACTACCACTACCACCACCTCCACTATTACTCTTACTAGTACTACTACTACAACTACTACACTACGTACTTGTGGTGGTAGTAGTAGTAGTAGTAGTAATAGTACTGGAACCTTAATGATCCGATAAAACTAATATTTTCTTTCACACACACACACCAGCTGGTTCAACAGACATACTTCCCGGTATTTTTAGTTATCCATACTTACCGGTATTTTTAGTTATCCATACTTACCGGTATTTTTAGTTATCCATATTCATACACCGAGTCATTATGATAACATATATTCTATGTCTGTTTTCAAACCACAGCTTCTACATATCGAGAATTTTAAGTAGGCCTACTCTGTATCGCAGTTTTGCAACGTGGGTTGCATTTTATTAATATATCCCATTTTTCTTATATTTAAAATAGTGATATTTTACTTTCGAAGGCTGTCAGTACTAGGTTTATGCACAACATACTTACCTCCTAATATGTTGTTTCATATATTTATTTCACAGTATGTGGCATAACTTGCAGGTAAACCAAACATTTATTTGACGTAATGGAATGGAGAGAGTAATCTAATTAACTTGTTTTTCCTGCAGCCAGAAGAATATTGAATAAAATCTGAGGCCTCAGACTGATGCTATTAAATGGATTACAGATTTCTAAAAACGAAACATGAAAAAAAAAAAAAAAAAAAAAGCACTGCTTTCAGCTCTTCAAACTGTAGTTAAACAAAATGACAGGAGCTAAGTCGCACACAGTAATTATGCTTCTGTAACGCTGCTTTACAGTTAATCACGATGTCTTCAAAGGCTTAACTAATCGTCAGAATTGCTTGATTATTCTCAAGTTAATTCACCATCCCTGCAGCACTTTTATATTTTGAAACGCCTACACTGGAATCACTTCAACCTGTGACGCTCTGAAGAATTCCTTACAGCTTGATTACTCCATTTTACAATGAAGTACAAGGACGGTCTTAGCCTAAAGTTGGCAAGAATTTTCCTCTTATCATCTCCCGTGAAAACTTCCCACTGACGAACTTTTTTGTTCTGGAAAGTTATCAGGGTTCCGAGTTCGTCAGAAGTTCTGTTTGTGTCTCCCTCCCTCGGCCATCTCGCAAGTTTTGTGTTCTATTCATGCTAAAGCACAAGTTGCAAAAATGCCAAATTGGCTCTTAAAACACGATGAGCCCTCCCCCCACCCCCCCACCTCTTGTCCCTCTCAGCGTCTTTGTCTTGCTTCAGCCCTCCTCTCTTTCCGACCCTCTTCTTCCTTCACTTTTTTAATGCTATCCATCACTAAGAAGAGTTTTATTTGCTACACATTAAATGAGATATTTGAATGAGTTCTGAACTGTTTCATTGCCGTAAACTAATACTTAACAACTGAAATTTGCTACTAGATCAGGTCAACGTTAACAAGGTGTACTGGCGATATGCATTACCAAGGAGTTCAGCTATCAAGATACATACAGTATATCTCGGAAGCATATTAGAGTATTCCAAATACAAGACCTTGCTATCTCCCTAGGTTGCTAGTTACTTCAGTCTGTCCAAGAGTTTACACTAGCTCTCTCTCTCTCTCTCTCTCTCTCTCTCTCTCTCTCTCTCTCTCTCTTCTCAACCCAGAGTAAGCAGCAGACTTGAAAGAGAGCGGCGGGCAGCATCAAAGACATGTGGTAATTGCTGTATCCTCTCCCTGAGCAAGATGCAGAAAAATGATCCGCCGCTCAAACAGTGTACACAGCCTGCTACACACACACATACACATACACACACACACAAGCTTCTGAGAGTAATGGCCATCAGCAAACAACATTCAAAAAGAGAAGTAAAATAACGGAGAGATGCAAAATACTTATTAGCCTTTGCGTCTACCAGGGTGAGTTTACTCCTCGAGCGTTACAAGTAATTTCAGTTGATTTTAGAAGCCGCTTCATTGGACAAGATTTGAGCGCTCACCTCTCTTCGTCCGCCTCAAATGCAAGTTACCGAATTTCCCTGGATATTATTTGTGCTCGAGATGAAACGCTACATTTCTCTGTTTGACCCGGAATACATTCCGCGAAATTCCAGAGAGATTATTAATATTTTCAAAAAGCGAATATATATGAAACAGGGGACATCAGAAGCAGTCAGTTGGCAGGACAGTAAACACAGAAATTGCTTTACCTTAATCATCCTGCATTTTTGGGTCCTGCAGCCGCCGTTGACTAGGATGCACTTTCCCTGACGATCACATAATATTTGGAAACACTGCATAATTCACAACACGCGCGGGTTGGCTTTCAGGGACGATGTTTTGCCAGGAAATCATTTGCACCAACAGCACTTCACAGCAGACGCCCCGCCGCAATTCCTTCACATCCGCCACCGTTCTTACCCTTCTCCACTGTTCCCTCCCCTCCTCAAAGATCACGGCATATCCACATCTCTTTATTTAGTTTGTGTTATCATACATCTTGGAGTCCTACAATCTTTGCATATTACGCGCTATTCATATTTGTTTTCCAAGACTCCTGGAGTATATGAACGACTGTGGCCGCTCACGTCGTGTTGACTCAGGGAACATATGAAGATTTTTCAAGGTATTGTTTATCTTCCTCTCCTCATTCCTAAAAACACGCCAAGTATATAAAGTACCTCGTTAAAAGAGAGCCTAAATTTTGAACAGACAGATGAGAAACGGAATGTTTTGAAATTGCGTAAGGCGGTACGATACTTTCCCACACTGATGACACTCATTTACCCTTCACTTAATAAAACTCAACTGCATAGTCTGCTCCAGTGCCATAAAAGCCTTCTAATTGCTCCATGAAAATCTAACAATAGCAATCGCATAATAAACCAGCGCGCAGTTTAGGTTGTAAAAAATGCTATTTCACCCCTCAGGACTCTCAGTAAGAGAAACGCTATTATCCGGGGTGACTCCCTAATCACGGAAATAAAGGAAGATGATTTGGCTCTCCGAATTTTCCGAATGAGAGAGCGGGTGGACTGGGCCACTCAGATGCTTTGCAAATTAACATTCGCTGGCGGGATGAACATTATTGATCTGGGTGCCTCTGTTGCCATACGCGGGTCCAACTCTTTTAGGTTTCCGCTAGTTTTTTAAGAGACTGAGATGGACAACGCCGACCCTTCCCGAATCAAAATGGCTTCCGGATCCTGATGCTCATTTTCCGAGAGGGGTTGTTTAAGCACTACACTATCTTGCCAGCAATTACGGGCCGGGAACCGCAAACAGCCGCACACAATGCCATTCGACTCGTCCCATTTCGAAGCCCGATTTTGATTCCGAAAGAGAGGGCGAGCGGGCGGGTGGGTGGTTTGCCTTACTCCTGAAAAATATGGCTGTCTGCTACCGTTGGGATTTACGGGTGAGCGTCGGGCGTGCAAGGTAATACTCTGGCTGGGAGATTTTCACTATTACAACGCATTCCTCTTTTTAATTTCCCCTCTTCCATCACCGGCCATAATAAGTCAATGGGATTTATAGAGGCAATTTTGGGTTATCTTTACGAGGGAAGGCGAGTCAGGGTTAAATATAGAAATGCCACGTGAACTGCAGATTAAACGCTGCATAAATTTAACCCCTTTGGCCCGAGAACGTCCTTGCTCGTTTATTTTTGCTCTGCCTTTTTTTTTTTTTTTTTACTTGTTACGGACTTTAAATACTGAAAAGATTTATTTACCACCAGTTCTATGACGCATTTCGTATTCAACCACCAGACGATTATGATTAACGATTTTGTTCAGCTCTAGAAATGGAGGGGTTGATCAAGGCTGTTTCCAAATCCTACAGTTCGAAAAGTCTATCCTAAACCAAATAATATAAGTCTGGGGATGGCGAAGAATAAAATAACGTCATCGATCGAACTAAAGTGGCCAAAGCAATTTCTGACTTCCTAGGGGTGAGGGGTAAGAATACTCCTCCGTATCCCTGCTTGTCATAGGAGGCGACTAAAAGGGACGTTTTTGTTTCCAGTCTTTCTCTCCTTGTTTTCCTCTTCTGTCCCACGTCTTCTTGGTATTTCCGTGTTTCTTCAGGCCTTATTTTCTCTCTAGTTCTATCAGGTTAGACATTTGTTTTCATGACGTGAATAGTTTAATGGCATCCCATTGACTATGACCCATCCTTCCTTCCTGGGTCAAGCCCTATAACAAACTGACCGATCAACCCATATCATAGCCAAGCCACTTCATCGCGAAGCTGCAATCTCCACACCACTTCATCGCCAACCCTCTTCATTGCCAAGCTGCTTTATCGCCAAGCCACTTCATCGCCAAGCCACTTTATCGCCAAGCCACTTCATCGCCAAACCACTTTAACGCCAAGCCACCTTAGTGCCAAGCAGCTTTATCGCCAAGTCACTTCATCCCCAAGCCATTTCATCGCCAAGTCGCTTTATCGCAAAGCCACTTCACAGCCAAGTCACTTCATAGCCAAGTCACTTCATCGCCAAGCTGCTTCAACGCCAAAACTATTTGAGTGCCAACACCACTTTCACGCCAAGACCATTTCAACGTCAGCCTTCGTGCCATAAAGCCTTCTTACGGCTCGGTGCTAGTTCTTCATTTTTCCATCCATACCAAAGCAATATACTGTATGTTCTCTGCCAATCGAAGAGTCTCCCCAAAGTGTATGAAAACCATCTGACGGTAGCAGGAATAAAAAAAAAAAAAAAAAAAAAAAAAAAAAGATTCGTGGCGTCCACGAGTTGAAGGTGCACATTCCAGCGTCCACCACCGCGTACGCAGCACCACAATTACATTCCACGGCCACAATTACATGTTCAACTGTTACCCACAAATTTACATTCATATATTCCGCCAGAACAACTTTTATTTTTTTCTTTGTACTATTCAAAAAGCAATTTATCTCGCATTTCAACCATATTCGCGATTTTTGCCACTTTCGTTTTTTATCATGTCAAAAAAAAAAAAAATGTGAGTTGAAATCGGTTATATTTTTATCTTCTTGCATTTACTGCTATAACTTCCATATGTTATAGATTTTAAGCACAAAATCTGCAACATACAGCAGTTACGAGTAAGCTAAGTATCATGGTCAAGAGTTAGCTTTTATCTCCTTATTTTTCGTCATAGCGCAATAAGCTCTCTAACGTGACTTCATGACTGGATTCCCATGGAAGGTGTAGTATGATGATGTTGACTACGGAGAATGAGAGGGTAACGGAGAATGGATTTTGGAAGAGAGACGGAATGAGGTACAAGAGTTTGAAAGTAAACACGGATAAAACAACAGTGAGGTTATCAAGGGCTGGTGGCGGTAGTATCAAAGCAGGAGTGTGTGTGGCCATGTGCAGTTTGCCACAAGGGTGTGGGAGATTACTCCATTTTGTTCACTGTTTGTAATAACTGGGTCCATAAGAGATGTAGCGGTATTAGAGGTAGGCTGCAAAATAATGCTGATTTCATGTGTGCAATGTGTAGGGGAGAGCATGCAGAGACAGGGAGACGGGGATTGGTTGACCTTGCTATGGAGAGTCGAGTGTGTAGACGAGTTTTGTTATCTGGGGTACATGATAAGTGCTGGAGGTGGGGTTAGGGTAAGGAGTGGTTGGATGTATTTCATTGGGTTGGCGCCTCTCCTGGCACTGAGAGGGCTCTACCTGCATACTAAGGAGTCCTTGAATGCAGCATATGTTAGGTGTGCAATACTGTACGGTTGTGAGACCTGGGCATTAAAGGAAGGGGATATACATAGGCTCAAACATGTCGATGATAATGATCAGATGGACGTGTAGTGAGTACTTGAATGACAGATCGAGGAGGTGGGGCATCAGTATTGCAAATGACGAGTTGAAAGGAAGCATGGGACTTGAATGCATTAAGGATGTAATAAGAAAGGGTAGATTGAGATGATTTGGGCACTTGGAGAGGATGATGGATGACAAGTGGGTGTGGAGGGTAAGAATTATTAACGTTAAGAGTAGGGCTGCATGAGGCAGACCGAAAAAGTCCTGGGACGAGGTTACAGAGTGTATCTTCAGGGATAAGGGACTGAATAGAGAGGTTACTCGAGATCAGGCAGCGTGGAAAGTCACCATTAGGTGACCAAGGCCGACGTGTGCAAGCATCCTGGAGCCTTTATAAACGAAACGAAATTAACCATTATCTTTGAATCATTAACTATCACTTGCCATCAACATTCAGTAACTACTGCAATATACTACTAACTGCCACTAACAACCACTACTACAAGTTTGACACTACGCAATCAACAACTACCGCCACCTATCACTATCCAGCTAAGTTCCAGTATCTACCACCATCCAACCAACCACTACCACCACCTACAACTATCCAGCTAACCACTGTCACCACCCATCCAACCATTACCACTACCTCCATCCTGTCTGCCACTACTACCATGTAAGAGCCATCCAACCAATCATACCACTATCCTACCAGCCACCACCATCGTCTGCCAATCATCCAGCCAGTACTACCACCATCCTACCAGCCACAACCACCACCTACCATCTACCCAACCAATACAACTACCATCCTGCCGGCCACAACCAAGGTTTATCATACATCCACTATCCATCCACTGTCACCATCCTACCAGAAAAAACCACCACCCACCTACCTACCGTCCACCACTGCTACTTATAACCATCCATCTAACTAACCCCAGCTAAACCAATCATATCATCACTCATTACTCACCTAACTAAACCTTCCTGTCACACAACCATCCAGTTAAGCATTCAAACAACTAGCCATCCATCAAAACAAACACTCAACCAATTATCCATCCAATCACTCAAGTAAATAATGAACCCTACAAGCAACCAGAACGTGTATCTCATCAAGTAGCTGTGGGTATGAACTGCTGAGCATAAGAATTCAGGTTTGATCCATGCTGTGACAGGGAAAGTTTATGTGTTTGAATTTCATAACTCAGGCTCAAACGATTCACTTTCGGCTGGATAAAATCTTCTGGAGTTAACTGAAGTATAATAAGCCGGTAGGCGACGATGGCCTGCTCTAAGCGGACCAAGCTTTGTCAGCGACCGGAAGTGAGTTTCGACACTTAATCATTCCTATATGGAGGTACTCCAGTGCAACATTCCACCCAAGAATCATGGCCCTGGCTTAATAATCTTCGGAGCCTCAGCATTTCGCACGAGCAAGGTCGTAATCTTAGCACTTTTCATATTTTCCGCACCTGATAACCTTTGTCCCCTGACCTGGCGAATATAGGTTATGCATGTACGATGCACACTTGTAGCACTCATTGAAGTCTATCAGCATCCAAAGTTCATTCGATTCCACCCACCCACTGTGGAGCTGGGAAACTTGAAATTTGCGGGGCCCACCAGAGGTACAACTTCTAGGTGGTGCTGCCAGCGACTGGAAGTGAGTTTCGATACTAAATGTCATTTTTGTATTGAGGTACTCCAGTGCAACATCCCATCCAAGAATCATTAGCCGTGGCCTTAGCATTTCGTGCTAGCATAGTCGTGATTTTAGCTATTCTCAACATTTTCGCATTTGATGACCTTTGACCCCTGACCTGGCCAATGTAGTACATAGGTGTACGAAAGAAAGTTGTAGTACTAGTCACTGTCTATAAGCATGCAAATTTTCATTCATTTCCATCGAGCCGCAGGGGAACTAGCAGGTAATTTTTGAAAAACAGCACTGGTTGCTAGGGACCCTGAGGCCAATCTTTGCAGGGATGCCACTCAAAAACTTGAGGACAGACGGGAAAAGTGGATGGCACACTTCCGATAGGGAATGACCTCAAGATCATGCCTAAAGAGGTCAGAGCTTTCTACGCCATTGGTAATGCTTTTACAGCTCAAAATGTGAAAAGTACGAAAAAAGCGGGTTTTCGGCCGTTGCTGGGCAACGAGTAGTTGCCTAGATACCAAAACCTTGTGAACACAAGTAGGTCAAAGGTTGGTCATTGTGTTCAGGTTTGGTCGGGATCGGTTACTTCTGGAGGGTAGAAGTGCGTGCCACAATTAAACAAGACAAGAAAAAATACAAGAAAGAAAGCATGAATAACAATAAGGGCAGCATGGAGCTGGCCAATACTAAAGTTGTTCTGATCACGAAATAGTTAACTGTGACAGGATCAGCCCACAGACTGATAAAACTCACTCTGATCAGAACAAGATCGCCTAACGTTAGCTGGAAGAGAATACAAGAGATCAGCTCCCCCAATTACGAGAAGGTTAGCCATCTATGCTCATCCAGGCGATGGTACTTCATTAACCCGTTCACTACAAGAAACTATTCCTAAGCTGTCAAAATTCATCTGGAGGTGGGAAGAATAAACAGGAAGTGTCATCATCGTAGTGAAGAGATAAATCACGAGTGGATAACCTTAACGTAGCTCATTATAGACGAACGTGACTTAGTACCAAAGTGGTGATGTGTGAGGATGTTGCCATCATAGCATATGGGAGCACCCTTAGGTCACAAGGAAAGAGTTGTTTAGTGTAGACTACAGTGCGTCCAAGAGCCTAGTATGTAAGATAAATCCAATGAAAATTGTCAGAGCGTCGATAGACACTCCATGAAAGGATGGCGTTTCGTTAGCCTTAACAAAAACCCTCCTGACTCCCAAACACAAAGGTTTTGAACCTTGATAATCATCAGTATTGCTCTCCGACATTTTCTCTACCTAAAACCACTTTCAAAGTAGAGAAAAAATAGCCCTAAAAAAATAAAAACATAATTAAGTAAACAGCCTATTTTTCTTCTATTTTCTTCTTTCTTAAAGTGGCCTATCTTTAAAATGACATAATCATAATTTTAATGGATTTCATTCTCCAGTGGATATGATCACTGATAAACAGGATCTTCACATTTTAAAAGGGATACATGTATAGATACATTTCATATAAATATCAACAAGTTCTCGCTCACCTTGCAGCGATAAGATTTCTGTAACAACGCAGAAGCCCCATTTTCTTTGGCTGGCGAAGATAGAAGCAAAAATAAATAAATAAATAAGTAAAACACGTATAAGAATACATTTTACAGAGTGTATACAATGTTGGGATGACACGGTCGAGAACTAACTGAAGGCAGTTCGCAGGCAAGGCCGGGATGATGCTGTAATCACAAGTAACCCCCATCACTTCATCTCCCTTTTTACTCCAGTTAAGTGCCATTACGGTGTAGCAGTTATTACACGTCCACTCAGAGAGAAAAGTGTCATGAATATGGTATAGCTACTACAGCACCATGCAATACATAAAGTATAAACGTGCGAAACGTAGGGATGGGTTACATGGAATTAATGCATCATTCCTGTCTGGTCTGCATACTGCCACCACCATGTTCATATGGTTTTTTATACTGTCATCCCTACATTGGCATAGAGATAATAAAGAAAAATGGCATTTTTATATTCGTAAAAATAGACACTTCCATTCTCAGTCACCACTCATCTGTCAGCGAACCATCCTCCTCTCCATCAATCATCCAACAGATTAGTTATCTAATCACCAAGCTCAATAGTACTTCCTAACCATCCAACCAGCAGCAGTGCACCTATCCATCCATGCAAACTAGTCTTTCATCGTCAGCCAGTCAGACTTCCAAGCCAACTATCCGTAGATAAATGCCTTCCACATATTCCCTCAACCTAATCGCTGCCCATCAATTGCCCAGCCTCAGTCATCCATCCTTCCCAGCCAGCCACAACCAAAGCTCCATAAACAAACTTCCATCCAAACTATCACCCAAGCAACCATCTTTTGTCAGGGATCTAATTCACAACCATCCATTTTTAGACTAGCATCCAACCACCAACTATCCATTCGTATCATGTGTTCCCATCATCGAACAACCTAACTGGTCATTCCAGCTATCCGTCCCCAGCCATCCAAGCATTCGATCATCCATCTCTCAAACCATCTTCAACCAACCATTCCATCATCTAGTCACCCAACCACTCATTCAACCATCCCGCCTACCAACCATCCAGCCCACCATCCATCCAGCCTACGAACCATCCATCACCAACCACCTGTCTTAAACAATCTAAGCATTTTACCATCCAGCTTTCATATCATCCTTTACCAACCATCCAGCCACAGTCTCCCAGCCATCCCTATCCAGCCATTCAAGCATCCATCCTACCAGTCATCCATCTTCAGCCAGCTAAACATCTTACCACACAGCCTCAACCAATTCCTGACCAACCATCCACCCCACACCCATCACCAACCATCCATTCAACCATTCAGCTCCACAACTATCAGTAACCACCCAACATCCAACCGCCCCCAACCGTACAACTCACTAACCATCTCCAGTCAGCCAGCCAACCAACCAGTGTCCAACCATCCCCAACCAACTGGTGATACAGCTTCCTACCAACCATCCAGTCCCAACCAGCCACATCCATCCAGCATGTAACCAGCGATCCAGGTACACTTTCATAACCAAACATTCCCAAACAAACCATCCAGCCATCCCCCAACCAACCCAACCAACCATCCAACCCCCAACAATCCCAACCAACCATCCAACTCCCAGCCCCCAACCATCCCATCCAACCCCCAGCCCCCAACCATCCCAACCAACCATCCACCCCTCAACCATCCAACCCACAACCATCATAACCAACCATCCAACCACAATATCTATACCATTCTTCCAGTTCCAACCATCTCAACCAACCATCCAGCCCCAGGCATTCCTTCCCAACCCTCCCAACCAACCATCCAACCCCCAACCATCCAAAACCCAACCATCTAACACCCAACCCTCCTAACCAACCATCCTAACCAACCATCCATTCCAACCACCATCCATCCCAACCACCATTCATCCTAACCAACATCCATCCCAACCAACCATCCAGCCTCCCAACCATCCATCCCACCCCCCAAAGCATCGGTAAGGAGAGGGGTGGGGGGGAAGCAAGATGCAATTAGAGGTAACCATCCATCTGGGGTGTTGCAATTACGAGATCGAGGCGGTGCGCTGAGTTACATACATGGGGGGAGACGCGCTGGGCATACTGATGGCGCAAATATCGGAGGGCGGTGGGCGTGGAGGGGGGCGTGGAGGGGGGGCGGTGAGGAGGATGGTGGGGAGGGGGAAATGTGGGTAGGTAGGTAGGTAAGGAGAAAATTTGGAGGAGGAAAGAACGGGAGAAGAATATTTGAAGGTGGAGAAGGGTAAAAGGGACTTGGAGGAGAGGAGGAAGGAAGGTTGAGTACACGGGGTAAACGGTAAGTGAGGGGGGAAGGGAAAGGAGAGGTAGGTAAGTAAGGAGAAAATTTGGAGAAGAGAGAGGAAGAACATTTGAAGGTGGAGGAAGTTAAAATGGACTTGGAGGAAAGGAGGAAAGGAAGTTGAGTTCGGGTTAGATGAAGGGAGAAAAGTTGGAGACGGAGAAGAGTAGGAGGGAGCGAGAGGAGAAACTCTAAAGATGGAGAGAACATGGGGGATCTGAATGAGAACAGTGAGGAAAAAAAGAGAGGCATACTGATGTGACAAATATGGAAGGTAGGGAGCGGAAGTGGGGGAGGAAAGTGTGAGGGGGAAAATTGAAGATGAGGGTAGTGGGTATGGGAGACGATGTGGGATGGGATAGGAAGGTGAAGAGGAAAGGAAAGTGAACGGGAAATGGGAGGTATGAGAGAGGAAAGAAAAATGGAGGTAGAGAGGAATGGGAGGAATTAGTAAATCTGAAGGTGGATAGGGGTAGGAGGGAATGGGTGGTGAGAGGCTCGGTGAAGGTAAAAGAAGAAAAGATGGAGTGCAAATAAGCCAGAGAGAGTGAAATGAGAGGATCTGGAGGAGGGGAGAAGTGGAAGGGAGTGGGGAGGAAGAGACAAGATGGGAGGGAGGAAAAGACTAAGAGAAAATGAGTCAAATATCAAATAAAGAAGAGAGCATAAGGGAGATGTGGGAGGAGATGAAGAAGGGAGAGATAATATGCTTTACTAATGGGGCAAATATGTGAGAGGAACACTGCTACGGATGAAGGGAAGCAAATGAACAGAGAGCATGTAGAGGTGGAGATCAATAAAGGAGACACGGAGAGGAAGAGAATGGAAGGTTGAGTGCGATGGTGGAAGGAAATGGGTGGGAGGAGAAAGATTAGGAGGCGGGCAGGGGTAGGAGGGACTGGGAGGAGAGGAGCTAAGAAGGGAAGGAGGGAAGGGCGGTTGTGAAAGGATGAGATGGAGGTGGAATGGGGTGGGAGGGGTTGTGAGGAGATGGAGGGATGGGGAGGAAGAGGAAGGAGGAGTGGAAAGAGTGTGTGATGGTGATGGGAGGTGAAAGGAGAAAATTAAATGGGAGAGGAGGGAATGGGACACAAGGGAGGGAGAAATGAGGCTGAGATCAAAATGGGGCGGGTGAGGGGAAGCGGGAGGAGGAGCAGAAGATGTAGGAAGAGCAACGGGTGAGGAGAGAGGAAAAGTTGGAGGAAAAGCAGGACATGAGGGTCTGGGAGGTAGGTGAAAGGAAGAATGGAGGATGACAAGGGTAGGGGAGGACAGAAGGAGGGAGACGTGGAGAGGGGAGGGGAGAGGGGAGGGGAACTGAAGGTTGAAGAGGAGAGCTGGGAATGACGAATTAGGGGCGGAGAAGAGAGAGAGAGAGACTGAAATGGGGAGGGCACGTGGGAGGAAATAAGGCCTAGGGAGAAGGTGAGAGGGGAAAAAAAAGTAAAAAGCTGGGCAGGGCAGGGGAGAAGGAAGGAAAAATGAATGATAGGAAGGGTGGAAGGAAGGAGAGGAAGGGAGAAAGGAATGAGAGGAAGGAAGGAAGGAAGAAAGAGGTAGGGAGGAGGGAAGAAGTAGTAGGAAGAGAGGAAGGAAGGAGTAAGAGGAATGGAGGAAGGAAGGAAGGAATGCAAGAGAGATAGGAAGGAATGAAAGGAAGGAGGGAATGATTGAGAGGCTGGAGGGAAGGAATAATAGGTAGAGAGGAAAAAATAAGAAGGGAGGAAGGAAGAAATAAAGGAATGGATGAAGGAGAAGATGGGAAGATGGGAGGAAGGAAGGAATTAGAGGAAGGGAGGAAGGAAGGAATTAGAGGGGGAAGATGGAGGAGAGGAAAGAGAGGATGAGTGGAAGGAAGGAACGAGAGGAAGGGAGGAAGGAAGGAACGAGAGGAAGAGAGAATGGAAGAAATGAGAGGAAGATAGGAATGAGGAATGGATGAAGGGAAAAAAGAAAGGAGGGGGGGGAAGGGGAGGAAGGAAGGAATAAAAGGAAAATAGGAAGGGAAAAGGGAAGGAATGAGTGAAAGGGAGGAAGGAAAGAAAGGGAGGGAGATGTGAATGAGAGAAAGGGAGGAAGGAGAAATGGAAGGAATGAGAGGAAGAGAGGGGGTAGGACGGAAAAGAAGAGAGAAGGGGTAAGAATAAGAGGAAGTGAGGAAGGAAGGAAAGGAATGAAGAAAGGAGGGAAAGAAAGGAAGGAGATGAATGAAAGGAAGATAGGAGGGAAGGAATGGGAGGAAGAAAGAAGGAAAAGAATTAGAGGAGAGAGCGAGAGAGAAGGAGCGAGAGGAAGAGAAGAGGAAAGAAATAAGAAGGAAGAGAGAGGGAAGAAAGGAATGATAGCCCTGGGGTTAGGAGCTATATACAGTACAAGTGGAGTAGAAAATTCTGTAGCGCCTCTTCCTCCGTCGTTTATTATGTATGTACCGTTTTTATCCTCTGTCTGTTGTCATGTTTCTTATTGTCTCATTATTAATTTTGTTTCCATTACCTTCATTCCCTGTTGTCTTGTTTTCATTGTGTGCCATTACCCTGTTTTCCCATTAACTTGTGTTCACTTTTTCCCAAGACTTTGTTTCCTCTTTACCTTCTTTTATTCTTTCTTTTCCTGTCATTCTCTCGTATGTGTACCTTCCGTAGCAATCTCTGGCTCCTATTATTTATTGTCGGCGCAACAAAATCGTCTGGCATTATTGGAAATAAAATCCATGAATTAAGTCCATGATTAGGTTAACTCTGCCTCCTGTGATTTTTCTTTTTCCTTATTACCATCAGATGATTCTTACCCAGCGTAGGATCTCTGGTCGTGAAAAGGTTAGTAATCAAAGTTACATTTAGCTATTCCAGTTAGTAGCCTCTCAAGCTAAATTAAGAGCGTCTGGAAGTGGCAAACGTAAACTAAAAAATGTATCATCGGAGCTGTTGCTGAAACGTGAACACATCGGACTGAAGGATGAAGTTGTCTTTCTCATGCAGTCCACGATCTTCCTTTCGGGGGATAGGGAGGAAGCTAAGTCTCATTTGTGTAACCAGGCAGTGTAGCCGCACAGGTATAAGAGTGCCACCACGTGAAAGTGTGCCTCTCCAGCACCTATCATCGATTTAAATTGATTAAACACACCTTTGGCCACGCCTGCCAATCACCCCGTCTTTCATCTCGCCTTTGTGACGCCTCCTGTCATAATGTCCATTCATATATAGCTTCCTTAACATTATCAGCCTCCTGTGACGCACCGCTGGGTGAATAAAATCGTCTGGTGTTAACCAGGATACAGGTGTTGAAGCTATTGCAGGTGAATTAATAATGTGCACACTTACTTCCCTATTTCTAGGGACTTAAAATCATCTGGCGCGAGCGGGAAAAAAACACAAGGGAAGATGTGCTCATGAGTGAGTTAACATCTTCACTTTGATGACGTAATCTTATACAATATTGTTGGTGCTTCCAGATGATTTGATTCAGCTTAATAAAGAGCCCAAGCAGCGGAAGGGCAAGTGAAGTCTGCAGGTAACCCTTTCAGTCCGAAAGTTTAATAATATAGTCTGGAAACAGCAAGAACAAAAAACGTGTCATTGGACTAAAGGGGTTAAACAAACCTTTATCCAAGCCTGCCACCAAGAGTCTTTGCCTAACACCTACCATACCGCTCAACTCGCATGGTCCCGCCTCCTGTTATTATGTCCCCTCATATACTGTATACAGTATCTTCTTCAGCGCTCAGGATCCTATGACTCGCTCTCACCTGAATAAAATCGCCCAGGATAGCTGTAAAATAATATTAGAGTTGCTCTGATCATGTGAAGGTTAATGATGGCAGCATTAACACAGACTCCAACGACCCACTCATCTGAATAAAATTGTGCAGCACATTAAATGGACTAGAATATTGAGGTTGTCGCCGCAGTGTAAGGTGTAATGGCACAAATCTTAACACTAGCTTCCATAATCTTTCAGCTGAATAAAATCATCTGGCCAACTGGAATAAAATATGAGTACGCGCAATCATGAGGGAGCTAAACACTTTTGCTAAGTCTGCCATTTGACCTACCTTTTGTCTGGTTTGTCCGGCATCCTCTTGTTATGTCCGCTTATATGCACCATCCTTAACGCATTAGAACTCACTCTTAGTTGAATATAATTGGCTGCCATTAGTTGGAAAGAAACGCCGGAGTTTTCTTGACCATGAGATACAGTAGTTAATGGACAGCCCTCACTATCTCTTATAACTCACTTACCTTAAATGATTCATCTGGCGCTACCTGGAAGAAAAAACATGAGCTCACGACCATGAGAGCTGAATAAACCTTTCGCCAAGCCTGCCACTATTAGAAATCTTTTAGCTAAACTAAAGCCTATAGATACCAAGAATAAAATAAATGGGGCCACAGTTGAAGGGGATAAGTAAACACGTCTGCAAGATTGCCACTGGTCCTATATTTCATCTGGCCGTGTCCCGCCTCGTGGCACTGGGTCTGGTAATACATTGCTCCTTAACATTCCCGGGCTCCTATGACTCGCACCTTAATGAAACAACTATATCTGGAATAAAACATTGATAATGAGAAATTTAATGGCGACAGTATTAAAATTCAGGCACTTAGACTCACTCTCAGATGAATAAAATTGTCTGTTATTAGTCCATACAAAATCTTTGGGCTGACGCGACCATGAGCGAGTTACACACAACTTCTATTTTGCTTTATCCCGGCTCCTGCCATTACTCTGTCCCTTTGTTTCTTCTTCTTTTTCTTCTATCCCTATGTTCCATTATGTTTCTTTTTTCCTTCTATCCTTGTGTTTCTTCATGTCTCTACTCTTTACCCCCATCTCCCCGTCCGTTAATATATAGCTTCCTTAACACTCAAAGCTCATGTCCCTCTCTCATCTGAATAAAATACTAAAAGCATCCTGGTCATGAGTTAATGGTGATACTGTTGCTCTGTATATAATGTCCAGCTGAATATAATCGTCTGAAAGAAGCAAAAATACATAAAAAGTACACTTATTGAAGAGGTTAAATACACCTTTGGCCTAGACAGCGACTGGCTATCTTTCATCTGTTCCCGCCTCCTGTCATTAAGACCGCTCATATATATACAACCTTCAATATTCTCAGGATCCCATCACGCACCTCCGACCGATGAAATTCATTGCCTAAGTACGAGAGCTGACGCGACAGAGGATTTATGGAGACTATATTATCACAGGCTCATATGACTGGTGAACAAAATCGCCTGTCATGGGCTGGACTGAATAAAAGACGCCAACATGAGAGTAAACACTTTTGCCCAACACTGCCACTGGCCTTAGTGTGTAAGAAACGGAATCTAAAGGTGAATGTAGGGAAGAGTAAAGTGATGGTTTTTGAGAGAGGTGAAGTCAGTGAATGCACAGCGAGGTTGGATGGTGAGGAATTGGAAAATGTGAGTACGTTTAAGTACTTTTTTCGTCTGGCTGTTTCCCGCCTCCTGTCATTATGTACACTCATATATAGCCTCCTTAACACCCCTAACACTGCCAATCACCTAATTACGCCCTTACCACATCATAACACTTGCCTCTACCTTCTAATCAGGTTTATACCACCTTACCTACTTCACACAAATTTTGCTATATATTCCACGCAAAATGTACAATCGTCCACTACCATCTTTTCTACAGGCAGTTAACCTTTTCATCCGTAGGACCTAAAATTTGTTTTTGCCAACTTATGA
Source organism: Coenobita brevimanus (assembly GCF_032717465.1). Classification (NCBI taxonomy): domain Eukaryota; kingdom Metazoa; phylum Arthropoda; class Malacostraca; order Decapoda; family Coenobitidae; genus Coenobita; species Coenobita brevimanus. The sequence continues at coordinate 22,562,635 of NC_137004.1, forward strand.
TTTTATTCAGCTTAGTTTTCCCACTGGATTGGTTAGATATGGTCCTCATCGATTGCATCACTTAAGTAAAACATTCTTGTGGTAGTAAGAATAAAAGACGTCATCAGACTGATGGGGTTTACGTATCGTTGTCCATAGAATTATTGGACCAAAGTGACTATTTCTCTGTATGTTTTGGTATCAGTAACCCTTATCTATCATCCAACCCATTATTGTCGCAACAGAAGTGTAGGGACCCGGGTTTAGGGTACTTAATCCTGACGTTTAAGCCGACAGTCATTCATACCCGAGTGGTATTATGCGAGGAATAAACCCTTCCCTCTCCCTCGAATGGAATCAGTTATGAGACATCCAAATGACGTGCCTTAATACGCTTGACCACCAGGGTAAATATGCGGCTTAATAAATGGCTTTCTAGACAAAACATTTTTTTTTTTTAATGCGAGGAAGAAGGAACCAAAGGCCATGAGCCCGCAGTAACAGTTCCCTCCAAGAGAAAAACAAAATACAATAGAGAGCCAAATTCAAGATCCGATCATTTTGAGATGCCTGGACACACTGCGTTTGAAAGACTGGAGATCATAGGCAGCAGGAAATACAGACAGAGGGAGACAGTTCCAGAGCTGACCTGTTGCATAAATGAAAGACTGGGAGTAACGGTTAACTCTTGCATTAGAGAGTTGGACAGAAAAGGGATGAGAGTTTGCTGCCAGACGGGTGCTACGCGCCCGTCGTAGAGGTGGAGGAATGCAAGCAGACAGTTCAGAGGAGCAGTGACCATTAAAGTAGCGATAGAAAAGAGATAAAGATGCAACAGTGCGGCGAAGAGACAGAGGTTGAAGGGAGTCAGTAAGAGGAGGAGAGTTAATGAGACGAAAAGCCTTTGACTCCACCCTATTGAGAAGAGCTGTATGTGGGGAGCCTCCCCACACATGAGAGTTGTACTCCACACAGGGGCGGATAAAACCCCTGTATAGAGTCAACAATTGTGCAGGGGTAAAGAAAGAGCGGAGTCGGCTTAGCACACCCAATCTCTTGGAAGCAGATTTTACAAGAGATGTAATATGATCTTTCCAAGATAAGTCCCGAGTAAATGAAACCCCAAGCATGTTCAAGGATGATGCAGGATTAAGCTGAATATTATTAAACATTAGTGGGTATACCTGTGGAAGATTTTGTCGGGTTGATAGGTGTAAGAACTGAGTCTTAGATGCATTAAAGACAACCATATTATTTTTACTCCAGTCAGAGATACGAGCCAAGTCAGACATTAGGTGTGCCATAGCCTCATCCCTTGTTTGTTGAAGTAACTGTTGAGATGGGCGTTGCGGGAACTGAATGGAAAGGTGAAGGGTGGAGTCATCAGCGTATGAGTGGATAGGGTTAGATGTACAGCTTAGAAGATCATTGATGAATAAAAGGAAGAGAGTTGGTGATAGGACAGAGCCCTGAGGAACACCACTGTTGATAGATCTAGGAGAAGAACGATGGCCGTCTACAACAGCGGCTATAGAACGACCAGAAAGGAAGCTAGCGATGAAGGCACAGATAGAAGGATAGAAACCGTAGGAGGGAAGTTTGGAAATTAAAGATTTATGCCAGATTCGATCGAAAGCCTTTGAGATGTCAAGTGCAATGGCAAAGCTTTCGCCAAAGTCCCGAAAGGAGGATGACCAGGAGTCTGAAAGGTAGGTGAGAAGATCGCCAGTGGAGCGTCCCTGACGGAACCCATACTGACGATCGGAAAGAAGGTTGTGATAGGAAAGATGTCTTAAAATTTTTCTATTAAGAATTGACTCGAAAACTTTTGAAATACAGGACGTTCAAGCAATTGGACGATAGTTGGAGGGTCGGGAGTGGTCACCCTTCTTTGGGACTGGCTGAATGAGAGCAAACTTCCAGCAAGAAGGAAAGGTACAAGTTGACAGACAAAGGCGAAAGAGTTTGCCTAGGCAGGGTGTAAGCACAGAAGCACAATTCTTGAGAACAACAGGAGGGACCCCATCAGGCCCATATGCCTTGTTAGTACTGAAGCCAGTGATGGCAGAAAATACATCAACTGAAAACATTTTAATGTCAGCCATGAGGAAGTCAGAGGGGGGAAGTGATGGAGGAACAGCACCGGAATCGTCTAAGGTGGAATTGGAGGAGAAAGTCTGTGCTAAGAGATCTGCTTTATCAGTAGAAGAAATAGCTACAGAACCATCAGAGTAGAAAAGAGGAGGGAAGGATGATGAGGTAAAGTTGTTAGAAAGATTTTTGGCAAGGTGCCAGAAGGAGCGGGAAGAATTCGAGTTGGAGAGTTGAGAGCATTTAGTATGGATGAAATTATTTTTAGTAGAGTGAAGAACAGACTTAGCACGATTCCGGGCAGAAACGTAAAGATGATGTGATTCATGGGTGGGTTGGCTCCGGTACCTTTTGTAGGCCTTCTCCTTGTTGCAGACAGCATTAGAACAAGCGTGATTAAACCAAGGCTTTCTTGCGTTAGTCAAAGGATATGAGAAAGGAATGTATGCTTCCATGCCCGAGAGAATAACCTCTGTAATGAGCAAGGCACACTCAGATGGCTCACGGCCATGGAAGCAATAATCATTCCAGGGAAAATCAAAGAAGTACTGCCTGAGGGCCTCCCAGTCCACGGCTCCAAAATGCCACAGACAACGTTTCCCTGGAGGGTCCACAGGCTGTACTGGAGTGATAGGACAGGTTAAGGTAATAAGGTTGTGATCGGAGGAGCCCAACGGAGAGAAAAGATTAACAGAGTAAGCAGAAGGATTAGTTGTGAGGAAGAGGTCAAGTATGTTGGAGCTCTCTCCAAGGCGGTCAGGGATACGGGTAGGGTGCTGTACAAGCTGCTCTAGGTCATTAAGGATAGAAAAGATGTAGGCTTGTTCACCAGGTGGATCCGTGAAAGGAGAGGAGAGCCAAAGGTGGTGGTGAACATTGAAATCTCCAAGAATGGAGATTTCAGAGAAAGGAGAAATGGACAGAATGTGTTCCATCGTAGAAGTAAGATAGTCGAAGAATTTTTGATAGTCAGTAGAATTAGGGGATAAGTAAACAGCACAGATATATTTAGTCAGAGAATGACAGGAAAGCCGAAGCCAGAGTGTGGAGAATTCAGAAGAATCAAGTTCAGGAACACGAGAGCAAGATAAGTCGTTGCGTATGTATACACAACAGCCACCTTTGGCTTTGAAATGAGTATAGAGAAAGTAGGAGGATACAGAAAAGGGTTTGCTGTCAGTTGCCTCAGACAGCTGAGTCACCGTTAGAAAAAGAAGGTGAGGTTTAGAGGAGGAGAGGTGGTGCTCAACAGAGCGAAAGTTAGATGAAAGGCCGCGAATGTTGCAGAAATGAAGAAGAAGAGAGTCAGACAGTGGTTCCAGGCACCTCGAGTCGTCACCGGGAGAGGGGCAGATGGCGGGGTCATTTATGGTCCCCCCCCCCCTGGGGACTCCGAGGCTTGGTGAATCGACGCCATTTTTTGTGAATTTAGCTAATCACTCATTCATCAAGAGGTAATACTACAAGCATGTGAATGGTGGGTGCCCCCATACACAACTCTAATAGTCAGTTAGTCCATTTTTTTTTTATCATAACTCCAAAAATCAGATCTCGGCATGTTAAAAGATAATCTAAGAGTTCTATGGTTCTAAACAATATGCCATAAATTTATGTGATATTGCCATAACTAACTAATGTTTAATTACTGTGATTACTATTTAGTCTCGTTCTCAAATGTCCCTACCTACTTTCCAAAAGTAACGCTATGTAAACTTTGTCACTGACACGTAGTTCAGGGGGTTGGAAAATTAACACGAACTAGTCACCAGGCAGGAGTAAAATTGCAGCTAGTCCCATTTTACCCGTTCAGAGGTGTAGGGGATCCAGGGTAGGATAGCTAACCAGTATACTCCCTTTGGTGGCATTATATGACCGAAATTTTTCCAGTCACCTTGTGGATCAAATTTCTGCAAGGCTGTCACTCCGACTAGGACGTACAAATCGCTAGACCATCAGGCGACATACAGGGGCCATCTCCAGGTCCCCAGAAGACTAATATGTTTTAGGAATATGAGTAATAAATTTATCTCTAGAACTGCGTTCATTACTGTTAAGCTACTGAAAAAGAACATACAATGACTTCGCTCTGGTAATAAATTGTATATTCTTTCTGAAAATCCAGTACTCGAACGTTCTTCGTTTGTGTTTTAGACTGTCTAGCTTTTTTATCAGTACTGATAAATTCAAGGCCTGGAGTGGCTTCAAATCCCATATCCCTTTTCCTGCTTGTAAAGTATGCAGAACGTACTAATTTGTTTCCTTTGCTTCCATGGCTTTGTAGTTTGATGTGTAATACCCAGTTATGTTTGTGGACAGTTATTTCATGAAATTACTCCCGATATAATCTTTACTCAGTGGTCTTTATGAATAATGCTTAAAATGCATTTCAAAATCGTGAAATGGAAGCGGTATACAAAAGAAAGGCAATGAGAGAATAAAGTGGAAGGGAATGAAGATCAGGAGAAAGAGGAGGAGGAAGGGATATTTAGTGTAATCCCATCTCGTCCCTGGTGTCACTGATGGCAAGGGGAATAAATCAGTAACTATGATGAAGCTCAAGATACAGACAAGAGGTCGGTGTGGGAAGCTGGAATGTTACGAATGATGCCATGCTATGTCTTCTGCTGGTCTGTCAGAACCCTTTACCATTGATTAATTATAGTTGACTGCCAGAATCAGTTGCCGTGAAATCCTCACTTGTGACAGTTATTCCACGCATTAATGACCAGGATGACAAGTGTGGGTACAACAAAATTTTGTATACTGTGAATACTGGAAGACGGTATTAATAATGTCAGACCTATTATGATTTAAGTGTAAGGACGTTAAAAGATTAATATAGTTTAAATTATTTAGTAAATACTGATTAATTACCAACAAGTTTATCCACATCCAAGTATTTCTAGTAAATCAACTGTACGCGATTCACATTGCTTCTATAGCTCTTTACTGTTACAAGGTAGGTGTGGACTGCTAATGTTTGGTATGTGCCTTAACTTTTTCACTAAGGTCCCGTCCACACGAGCGGGCAGTGCCCGACGGGCAAACATTGTACACATGTTTAGAGGGTGGGTGGCGGGCACGAGGGAGGGTGGGTGGCGGGCTCGAGTGTAGATGACACCATAAGAAGGGAAACCACGGGCAAACCATCGAAATGCCCTGCCCGTTGTTGAGGCACTGCCTGCTGGGCTGATGGCCGGTATGTAGCCAACGGCCGCCGGTGACTGCTCGAACTGGAAACTGCTAAAAAAGCGAGAGATATTCACTCGCCGGGTTGTGCCCGTCGGGCACTGCCCGCTCGTGTGGACGGGTCCTAAGAAGATGGCTGGCGGGCACGAGCGTAGATGACGTCATAAGCAGGGAAGCCACTGGAAAACTAACACCCTTGCCCATTGTTGAGGCAATCTTGCAGTGTGGACAGCAAAACAAGTGTGCCCGATAGAGACTAATGGCCACCAGAAACTGCTCGAGCTGGTAACACTGCTAAAGAAGAGAGGTATATACGCTCGGCGGGCAGTGCCCGTCACGCATTGGCCGCTCGTGTGGATGGGACCCAATAAGTCATGATGTCGCCGGGAGGGTGTAGGTGCTGTTCTTCGATTTTATATATATATATTAGACAAACGCTAAGTATTCGTTGGGTTAACTTAAGGTCCGAACAACAATAGATGTTAATGCCTCCCATTCATAAAATCCCCCTTATTCCTTAAAAAATAATGAACAAGTGGGGGGAAAAAATACCGCTGTTGTGGAATTACGCCCGCCTGTCCACGTCCATGTCCGTCGTTAACTTGTTTTTCCACATTGGCAGACTTATTTCCAGAAACTGCAATATTGGTGTGAATACCAAATTTCTTCAGGTGTACTGTACAGTCGGGTACAATTTCGACTAATATTCGCCACTAATATCCTCTACTACCTATTATTACTGAACAGAGTACTTGTATCTTTCTCTGCTCAGAGGTTTTTTTTTACATGTCATGGAAATTAGGGACATCTGAAGTGTGAATCAACAGTGAGCTAGTAGGCTAACATGTCCCAGACCGTTCAACACCAAGTTAGAATTATGGTTTGGTTTTATGCATAGAACCATCAAAACTGACAAATAAAGTAAGGTGGATCGAGATAAATGGGAAAAAAAAAAACCGAGGGACGAGTGGAGTGCTGTGTAAGGCGGCGTGTTACCAGATATGGCAAAACGCCCTAGGATATATCTACGTAACCCCTCTCAGGATACGAAGTTGGCCAGTAACATAACCGATAGATGAATAATTGGTGTTAGACATTTAGCAAGTCATTTTTTAAAATTATTAAAAGAAATTAGGCACTTATCTATTACTGTATTAAGATAAATCCTTTCCTCATACTAATTAAAGATGCGATTTGTTAAAGCATCAGTGGCGTATAATCTCCAGTGAAATAATCTTCTATTGTTAGTGGCAACGTTAAATTTAGTGCCTGTAAGTGAATGGATATTTATTTGCTCAAGTATGTCATGATGTACAGAGCCATAGGTCCCGTTCAGTCTAACACCGCATCAGAATTTTAGTAATCAGACGATTAAGAATGACTGAGCAAGTGGTTCTGTCCAGTTTGCCTGTTCTAACATCTTCCTTTCATGCCTTTCCGATATTTCACTCGTGCATTATATACAATAACTTCCTTTTCACAATGAACTCTATGACCTCATCACACTACTATAGATAGAGTCCAGCAACACTGTTTTCCTCAAAATTGCTTTTCCCAACCCATACTGCCTCCTCTCCACCTTTGGTCAAAAAAGTCCCTCCTTTACTTCCCCACGCCCCACCCTCCTCCATAACACTAGGTAATAATCACATTATCCGCACATACGATCATGGAATTAGTACAGCGAAGAACTTATGATAATTAGGGAGATCAAGTAGAGTAATCGTGGACAGAATGTTAGGGCAAGGTTACGTGTTCTCCAAAAGTTCTACTTTGGTATTACCGAGTATATTAAATCGGCGCACCATTTGCAAGCCTTTGCCTTTCCGGCCATACATGTAAAAAGACTTGGGAATATGTTTCGTGACTATCTTCCGTGTTGTCGAGTACGCTAATGTACAAGGCAAGCCTATAATTTTATCATTTTTAAAACCATAGTTAAGAATTATGTTTAAGCACCCAGTTTGTTTTGCATTTCCATGTCGAAAACTGGGAGCTTTCGCGATTTCGTGTTTAATTACAGCTTTTATCTGTTCAGTGCTTGTGTACCCATTAATCTATTATTGTAATCCTCCAGACGCAACACTGGAAAACTTGTTCAGGCTTTTCTATATAACCTTTACCCTCCAACAGATCATTTTTCTACTGTTCTCTTCTTCGCTTGTCCTTTTAAATTTCAGTTTTCAGTATCAATGCGATATTACCCTTTCCCTGAACAGAAATGATTTTGTCCCTCCAAAATTTATTGGTTTAATGCTAGGAAAACTAAAACCATTTTAAATTTGTTTATTTTAAAACTTCAGTATTTATAATTTTAGATTTATTCTGTCAAATTTATAAACTCTCCAAACATAACAACAAACTACAATTATGCATCAACAGATTTTGCATGTAAATATGCAGTCATTGCTAAAACCATTACCATAGCACCAGGAACTTTGATCAGCATATTAACATTTCAACGTTGCTGGAAAAAAAAAAATATGCAGCCAAGTAAATTATCCCCTCATGACAGTTATCTGCGGTCGTGGTGGTCTATATCGCTCCTGTAGTACAAGTGCTGGCTCTGGTGGCGACGCAGATAGTGGTGCATCCAGGCAAGGGTCGCCAGACGTCACCGCCACCCACACGCCACCGTCACACCCACGCCACACCGACGCCGCCTGCTTCCCGGGATTATGCATGCTTCCCTCTCTCCAGAACCTAAGCATTACATTTTAATTTTAAACAGTTTTAATAATGTTAAAATATAGCTACAAGCTTTAGTATTATGCAACCTATGAACTGCTTAAATAGTTTTGTAGATACACTTTAATTTGAAAACTACAGAACCCTAGTTACGCAGCTTCTTAGCAATGTGTCATCACATAACATTCAGTATCAGTTTTTTGTATAAATCGAGTAACAATGTTCTAGACATTAGAAACTGATCAGTTTTGATTTGTGGTAAACCAACATAACCCAAGCCCTATATTTTTCACTGGTAGAATTTTCAGCAAACTACTGACCTGTGGATGCCTCTGTGCGTGAACCAGACGAGGTCACCATGTAGTGTGCTAACGAACAGGTAAAGTCTGTCCGATGCCAGTCGTGTAGTAAAGCTTGAAAAGTGCACCTCCACAGCCTGCGCCACCTCTAGCACCTGCTCCTCCACGAGCACCAGGCGGGAGATGCCTGAAGGCGCCTCCAGACGATCGCCCCTCGAGTCATAGCCGGGGATGCCACTCGCGGTAACTGGGTGGCCAGCACTCTGCCACTCCAACCTGATAAAGCCAGTGAAGTAGTATAATTTAACGATATACTAAGACTATTTAAATACTACGAATACTAGAAAATCTTAACTATTGTAAATTCCGCAAGACAATTTTAAGGTTCATATTTACATCAGTCCATGTGTTTGTCAATATGATCAAGATACGCCTTACGAATAGCATACACTTTGGGGTAAATTCCAGTCCTGGCCCGAGAATCGCCAGCAAATTCATGTTAATTCCATTATAACTACCATCTTAGAAGACATACGTCTACGAAAGTGTCATGTCCAACTCCTGCGTTATAAAAAAAAAAAAAGTTAGTCTGTTCACCTGTAAATAGTGATGGTTGCTTCCTGGTCGCCCCTAAAAGCCTTTATGAGGACTGCCAGCCGCAGGTCATGCCCGTTGGCGGTGAGGTCAGCCCACACGGCGCCCTTCACGCACTCACGCTACACAAAATCACTCGTTACAGGAAGTTTTTACTTTATTCATGCTTCAACAATTTTCACAGCTCTAGAGTACCTTAGTAATTAATTTATGGAAGACAAACTCCAGACTGAAATAAAGAAATCTAATCCCTTCAGTCAAATGGCAATCTAAGCCCTCAATTATAAATAGTCTTTACAAAAAAAAAAAGAAAAGTTTAAAACCACTAGTGAAATTAAGATTGAGAAATTCCTATTAAGTTTTTGAAGTTTAGTAAACAACTAAAGAACTTAGATTTTAGTTATTTGAGCAGATCACTAACTGTTCCTGAATCCTACAGGAAACACAAAAAGTTAAGAGGCAGGGGAAGAGTAGCCCACCCCAGCTCCCACCCTCACCCTAAGGTCAAACTTAACCTTTCGCACAGTGTATATAAGTAATATTAAGTTTAGCGCTGGCTTCAACCAACACTACTTAGGACGGGAACCATGTTTGATACTTCCCAAGTGGGACCACTGCCATGATCGACTAACATTGGTAAATAGCATTTTTTTTTTTTTTTTTTAATACGACCAAGTAGTATCATCAGATGTGAAAGTTTGCCACAAGTGTTAGTTTTAAAATAGATGTGCCAATCTGAAAATCTTTGAATTACTTCCAGACACCCCCATCCATCTTACACTTTCATCCTGTGACGTGTGCTGTAGGAGAATAGTCAAAATAAACAAATAACCGTGGTAATCGCAATTGTTAGCCATTTTAAAATAATGAACTAAACATCACACTCCAAGAGAATTCAGTTCCTAGCAGTTGTTCCATATTCCTACAATTCCTTTACTGCGAAAATACAAAACACTGAAATGTAAGTGGCTATAAGTGATCTGTTAGAGGACACTAGTTCGATAGCAGGCTAGGGCATGCAGCTAGTTATATGTATTCCTATTTCTGTAAAAAATATATGCATACTAGACCCCACCACGACAGTCAACATCTATTTCAACAGTGGGGGAGGAAAAAAACTAACCTTTAATAAAACCAGCTTATCTTGCTCTGCGTCCAGTGTCCAAAGTGTGATCGCCTCTCCCTCGCTGTTGTCCCCGCTGCCCACCACCGCCACCACTGTCACTTCATGCTGCTGCACCACAGACACCTACAGGAGGTAGTGGGTTTAGGACACATGTGGTACGGGTGCAGGAATGTTTGTGCTCTTAGGTATGGGGAGAGTCAAGTTTTAAAAAAGACTTTCTGCATTAAAATTAAAACCAATAAAAGAAATCAATGGTGACTTCAAAGCCTTTACAAACACTTCCATCATTGTATGAAAGTACAAATTAGCTATTGGTTTATTCAGTTTAGAAAAAGGCTTAATACTTTTACACCGCCCACGAGGTTTAATCCTTTGACACTGCCTACAAGAACAGTACCTCCCCCTTCTGCCAGTTCAGTATCTGAGTACCCGTACATAGGAGTATACCTCAAAACTGAAAAGCATTCTTTTTACTAGCCTGTTAGACTTTTCGACAAAATGCACCGCAAGCGTGTTTTATGTATGCAGAGAACCAGTTTTAAAATTAGCCCTTTGCAACTTTTCCCTAGCTCAAGTTCAGAGTGTCGTTGTACTGCAAGTCCTTGCCATAGCACTTCATGTCTTGGCACCATATTCTAGTTAATCTCTTTCCATCTTTGCATGCAAGGTTGAGAAATGACAAACTTAGGCAAAGACAAAGTGAAGGGTATTGTATACTTACCTTGATTGGTGATCCAGTGTCGAGGGTTTGTTGTTGTACAAAGGTGAAGGTCCTTGGCAGCTGGCACAGGACTGGGGTGTCAGGCCTACCTCCCGCCCCCACTACCAGGCACACACGCCCTCGCAACACCACAACCTGACCCATTTTAGATTGTTATCAAATTTAGTAACCTCTTTGCTATTTTGTCCAAGCACCTAACTTGTTCTGCTACAGATGCATTTTATTGTCAAACTACATGGAATAGAATTTAAAATTCACAATGCAAAATACATACGAGTAAGTGCTACCAAGTACTAGTACCAGTGGTAAAGCGGCTCCGATATGGACAGTTGCCTACTGTGACCCGTTTACGATCCCTAGTAGGGTTCCCACTTGCACAACAGTTTCTGACGTTTTAATTAATCTATTTCAGGAGATGCCTAGCGCATCACATCAGAAAATGCTTAGCACCTTGGCAAATACTGCCCACATCTTAGTTAATACTGCTCATTATCTTAGTTTCCACTTAAGTAATTCGTATCCAATGTAAACGCAAATGTCAACCACTTTAGAATACTACCCATCAGTTTATAGTATTAACTTACCATACGCAACAATAACTACCAAGGGAGGTGCTTTTGTATCTGTCAAAAATGCCCAAGGATTGCCTTTTAACACAAGTTCAGTAAACAGTCCAGTCTACTCTAGACTCACCTTGATGTCACTGACGGCAGGCATGGGTATCCTCTGCAGCAGCTGCAGCTGTGGGATCAGCCGAAATATCTGCACCATCTCATCCTGTGCACCAATAGGTCAATGAGCGTTGTGTGATAATGTATGCCCCATATAATACAGGCATTTTCCATTAAACTAGAAATTGAAAATATTTATATCGGCTTTTAATCCCTGGGTAGAGGAAGATTCTGTCCACGTATTCTCTGCCGCGACTGGCTAGCGAGGCGTACAAAGAATATCAAAATGCAGTTAACTTTTTAGTCCTTTAACTTCAGTGCAGTTTGCTCATTAGTAAATAATGTATTAAAATATAAAAGACAGCAATGGATATGCCAACTGCTTCCAGTTTTTCCAGTTTTCGTTTTTGTTGGATGACTTTCGTGATACTGCAATAGCATACTTTCAAAACCATGCGAAACTTTTGCTTGGAAGTGAGTAACCAGTTACCTCAGGCAGTGAAGTATGGAGGTTGTGTATTCACCCATGCGTCAAAGTACTTTCCAGAAATTACCGATTTCAATTAAAACTAATAGATAGGTAGTGCGTCAAGGAAGTGTCAATTAGATTCAGATGGATCTGGGAAGGGATGCAGAAAGAAACTTTATTAGCATTATCGAAGATATGCGCTGTCTGAAATGTTTAACAAGGAAGAACACCATAATTGAAAGCCCGTGAAAGTACTTCTCTGGTGGGAAATTATTTCCAGCAGGTAATCAAGGTAACATCATCCACTCACTGTAGTGCTCCCTACTTCTTTATCATTCCTTTTGTGTCTGTCCTTTTCCTAATCTTCCTGTAACTATTACTTAACACTTCAGATTGCCCTAGACTGGGTGAAAAGCCCAATAGGGTCCTAAAACCCAGGAGTATATTTACAAAGTTTGGTAGTAACCATATAACCACATGGGATATGTGGAGCCTACTATGGTGCCCCTGTTAAGTGAATGGAGGGACCAATGTGACGTTCATCGGGGAACCAAACCTCCACATTCTCTCTCACGCCTCACCGTGGCGAAACTCAGTCTGTCGGAAGGAGCATTGGTTTACTGCATGGGACTGCCCTGCAGGGGTAGTTTCTTGCCTACGGTTGATTGGTCTACTCGGCCGGACAAGACCGGGGTTACTCAAAATTTTACTGCAGTCGGTATGCATTTAACTTGTGGCAATTAGGTTCTTTAATAACCGTGGGAAGTACTTGATTCAAATGGATGGAACGAAACTTACTATACTGCTTTAGATCGTATAATACAGTGGCTAACCTTTGTGTCGAAGGATGTGGAAGAAGTGTTGACAGACGGAGAGTGTAAAGAACAGGAGTGAGATGTGGCCACGAAAAACTGCCCTTCAGCACTCCACCCCGTCGCCCACACCACACAACTACCACCAAGCACAGTTCCTGAAGAATTAGGCCCAGCCAAGTTAGAGAATAGGTTAGAAGATTTATTCATACATCTTTATTCATATATTTTCGAGGATTCAAATGGGGAGGATCCACAGCGATTCTTAGATTTGTTTTCTGAAATATTCATTTTGCATACTGCATCTTAACGCAATATCGTTTTAATATAGACGTAGTTCGCACCAACAACAGAGGGTATCGAAATGTAATGTGCCAAATAAATCGCTATGCAAGAAGTCTTAAGTTATGTCACCGAAAATAAAACCCTTAAAAACAAAGAAGGTGCAGTATCAACTATTGCAACTCTGCATTAACCCCTTCAGTTCTATGGGTTACGATCTTACGATACATTTAAGAAATGAGGGATTCAGATACAACCATTGTCACCTTACATAAGGGAAACTTTCCTCCAGACGAAATCAAAGTCTGATGGTAGCAAGAATGCAATGAAAAAGTCTTCGTGTAATCATACTTACATTATCTTTAAAAGTAAGAGGCTATTCCCAAGTCGATTTAAACAATCTGGAGACAGCAAGATAAAATATCTTCCCAACTTAAAGGGGAAGGGGGGAATAGTCTTACCACTGTCCATATAAGTTTGCTGTGCGGGGTTGTATGTGAGGATCCTGGCCTCCCCCAGGTGCGGCAGCAGGGCGAGCGGCGGGGAGCAAGAGGAAGCAAGAGGCACCAGACGCAGAGTACTGGCCGGAAACTCCTGCATTCGACGCCAACCCCATGCCTCACGTCCAGAGTCTGTGTGCACAAGACGATGGCAACTTTGACTTAAGGGTAAAACTTGCATCAGGGTCACTTCCAACACAAAGGTTAACTATGTTTTTCACTCTACACCTATATTGTTCAGTATTTTTCATTAACACTGGTCAGCTTCGTTCAGCCAATTGCACTCCATCTTACTCCACCCTGAACCATCTCCAGAAATACCTCTAGATCTAAGTCACCACTACGTCCACAGTCTTTGCCTACCTCCCCATCGACGACTGGTACCTCCATGTTTCATCGCCTCAAAGTTCCAACACTTAATCGTTCAACTACCTCCATTACACTTCAGATTTTAAAACTTACCTGCTGCAGAAATATGGCACACCTACTTTATATTTGTTAAATATATAACAGCCAGACTTCTGCTAATGAGTAATACGAAAATTACAGTAGACTCACCGATTATAGCGCTGCGAGTGGTGTTGGCCAGGGTTTGAAGGGTGAGGAACCTAGGCAGGAAGAGAGAGAGCGGTGGCAGGGCTTTCAGAGCCCCCTGCACATCCTGCCTTGGCAGCCCCGGTCTGTCAGGGGTCTCAATGCGGCCATCAGTGAAGTTTACCCGCCCGGTGAATTTCACCGGCGCCGTCACAGTCACTAAGGCCTGGTCCAGGTGGAACTGTGGGCAGCACAGACGTTAACGATAATCTGAAGAGTATGCTGACTAATAAGTACTTCCTACAAATTTTACACAAAAAAGTAAAATCTTACTATCAAAATTTAATGTCTGTTTATCAAGTCTGTCTGCATATTCTTTTGTATCAGTAGTTCTGCTAGATACATTCAAGCAGTGTTCACCGTTCTCAAAGAAAACTTCGAGTAGGTCAAATGCTAGTATTACTACACCGAACACCAGCTATACCCGTGCTTTTAGAGTGTGGGAGAGAAAGTAGCAGAACGGCTGCAGGAAGACATTTACCATGCTGGGTGGTAACTGTACAACGGAAAATATACTATGGTAAACTCGGTAAAGACGCTCCAACTGGGTGTGGCCTATGAAGGTTTGCATCAGCGGAGGATTTAATCACAAAGTCATTCAGGGAACAGTAATCACCGAGGTTTGGATTGAGGTGCCACTAGGCTTCAAGTGAGGAAATAAAAGACTGAAGCTCACCATGTGAAGAGTTATGTTCAGGGTGAAGTTGAGTCCATTGAAGAGGCCGTCAACAGCGGTGACACTGGGTGCAGTCACAGCCGGACCTGTAGACACCTTCGCTATACACATTCACTCGGGTGAGTGTACATTTTCATAAATTTTCAAATCCTGAACCAAGATAAGTTTTTAAAAATACTACATAATCCTGACCTTGTACGTGAGAGATAGTATGAGAAGCGGTGATGACCTGTGCGCCTGAGAGGGTCAGTACATTACTGGTGGTCATGTTCACACCATCCACCAACCCACGCACTCTGCAAACAAGCCAAGTTAATAACGAACAAGGCAAGTTAATAACTGTTCTAAACATCGTGCTGCCTCATGGACCAATTATTTCCCTCATTTTCCTGTATTTAAAATTCAGCCTCTTTCAAATTACACTTTCCACCACACAGCTCCAAGTCGTCAAGAGATCCCAGTCTGGCCGAGCAGACCTAACAACCGCAGCTAAGCAACCGGCCCTCCAGGGCAGCTCCCTGTAGGGAACGGACGAACTAAAACAGAACCGAAAAATTAACTGGGAATTATTAGCATTGCCAATAATTTCTCCCGGAAGACCTACATAGCATTAGTCAGTATCAAACTCAACTACTGCATGATGCTTGCTTCCGTAGTAACTAGTTAAGAACCCCAAAGTATCTTTAATCATTAAAGAACGCCAAGAATCAGCATGTACTAACTTTTGCTGTTAAGTTAAAGATTACAGAACTACCATTTTGGTAGACTATAAAAAAATGCAGTTCAGTGAAGTGAAAGATATCCCATAATTTTTTCTCACTAATGGAAAATCGAACTTTTATAATTCGTACACTAACAAGCAGAATAAGCTTATTAGACATCCTACGGTGGTGCACTGGGAACTTCAGAAACAGAACTGTACTAGACAAAGAACATAGGATTATTTGAAAAACGTAAAGAAAACTAACGTGAAAATGTCATGATTTCTTCCTACTGAACACTTAAGGATCTTCCGAACAAGAAAAATTAGCACCACCAGTAATAAATCTGGCGGTGGTAGTGCACCAGTATTGACACTTTGGGGTAATTTTAAGGTCCTAAAATTTTGATAAAATAATCTCGTGATACAGAGGCCACGTACATGCATGGTTAGCTTCAGGCCAATCTAGAAATCAAGACATGAGGCAGTGGCAACGAGCATTAAGAACATTAGCAATAATACATCCTTGTGAAACTAACGACATAGCTCAACTGACCCAAGAATGGAGATTTTGAGTGTGGAGGCGAATGTGGTGACACCCGGAACGGTTCCACAGTCGCTGGTAGTGACCACATCCCGCAGCGCCTCAGACACATCCACGCCTTGCACCAGTCTGTACCAAAGAAATCGATTTGACACCTTACCAATTTTGTTAGTTTTCCTGTAACGATAATCCAACGAGGTTCTTTCGTTACCAGAGACTAGCCTGATCTAACTACACACTCACTAGCTGCTAATGAATGCAGATAAGACAATTTGTCATCTCAATCTGACCTGTTGGGATGCACGTTCAAGTCGCCGAGGACGATCAGGTCTTTGGCGAATGTTTTTGCTGCGGTGACCCTGCATGGCTGCCCCTGCCTACACCAGTCCGCCACCCTCATCCCGCTCACCCTGCCAGACGCCAGCACCACAGACCCCTCCACCACCACCGTCGCCAACCTCCAGTGACCCGTGATAACCTGTTCTCCTTCCACGGTGAAGATGAAACTCAGTTCGCTTGTCCCTCTCCCGTTCAGGATTGTAGTCTGGGGAAGTATTAAGGAATGATACTGGTGCAAGTGTGACCCAACTTAAGACTGAACAATAGAATTTATACAAGGAATATTCTAAATTTTACTAGTAAGACAAGGTTGGTGAAGTTATATATAATGGTATAATTAATAATATCAGCCGATAATTAATACAACAATTTACACTCAAAACCGACCATCCAGCAAGCTCATTTTCCGTTTACCCCGTGTTGACTAATAATTGCCCTAATATTTTTTCTTCAATCTCCGTCCTCAAGGGCACACACAAGGGTCAAACTTTACCGAGTAAACTGCTTTCATGACAGCTATTCAAATAGCTAAATGATCACTCAACCTTACTACTAAAAGTCTGAACTACCTCATCCACGACAACCTTTAATCATAAGTCTGTTCTTCCCATTTGATATTTTCATTATGAACCAATGAACTTATCCAATTTACCAAACTCTGCGTCATACTACAGTACTACTAATCTTCTACAGAAAATCTTAATTATGCCACGCTTAAGTTACTCAACTATACAGGACGCAGTCCTGCTTTAAATACTTAAGTAAATTTTACTTACAGTGATCCTAGACGTGACCAGACTGTTGACAGTTAGTTCACGTATGATGAAACTGCCCGTCACCAATTGCCTGTCGCCGACACCACCACCACAGTTCTTTCTCAACGCCCTTGCCCAAAAATCAGCCAAATTGACATTATTGACCGTCTGTGCAGTAATGTGGGAGGCAACAAATACATCTTCAAAAGTGAAGGTGTTTGGAAGAACCACATCTTTATCGAGGAACCAGAAGTCTCCAATGGCCCCCTCTGTCAACGCATGCTGACCAATATGAATCACGTCTGCGCTAGCTCCACCAGTGAATGAGACTGACCCAAAGATTGTCAGGTTCATGCGGTTCATCTGGCCACACAGTCTCGCAAAATCTGTCCCACTGGGTAGATCACGGCTAGTAAGGGTCCCGGTGATATGAACGGACGAGAGGAATGTTTTAGCGGCAGTGAAAACAGTCTTTGTGGAGTTAACGAGAATGGCCTGCTGGGAGAGTTTCCAACCTTGCACTTTCCCCTGTACCTCCACCCTGGCTGCCCACACACGCCCATTGAACACTACAGGAGAGGTGATGGTAGCGGGGACGTCCGTGGTTACAGCAATGAGGAGGATAGCGGCGATGTCTACCCCCTGAACCAGAGCCCCTTGGGTGACAATGGCGGCTCCTGTCGATAGTGTCCTGAACGTGACTGCGTGAGTGAAGGTCTGTGGTGTGGTCCTCAACAGCCACTCACGCTCGTACCTCACTGCAGACACTCCGTCAAAAGTACCTGCATACAACAATCAATGTAGACCAAGGCAATACACTCAACTGTGCTAATCTTATTTGCAAAAGTAACTAGTCTATCTTCAATTACCATTTACTAAGAATGAACGCTCTGACTACAAGCCATCTTACGATATTGCAGAAGGAACGTATATTAGCCTCAAGAAAAATTAGATACCTCTGAATTAATGTCAAGAAATTCGAGCAATGCCCACCTTTAGCTTTACCTTCGACAAAAACTTTACCTTGTTCTAAAATCAAAATTTGAAAGTAAAGAAAATGGAAACTTTAATCCATATTAAAAAAAAATAAACCTACAAAGGTCTAGTAGTTTTTAGACATGGGTGCGTCCAGTGCATAAACGGGGAAGATATTGCAAGTACAGTTAATCAAATTTTTGACCATTCCTTTGGCAGCTTATTTACCCCAGCTAAATTACTACGACCCAACACCCCCTCCATAGCAAATCAAGACATACTGCAATAGTTTAAATATAAAACTTTTTAAGCGTAACAAACTGCGTTGCAGCACAAAATCATTACTGACCTCTAAAGGTAAGCGAAGTGACTGACACAGCGCCGTTCAACACCAGACCTCCCGTGATTGTAGTAGCTCTTTCCCGCCACACCACACGCTTCATTATGCTGGGGGAGGATGGTAGAGACTAATATGGTACGTTTGTTGCAGTCTGACTAAGATCTTCAACTACTTTCAGTTCAGTTTATGGCCAATGTGCTTAGAATGGGGTGTCGATACGACTTAACAGAAAAGACCAATTCCTATCTCATGACTAGGGTCAATTCCTATCTCAAAACTAGGGTTATCTAGTTGCGTGCAACCATAACTTTGTATTTTAAGTGTAGAGGGTTCTGTCAGGTTGCTCAGCCTGAATCTGCCTGGCCAAGCTGGCCCATTGATCTCAAGCAAAAAATTGCCCCTACTGAAAAGTACCACTAGTCCTTACACAACTGACGTGTCTGCATCTTCGTGAGGCTTTTGCTGTGCAGTGACCCATTGTGTGTGGTTATGTTGCATGGCCCTATTCTACAGGCAGGGCATGTGCCGTCTGATTCCACCCAACTCTAATCTAAGCTGGTAGCTGTCGAGGGCTGGGCGGTTCCTTGCAGCCTAGCTAATAGAGGCTCTGCCAGCTCCATTTAAGGATGCCTCTGATGGGAATGTCGGGAGAGGGGTTGTGGTAAGTTCTGCTCGAGATTTAGTATGGTTCTGAGCGTGACAAAGTATGTAGGAGCTTCTTCGATGCTAGTGCACGAATTTCTAGGTGTAATGTTGTCAAAGAGGGTCTTTCAATGTTTTTTGTGGTTATTGCTTTGAGTGTCTGCAAGTGTGGCTTATGTAATGACTTTAGATTGCAGAGGCTGCCGCATAGAAATCTATGTATTAAAGACATTGATGACTGGCTTCAAAGTGTAAGAGCTGTGGAACTGGTTTTCATGTTGCCAGTGAGTTGTTGGGAGTTTAATGTACAGTATGGTCTTAAAGGAGTTTCAGTAGTAGTTTGATGGGATGGGGATCTATGCCTTGCAGGACACAGGGCATCGTTAATATATTTGTAGAGTAGAGTTTTTGTTGGCCGAGTCTGCCCCCCTTGTAAGGGGCCCGAGTGTCCTTGTAATGGTCTCGAGTGCATCGAGTCTGGGCCTGCACAGCCTGTCTTACGTGGTCCTTGAAGGAAGGTCTAGTGCCAAATTCCGAAGACATTCACCAAAGTTTGCCGTCAATTTCCTGCCGATTGTGACAGTGGAAGGCGATGGCAGTAAGGATTATCTAGCTTTCGGATAGGAACGAGACCGACGGCAAGACATGTTGGCAGGGAACTGTGCGAACTTTTGTTTTGACCGACAAATTTTAGAATAAAATTTAGTGGTCAATCTTATCTTTAAAAAATACGAGGTCTTTCTTTTCGCACTTAGCGGGACAAGTTATATTCATGTGGCCTCAAAAATTAATGCTTTCTCTTACTAAAGGGGTAAATTATGTTACGGGTTCTCCATTTAAGCGTATTTGAAATATACCATTAAAATTAAAATTTCTATTGTATGAAGATTAAAATTCATTTCAGTGCAACAGGTGGCAACTGCAACTTACTTAACCAGATTGATTGTGTTTGGTATGGTCGAGTCGGCCGGAAGAATTGGGAGGGTGATTCCTCTGGCGGTGGTCAGGTTACCCAATATCACTAGGTCAGACAGTTGCACCTCACCCTGCAACACCTGCACCACATCTGTACACAATTTTCAGGATTAAAAGTTTACTCTTGTACATATCAGGAGTCTGCTTTCAATGTTGTCGCTTATACTACTGCCAGACTTCTTTCAGGCGAATATTAGATTATTATTATTTCCGGAACAACAGTTTCCACAAACTCAGTCAATCTATCACATTAAAAATTTCACCCACCTGAGTTTTTCCTAAGAGAATGTTTGAAAAGTGCATCAAGGTCCATGTTATTGATGCGGTGGAGGTTCAGCTTACGCATCCTCACGCTTCCCTCACGCACCCTCACACTCACGAACCTCTTCCTTCCTGTACGATATAGAGGATTAATTTTTTTTTTTTTTTTTTTTTTTTTTTTTAAAGATCCAGTCTTTGAGGACCAATTCAGTATGAAACTGGACATCTTTGGAAAATTATATACATAATGGTCAAGTTCCAGTCACCGTTTCAGTCTTCAGCGGCTTTCAGATTTATGTTTAAAATGTACATCTATTATATTAATGCTAAAAAAATGCAACATATTTCAAGACTAACAAAAATGTTCCAACGTAACTGTAAAGCGGATCCTGGATTCTGTCTTCCCCATCCCCTCCTATGTCACAGGAGGGGTGACTGCAGCCAAGATTTCCTTCAGAATCTTAACCCAGCGGTAATAAAGCTTTTCAAGAGCACCACATTAGGTAAAAAAAAAAATAATAACCTACCCATTGCCGCATTTTTCATTACCCCATTACCAGACTGTTTACTCTGGCAGTTACAGACTCAAACCCATTACCCCTTCACTACGATATTTATCTTCCTAAATTTACTAGACTCTTTTTTTTCGAAATGGAAGATATTGCCAGTAACTCCTCAACTCCTTGGGCCCCCTTATGTGCTGAATATTGTAGTAGCAACAAGGAAAGTAAAAACCACGTCAGAGCGCTGAAGGAGTTAAATGGTGAAGTAAGGTGAATGTGTACAGTGAGGTTGCGTGGGCTGAGATGCGATGTGATGTGATGTGATATAAGGAGATATGTTTCAACGAGTTATCCAATGATAATAGATATTCTGACCTGTAATGACTGCATTCTGGTCCCGCAGCACCAGGTCACTCAAGTTCACTCCGGCCACCAACACAGACCCACTCTCCAAGCTGGGGGAATACAAAAATGAAAATAGGGAGACTACAAGAAGTTTCTAGCCATTTCATTTTATACTTGTTACCAGACATTTGTCTCTAGACACTTGTAACTGGAGAAATTAGTTACAGCCTTCATAATACTGTAAGTCTCCCTAACAAAAGGGTTAAGTCTCCAACGCTGGTGGATTACAAGCAATTACATTTGTACGACAAAAATTTATAAAGTCTTTCTGGATGCATATTTTGCTACTACCAGGCGTATTTCTCAGCCTTGGCGTGGCCTCCCAAACTGAAGCGTTAGATACCCCACCCAAGCCCTTCACAACAGGTTAATCCGAAGCCAAATAGATTAATATGGAAAACAACAAATCCAATAATGTCCTCGGATAAAAGTGTTACCACATGCCTGGGAACTGCCAGGTTGACGAAGGTAATAGGAGTGGTCAACACCTGGGGGGCTGTTGAGACTGTAGTCATAACGCTGCTGATGAAGGTGGACAGCTTTAGCCGGTTTATCGTCGATCTCACCAACACGTTGCCTCTCACCGTCACCAAACCCTGTCAAACCATAACTCGTCACCATTTCTATAGTGCCACTGAAGATTCGACCTATCCTTGCTACTTCGTTTTCATTCAGCCCTCTTATTAAAAATGCACACTTCCTCTCGCTATCACAAAAGCCTTTCAAATCGCCATCGATCTGCACTTTTATAATCACAAGAGTTAACACCGCGGTGCCTCTTCAGTTCATTCATACCTTCCAGTGATCAATACGATACAGACTCCCTCTCCTTGTCACCCACTCTTGTCTGATGAACACCGAGCAGCAACTTTATTGTGCCAGTGGAGATTTTCGAACAGGAAGCACGTCATTAGGAAAAGTGATCATCTCTAAAGAAGAATGTCAGTGGCCACTAGCGAGTGTGGTGGTACTCACGGTGAATGTGGTGCGGAGAGGCAGTGTGTGAGTGCCAGCTAGAGTCAGGTAAGCTGCGGCAGGTACACCGTTGATGTTCACAGCTCTAACGACGCCATCAACCTGCAAGACGATGGGAACATTCAAAAATTCTCCCACTATCCAATTAAATCTACTTCGCACTGTGGGTACTAGCGCTTCCTCTCAGACTCCTCAGTCATGTACAGGAAGAGGACAATAATTAGCCTATTCCACCGAGTCCTCTTCACACACTACAGTAGGCAGGTTAGCAACTTTCCTATCAATTATCAGTAGGGAGAAAATCAACTTGCTTAGGACAGATATATTAATCACTTTTGGAAAGCCAACTTTTATCTCCTGGCCAGTTAGAGAATAGTACCTTCCCAACTTTTTAGTCAGTCCAGTCGAGCCATGTTTAACCCAGCATAAAAATTTAAAACACGGGCTATATTATACTTATTTTAAACCATCTTACCCCTGGGGATGAGAAGAAAATAGTTACCTAGTATCCCTTTGCAATCCTTTTCTCGTCTGTCCCACTTGATATTTTAAGAGTTTCTTTCTGCCTTTATTTTCTCTCTACTATGGCTTGGTGCTATTTCATTATTTTTTTCCTTCATTTAACCTTCAGAAAAAAAAGGGAGATTTCCATTTCCAAACAGTATAAACTTAACTTTCCGATAAAATATACTATAGTTTATCGGAATGTTATGCTATGGTCCAGCTAAAATATCCTCCGTATCATAGCCTAAAATAAGATAAGAGTGGACAGTAATATATACATAATTTAAAGCAAAGATGGCCAAGTCACTTGCAGTGCATAACTTTAGCAATAAAATCAGTTTCCTCCACAAATGAAGCTGCTATTTCACATTTACTCCTTCAGATGCATTTCGGTCTTTATTAAAGATAACCAGCTTTTGTTAAGCCATTAATTATGGCTTTTCCCTCAAGCTTGAGGTCATTAGTTTTAGGCTTCTAGGAACATTCCCTTCCCCCCCCCCCAAAAAAAAAAAAAAAAAAAAAAAAAGGGGGGGCCCCCTTAGCACCTAGTTCCTAGACTAGGCTAGGCTACTGTAGTTAAATTAGGCTAGATATTCTTACGCCCGTGGTGGCATTCTGTAAAACATAAAGTGTTGGCATGTGAACCTTATCCCACCTAGTGCCTCTTAACACTAAACCAACTGAGTATATGTATAACTAACACGGACAGCTGTGGTGAAGGTGATTGATGTGTTTAATTTTGGTGACGAGAGCTGCACCCCGTGACGCACCAGCCGGTTCACGTCAACACCACCAACCCTCTCCACAGACACGCCTCCCTCGAACCAAATATTTTGCACTCTAGCAGTATGAGTGGCTGGAAGAAAATGCTTATTAGCAACAAGCGAGATAGTTCTGACAGATTAAGAGGTAAAATTTTAGCCTTTTGTTACACTGGGCGTTAGTCTCAAGTCTGGCGGCACCATACCCAAGAGGTTAGCGTGTTAATCATTCCATTCAAAAATGATCAAAAACAATGTCATCGTACTGAAAGGTTTAATGAATTACCCTATGCATCAGATACTAACCAATGAAACTGATGGCCAGATGTGGTGGTGGCAGCTGAGGGGAGGTGGCACGAGCCAAATCCTCCAGCCTGTACCCACTCACTAGTCCCACCACCCACGAACCGTACGGCAAATCCAGTCCATAACCAGGTGGTGGTGGTCGCGGTGGTGGCGTCAATGGTGTGGTCTCCCCATATCGAGGTTTCATTCTTGGGGAAGTGCTGGTGGTGGTGTAGGTTCTTTTTGGTGGGGAGATTTCCTCGGGTGAAACGTCGTATCCTCTGGTGATGCTGTATATATTGATCGGTGGAGAGATGGCGTAATCAGAGGGAGATAAGAGGTGATAAGTGGCGTTCAGACACTGCCAAGCCTCAGTCACTTTCCCATGGGCCTCTAGCGCAAGCATTCTCATTTGCCTCATCTTCTCCACAAACTCATCCGAGAACACTCGATTTGACTTTTCTCCCATTTTCACCACGGCTATCATATCCTCCACTTGCTTCTCCAACCTTGTTGGATGCAGAGTCTCTGCTGTTTGCATGGTGGCTTTGTACAGGCCTACGATCGTCTGATTGGCTTCTTTACTGATGTGCAGGAGGCTTTTGGCCAAGGTTGAGGTTTCTCCGGGTCCCTTCACAAGCACCCACTGTCTCGTCTTCTGTATCTTCTGTAGGAACTCCGCTGCCAGTCGGAGGCGCGGCAGAAGAGATAGGATGTACTTCTGATCCTGCCAATATCGTGGAGGAACATCTCGGCAGGCAGGGATAGCAGAGGAAGATATTGGGATGGAAGGTGGAGAAACTGGAGATGTAGACGCTTTAGTGGATGGAGAGAGTAAGACTGAAGAAAAGAAGGACTGGAGAGTATTAGGCGAGTAATAAGAGACCGAACTCTGTGTGAAAACTTGGATGGGTCGCGTTACTAAGCGTGGGAACGTCCTTGGCCGTGTTGTTGATAGAGAGGAGGGTTGCGTCACAGATGGATATGTGAATGGGTGCGAAGAGGAAATATAATATGGAGAAAGGTTATGCACTAGAGATTCCGGAAGGACAGTTGAAATGTAGGGAGGTTTTGAAGTAGAAGCCGTGGCAGAAAGAGTAGGGATATTCGAAAACGCGACTTTAGAAAACATACTATAGATGTCAGACAAAGTTGAGATGGAAGATGGAACTTCCGAGTAAAGAGTTGAAGATGAAAGCTCGGGAACCCATACATAAGTGTCACCGGATGAAGCAAAGTAAGAGGTGGATGAAGAATGGATGGGTGGCAGAAACGATGTAGACGTTCCTTGTTCATTTGCAATTTTTCCCAGTATTACTGGCGGTGCCTGTGTCAGCGCTGATGACGTAAGACTTGGATAATGTGTCATAGGATTTGTAACTTGTCTTTTGCCAGGATAATGTACAAAGGGGAAAGGAATTTGTGTTTGGTCTGTCGAGGCAGAAGGTTCGGAATAAACACCTAAGTGACCTGTGGACAAAGTAGTCACATTTTTTGGTTTTGCGTAATAATGAGTCAGAGTGGTGATGCAGGGAGTTTTAGTCACGGTTCGAGTCCTCTCATAGTCTGTCTTTACTATATCTGTTATAGGATATTGGGGAGAGACAGTCCGAGCATCCAACACTGCATTAGCAATCTCCTCCGCTCCCATGGATGGATAAATGAATATGCAGCTGGTGCAGTCTATGTGAGCATGGAGTTGTTGCAGCTGTGTGGTGACAGTAGTGTAGTGCAGCTCTCTGATGTAGTTACCTTCAGAATCAATCTTGATATTTGTGGAACACGGAGTAACTTCAGCGACAGACTTAGCCACAGGCGTGAATCCAATTACTAAATTCGTATCTACTCTTCCTACCCGTGAATCTCTCGATTCCGGGCATCTCTCCATTGTATAGTGAGTGATTAAGTCTTTGCCTTCCACTACAGATGTTCTTATCACTTTAGGTCGAGTAGGAGTTGGTGTGATCGTCGTCCCCTTCACAACAGACACTACAGACAGTAAACTGGAGAGTACATTTGCACGTAACAGGGATGAAGAAATTGATAGAATGTTCTCGTCAGCTTCCCTTTTCTTCCTGACCAGGGTCTCTGTGTCGGGCTCCATTACAGTAGCAGTATTTTCATTGTCGATACTCAATTCTTTTAACTCTTCAAAACCACCACTGTTCTGTCCGAGGGTGCTATCTTCATCAGCTTTTACTTCATCACCGTCATCTTTGTCCGATACCAAAGATGGGGGAGAAGTAATAATATAGACAGAGCGATGAAAACCTTCGGTGCCTAGCTCAGATTCTGTAGTTACCTCTGTTTCCCGAGAAAAGTATCCTGCCTCTTCAACCACGGCAGAGGTAGCGATGGCAAAGTTAGTTGTCGACATTACATACGAAGTGATTTCCGGGACTATGAATGAGCAATCAGTGCAACTGACGTGAGTGATCATGACCGTGCTAATGGCATGTGGGAGTCTACTCGTCTCCACCATCATGTACTTCCGACTGTCCGCACTACCACCGCTATTTTCAGCTGCAGTTACCAATTGTTCGCTTAGGTCTTTTGCCATCCAGTCCTTAGTTTTCATTCCAAGATCTGTGACAGATTCAGACATTCCCGGTTCAGTATTCGTCAAGGTGTTCAGATATTTCATGTCAGACTCTAAAGCAGAGGCTGTAGAGTAATCCTTCATAGATGACGCTAAAGGCAGCATATTTTCAGAGAGTGACCTCTTAACAGTGTTAAGGAACCTAGATGGTTTACCGTACTCTGGAGATAAATATTTTTGGTCTATACCCTGTGTTTCCTCTTTTGTTTCATAAATACTCATTTTCTGTGAGTCAGGTTTTGTTCTGGTATCCTCTTGCCGACTGTCTCCTGTCCCTGATAAAGACATCCATGCATTTGAAAACAGCTCCGAGAACCTTTCACCAATTGCCCTAGACAGCCAATCACTGTCAAAGTCTTGGCTCGAAAGCTCCTCTGGATCAGTCTCTAGAGTAGCTTCTGAAGACTCAGACGCCTGCACATCTTCAGATTGCAGTGTCGTTCCCGAGTACTCGACTGGCACTGAAGTTATAGGTGTAGATGATTCACTAGTTGATCCAGTCAATTTTTCCTCGCTAGCTCTTTCTTCAACTGGATTTTCCAATACTCCTCCTGCCCAGTATGGTTTATCAGCTATACTTTTTGCTTCCAATGGGGATTCCTTAGACACAAATTCTGTCTTAGCATCCTCCATCATTGACACTGGAGAAAACTCTTTTGTCAGGTGATCCGTAGGCAAGTCTTGATCGATATTATATCTCCTCTCTGTTATAACTGTGTTTTTTTCAGCTTTCACTTCTGGCAAAATCTCCTCTTTAACTAGTCCCATGTGCATATTCTCCACAAATCTGTCTGTACTAATAAATTCAGAATCATTAGTCCTCTCGTCAAGAATATCATCTGGCACAGATTTCGTTGTGGATATATCAATTTTGTTGAACCCCAAACTTGTAGTTAGCTGCAGAGATTCTTTCGAAAGCTGTAATTTTGTCCGTGAATCTAGTTTGGTTATTACTTCCGCCAACGTCTCGTTTACCTCGTCTAAAACCTCATGTGCTTCAATTATTCTCAGCTTCACTTGAGGGGTGGCGAGCGAGGGATTCTCGTGAAATATTCGCTCAATATTATCGAACATGGTCACCAATTCTGTTTCATTCCACTTAGAGACTAGTGTTTGCAGGTCTCCTTCACTCTTAATGTCGCCAATGTAACCTTGCAGCTCCGAGATAAAGGATTCAATCTCTTCCGTTGGTTCTGGTGTTTGCCGAGTCTGCCTGTGAGAGGCAGAGTCATTATCCTGTTCCAGGCTGAGCAGAGATGAGCCAGCAATAGCCTTAGTCACATCCTCGTCACCTTCCACCGAATCCGATGCAGTAACGGTGGCCAGTTGTACTGAAGTCTCCCCATCATTAGTGGTCTTCCAGTTATCTATTGAATTCTTAAGTGAATTTGAATATGAATCCGACCCAGACTCTGACTGTGTGGTTTGGTCGTCTATGCTACGATGAATCTGTGTTTTATCTGAAATTAAGATTTTAGTTACCATAAATTAATATTCAGCCACAAATTATGAATACTCTCATATCAATATAAGCATTATTATGTTCAGTTCTCTAGTTTAACAAATTTCATCCGAAAGTGTCACCCACAATTATGCATTTGAAAAACTAGTTTAAAATCATTACTATTCAGCATTAAAAAGTTAAAATTACATCTAAAGTTACAAAGACTAAGAACTAAATTAAGGTCCGCCTTACTTGCGTCTGGCGTATTGTCATTCAAAGTTATTCACAGTATTTCAGAGGACGTACAACACCTGAAAAACTTAAAAAAAAAAAAACGCAAGACTGCACCATCATTTATGGAGAATTTAGCCATTCTCCTCAGTTCCTGTTCGTAGTCCAGCAACACCTGCAGGGTTTCTTCGTTGCTCCAGCCTGACCACACTCCACACCGGAGGGCAGCACTCAGATCCCGCTGCAACCCTTCCCGTTTCTTCAGCAGCACCAGTAGTCGCCCCAAGTCGTGCTCCACTGCTGCTGATCCGAGCAACTTCAGCAGCCGCTCTGACACTTCACCCTCCACTTCCCTGAGCAGTGTCTGGTAACTGGCAATTCGTTTTATCACGCCCCGTACCAAATATATCACGATGCTACAGTCGAACCTCTCACCAGCACTGGTGTGGGTAGACTCTCTTTGACCGTTCACCTCTGTTTCAGTGTGATTAGTATCTCTGCACACCGTCGAACAGTTCTGTGCTATCTCGCCCGATCTCGCCGCTGAACTTTCAAACAACATTTTTAGAGAGTTCAAAACTCCCGAATTTTCGCTCAACTCTGCCATTTTCCTGGTGGCGTCCCTGAAGATTTTGAACACTTCCTGCCACACAACAGGATAATCAGACAGCTTCTTTGTTGTGTTGCTGATGAAATTCTCGAGGTTTGTGATTAAAGCAGTTAAATCTTCTTCCCTCAGATCCAGCTTAGTGGTGGTGGTATCAATGTCACGCCAGTTCATCAAATACAATTCGTAGAATAAAAATCCATCCTCTGGGTTCAGCATAATGAAGGCACAACGCACATCTTGCAACAATCTAGTAAAGAACTTCACCTGAATCTTTGACAAAGTTACATTGCCGGGCACCAAGTCTGACAACAAGTCCAACAGATCCCGTGCTGCTGCTACACTCCTCAGCGTCTGCAGCAATAATCTACTGCCAGTTATGTTGCCGACTTCAGTCTGGTCACACAGTTCGCTGGAGTCTCTGGAACCACGACGCAACCGGCCAGGGAGACTGTACTGCTTTTGGTGAAGGAGATTAATTGCGGTGAATGTCTTCTTTGCGGTGATAACTTGTTTTCCTTCATATCTTAACACGTCCAGCTGTCCTTCACTCACCTGGAAATTGGAAGTAAATTAATGTTAATTGTTAAACTTATCGCATAGCAAACAGCAATGCCGCACTCAAACTTTGCCCGTGACCTTGACCTTAGATGGGTCTGCTTCAGATCTCGTGACCATATCTCCAGGTCTAGTAGTAAAATCAGGCGCTGGAGTTTTCCTTATCCTGAACTTTGAACCTTGGCCCATGACCTATCCTCAAGCCACACTGCCGATTATGATCCTAATATGATAACCATTTATGAGAAGGTATTCATACATAAAAACCGGATGTTACTACCACAATTATGGCTGCGGATAGAAAACACAGTATCACTTCATACCTATATTTACTTACCGAAATAGAGTTCATAGAGTTTGTGATTGTAAGAGAGTCTGCAATGAGGCGCGTGAAGGAGGCAGCCTGAACTGTGTACGTGCGACCACCTTCATTGATAAACAAGTGACCCGGCACCTCGACAGAGTTCACAGTCCCGCCCACAACTATATTCTCCCACGCAACTCCACTCAGTCTGTGCTCACCTGAAACAAAGATACATATAGGAAGCTACACTGAAGGCGATATGGTACGGATTGTTCATTCAAGCGAAGGCGGCACTGCATGTCACTGATCTGCACACTAAAGTACGGGAAATAAGTTTGGCTGCAAGGACATGCCGAGAGCGATGAACGGAAATTACTTACCGGAGAAACAGAGTTACACGGAAAGGTTCTGTAGCAATGTGGTGCAGGACCTGTAAAGTGTCAAGTAAGAGTTCGTTAGCTCATGTGGAGAGAATGGAAATTAACTTGAAGAGGTTGACAGAAGTTGAGGGGGAGGAGGAAGGAATGTTATGAAATGGAGTGCCAGAGGTGGAGAGGTATACAAGAGGCGAATGAGATTGAGGGAAGGCCGCCTGATAATAGAGGCGATTTGTTTGTGGTTATCCCTCCCTGATCCAGGAGATAAACTTGGGATTAAACAGTGGGGGTCAAGCCTAGAACTTTTCCCGAATTGGGTAAAGAGTTCTGTTAGATTCACTAATTTAAACAATAGAGCTCAGAAACCCATGTCAAACATCGATGTTACTTCAATTCAAAACAACTAACAAGACCTTTAGCATTACCTGTATGAAGACAGCCAACGATACTTTCATTCCATGAAAGCTTAATGGGTACGATCAAGAAGCAAAACGATCCTAACCCGAATTTCCCCATCAGTTTTTACCGGAGGAGAATAATTCGAGAGAAAAACGAAATGGGCCATACATCTGTTTAAAATTTAAATTTTGATCCCCCCCCCCCCGAGCCAAAAACGTCCCCTAACTTCCAAGTGATGAAGCATCTGTAAAGGTCTGATGAATTAGTGCAGCCTCGAATGGAGCCTTCATTTACTTTTTATCTAGTTCAGTCAGTTCTTTTCCCTACTTTTCATCACCGATCAGGAACTGTAGCAAAATAGCCATTTTATCCAACACTGCTCCAGGGAAACACCAAATATCACTACTTTTTTATCGGAGAGAGTATCAGTGCAATGCCCACTCAACTGCACAAGTAATTTAAATCCTCGCAGGTAAAGTCTTTGCTACTGCTGTAAAAATTAAAAACTAAACCGAAGAAAATTCACCAGACCACAAACAATTATCATTCAGGCAGCTCATGTATGATCATCATACCAACCCATGCAATTGTTCCCTTCCCTCTACTCCAGAAGGATTAATGCATTTATGCCTTTAACCCTTTCAGTCTCACGAACTTTGAACTTTCAGACCATTTTATTTAGCTTCAGGGAGGAGTCACTCAGATACTAGACCAAAATTATGGAGGACAGTAAATTATTCTGACTGAATGGGTTACATCATTAAGAGTTCCGAGACATTAAGAAACTTCCTACTTTTCACCTCTCCCTCGTCATTATCCATAAATGGAACGACAAATGTGTCGTGTTCCCTCTAGCAGAAAAACCATACACTCCTGGAATCCGGTGACATTGGTTTATTCTTGCTACCTGCAGCCTGATTTTTCATTTCAGATTTGTGAAACTGTTCGAAATACCCAGCGTTAGAATCATCTGGAGATTGCACGACCAGAAGTCAACGGACTGATTAAAGTGGAAAGGATAAGGGGGGAAAACTAAAATACACCTAGCAGATACACCGCAACAGATTTGGTTTAAATTTTATACTAAGTCACCGAGCCAAGGGACTTCTTGCCATATGAAGATTTTTTTCAGCTTCGGACAGGCTTTTCCGGCTGAAGGGGTTTGACGTAAGAAATGCAGTACGATAGGTATAAAAAAATTAAGTAGTGCTGCAGACAAGAATAAACTGAAAAGTACACCAATTCATGGTTTAAAAAAAACCTTATACATGAGAAAATCATTCAGGTACCGTATGCTAATCCCCTGCCAAAGTAAGTTAAAGTACAAACTACCTGCAAACCAAATCTGAAGATAATTTTGCAGATCTCCGACTGCATCTCAGTTTCACAAGAGGCCAGATCGTAATAAAATATATGGCGGCTGACATTCGGTCAGCTGTCATATCCTCACCAAAATTACTCCCGCTGATCCACGTAGTTTGTTTCCTGAAGGTATGGTGAAAATTTGTCGCCTACCTAGATATTTTGGCAACACACACACACACACACACACACACACACACACACACACACACACACAAACAAACAAACACGCCGACAAATTACATCGCCTCATTAGGCGGACGATAATTTCACTAGAGATGGTTTTTCTCAAAATTTCTTTAAACTACTTGGCCCGCCGCCCCCAATCATTCCCTCAGCCCCCACCAGGAAACCAACATTACACCCATCCAGAATCATCAAACAATAGCATCCTTGAATAATACATCAATATTTTCCAGAGGAAACAAACTCTTCCAGGGCGATTTAGCTTTACACCAGCACGAACCTGCTTAAGTAATGCCGATCTTCACTTACTAGCACAATAACCCTTACCTCATGAAATGAACATCAAAGCTAAATTAAGTCTACCAAAGGAATTTTTTCAGCATAGGCCAGCCCCCAGCACGGATATGCTACGTGTATTACTCCTTTCACTTTCATAATTTGGTCTTTATATACAAAATCTTTTTCCAAAAGCGCTCGCCTGCCTCATGTGCCTCAAAATAACCCCACAACTTCAAGTATCCCCGTAAGCGCCTCATGCAAGTACCTTGACTTATGTCTACTGGATTCATGTTAGTCAGCCCAGATTGTACAATCAAGAGATAGGAAATACAGGATGTTTTAGTCAATTACCACTTTCGTTAGAATTCCTATGTTCCCCTTAACAGTAATAAGCTACCTTATGGCTATTAAACTCATTAACTGCAAGTTTGTGGGTAAAAACCTTACAGTGGAAATTACTGTCAAACTCATTATTGCTAAGTCTCTCAATCCTGTTTTCCAGGAAAAAGTACATATCCAGTAGAAGCAAAAATATTGTCCAAGCATTAGTAACCATTTCGTTGAGCAGGCCACCAGTACAACAATGACATCTGCCGACCCGTAAGATTACACAATTTTTAAAACTTATTTCAAGCCAGTATTAATGCCAAGTGACTGAATAATAAACCGCGGTATTATATACTGCAAGTCTACATGAAAAATGTATTACACTATTCGGAAAGGTTTGTAATTTTTTCAAATAGATAAGAGGACTATCTGGGTACCACCAAGTTTCTTTTGGCCACGACTGTCTGGATCATAAAGTTAAGCGAATACGCTTGACGTAAATTATTTTCTTATTTTTTTGCTACCAATGGGACCTCTCAGGAAAGTCTGTAGATTTTTTTTACGTATGGAATTCATTGTGCCTCCGTGAGTAGGTCACAAACAAAATTCCTTCATAATTCGAACACCGAAAATATTGGCATTCCTTCATGGTGGGATGAGTCAACAGCAATTCAGCAAGGTGAAGCGTTCGGTCAGGATT
This sequence comes from Coenobita brevimanus, assembly GCF_032717465.1. NCBI lineage: Eukaryota > Metazoa > Arthropoda > Malacostraca > Decapoda > Coenobitidae > Coenobita > Coenobita brevimanus. The sequence goes on from NC_137004.1 coordinate 22,595,663, forward strand.
TTTCAGTTAAAGTTAAGAGAGTAAACAAATGTGGTGGTGTTACTTACCAGTTATCACCTGCACAGTGGCCAGGTCGGTCCTCAATGGGTTGACCACGTCCAGGTCAGGTGCAACAGTCACCTGCAGGTTGTCTTGATAAACCAAGTCTCCGGCAATTCTTAGTGGACCTGGAAAAAATACAAGTCACTGAATACGGCAGTATTCTGCTTCAGATATAAATTGCATAATTAAGTTTATTCATATCTAACATCAGTGTATGGCCTGCAATAGCTGTTTACTAGCTTTTAGAAGGTCCATCAAAAATTACTAGCAAGTTCCTACATGGTAGAAGTGTTACAAGGGGTTCTTAAACTGTGGTACACGACATACACAGGATTCAAAGATTTTTTTTCTAGGCCATTGTAAGAATCATTCATAAAATTGTCATGAAAAAAAATTTGTTTAGTACAATTTCCTCCCGTTAATGAATTTTATTTTGAATTTATACAAAGTGACCCTAGTGGCCCAAAGATACAGCATGCTATTGTATGTGCTCCACAAATAGTCAAGAACCACATAGGTTAAAGATTTCCGGTCCTCCAGGGTTAGGACTAGTTTAAAATTATAGAAGCCTTGCTAAATTAAAGCACAAACCCACCTGTGATGTTAACTGGTGCACCCGAGAGCACGAGGTTCTGGAGTAGCCTATTGATATTGACGTTGTTGACTGTCTTTACCATGAGGTCCCCGTCAACTGTTAACGGACCAGCGCAATCCACACGGCCTGAAGAAAATATAAGAGGTTAAAAACTGCCTAAAACAGAAGTTTTTAGATACTAGTTAAGCATAAAAGGTATCCATAAAGTCCTGAAGCTTACAAGCATTGCATGTAAATGCTTTTATTACACAAAGTTATTCGTAAAAACAAACAGACATCTGAGCGTTACACTGATTTGAAAAACTAATGTTTAGAGGTTTATAAATTTTCACAGATCCAGCAGGATACTTTTTAGTCCGACTGCACTGGGTGTTTACGGTATTCGAATCCTTATGTTGTCATGGACACATACTAAATTCAGAATCTTTAGCAAGGGGGATATTACTGCGGTCAAATGGACTGGATTTATGTTTACAACTACAACTCTTAGCTGAAAGGAGTCTGGTAGCAGGCAAGAAAATCGGTTTTTCACACACAGAATGTGTTAAATGAGGGGAGTTAAGCTTTGCACCAACCAGTATGTGTCTGAGGTGTGGGTGAGGTAAGGAGGATGGAGCCTGGGTGTATCAGGGTGGAGTCAATAGTGGAGGCAACAACCACGTGACCTGCCACCACCCGGCCCAGGAAGGTGATAGTGCCGGCGAGTGTGTGGTGGCCACCGAGCTTCACGTAGGACGACAATGGGCGGCCTCGCAACCTTCTAGCAGCCACACCAGACTGTCAAGTACAATGTTATGACATTTCTTCCAGACTAACACCGTTTAGAAGCCCTCGATATGTCAAATCCTTAGTACTAGACCACAAAATACAAAATGTCATTTCTTCTGCTGCTTGTAAAGCTATTTTTTTCTACCGTTTCTCAAATAGGTAAGTTATCTTTGAACACCCTGGCTAACTACTGCCCGTTCCTGTATTAAAACCCTTTGGTACAAGACATATCCACTTATTTGAGTTTAAGTGTCTGTTGGTAATAGTCATTTTACAGGTGGGAGTAAAATGATATTCTTAATCATTCCGAAAAATTTAAGGGAAAAAAATTAAGCAAATAAAAGTCCAGCTGAGGAGTTACTACGCTGTGAAGTGGCAGGTAACAAAGTAACACTATAGGCGGTATGCAAGATTAACGATGTCGAGTGGCCATGGGGTAGACGAATTAAAGCTTTCACAGGGTACACGTTTTGTAAAAGACATTAAAGAAAATCTGTCTAGGGAGTGTGTAATAAAGTTATGGAAATTTAAACACACTGAATGATACAAACTTATGAATTCAATTATGAATATTCACAGTACGGCTGCACCTCTTGGACTTGTGTCTCAAAAAGATTACTTAAAACGACAATGTATTTTCTCCATATTTTATGTAATGGCTGACTAATTAGAAAAGATAAAAAGTCAGCCAAAAGAGGTACTAGTATATACTCATATCTTACTCGGCTGGTCAAGAGAACTATTCTCCCCAAAGAACATGAAAGCATAGCAAATGAAGCACTGTGTGGAAGGTTTTTCCTGCATGTAATCAGAACTTTTGAGAAAAAAAAAAAATTGGATAGGTGCTTGGCCCATTAGACTGGACATTATTTGGGCATTCCTTTTCCTAAATCTACTATTCGAGGTTTGACGACAGTCACTTACATCACCAGCACGTTCCTGACCGTGCGCGTACAGTTTTTCTTCCCCCGAACAGGTAAAATTTATCAGATCAATTCTTTATCAGTCTCCGAACCGTTTAAGCACAATGTATATTTAGCTATGACAATTCAAGTAGAATTGCCAAAGTCTCGTTATTTCCGTGTCGTGTAGGACAAGTTCATATCCTGTGAATATCTTCATTTCTTTGTTGCACGAATTCCGACAGGTCCAGTATGGTATTTACAATGAAAATTTTAGAAACTTAAATATAAATTCGTAAACTAATAAGTTTCGCGATACGTACTGTATAGTTCAGCGTATCTTTACGTATAGTACCTGTTCAAACTATACAAACCCTTAGATCCTACCTCTCCAGTTTATGGTTATAAGGTTTTGAACTTAAACATACTGTAATGAATATCCGTAATACTTCATTGTTACAGTTACACTCAGTCTGCCTACTTACTGTTCCTGCTGTACACTGCATAGGTTCTGCGATTGATTAATTTTAGGACTTTCCTGCAAGGCCTTCATACTAATTGCACATTTATATTCCTGTGACAAGATGCTGTAACCCCAGAGCTGGGTCCCAGTGCATGAACATTATACGGCTATATCTCGTGTTGCAAGGATGGCTATGTCAGCCGTATGTCTCCTGCCTATTACATCCCTAGCCCTAGTGCCACGCCCACGCCCACATCAGTAATGTTTCTACTGAAGCGCTATTCATGGACCACCCTATGAAATTCAATACCCAAATCCTCCCAGCAAAGTCTTTTTCCTTACCATTGCCACAACGTGAGTGAAGCGAGCTGAAGGTAGAGTCATGTTGCTGGTGAGGTCAACGAGTTGGGTGGCGGGCGGTACTTGGCGACCGTTAGCAAAGGTGGTCTTCAAGTCATTGACAAACGATGCGTTGCGTGACGCCACAGACACTAGATTGGAGAAATGCAGGCCAGCTGAAGGGGAAAGAGGATCACGTCAGTGGGAAATTGGGAGAAGTTAGTCTATTATTCCACTTTTACTTCTTGCCTTTACTGCCTAACATTTAAGTTAAAGAAAAAAAAATAATACCTGTCATCTGTGTGCCAGGTAGACTAAGAATATTGTTAGATGGCTGTATCCATCCTGGATGACAATGCTGGTCGAGTGACATGGGAACTCAAATCGAGACTAAAAGACTTAACTTTCCGAGATTAGAGTTTTCGACACAGGCACACATACATTTCGTACAAAAAAATAATGACCAACGACTTAGTCTACCTGGCTCAAAAAAATTAAAAGAATAAGAGGGGGGCGAGGAGAGGATGTACTAACGTGGCCATGATGTTGGTCTGTCTGTAGGGATGGTGTTGGAAAGTCTGGCTTCGACTCTCTTGGCCTCGTCGCCCACACCCGCCCACACCTGTTCCATACGTTCAAGCCTCCCGGGGAACACCTCTCCTGCCCATCGCCGGAACACCTGTCAAGCACACATGGCAGTTGTACACATGGTTGCCGATTTTAAAAATTCGTACACTAATAGAGGCACGATTACATAAAATTTAAAAAGTCCAAACCTCTACCTTTATGAAAAACTAATAAGATGCTATTTTAACCATGCATTACTGGAATAGACATCTATACCCATCTATCTATGAAATTCCCTTTAGCTCAAAACTTGCCGCAACAATACATGCTACTGAAAGCAACGCTGCTGGTCCTTTACGCTCGGGCTAGTACAGTCCCTCATGGGAGAGGAAAAATTAGACTGTGGTCCCATTCTCATTGCAAACAAAGCATTCTGAACCAGTTTCACTACAGTAACATTAGTGGTCTTCCTATCATTTTAATCCTGTTGGAAAACCACATGAATCTTATTTTCTTTTAAATAAGAATACCCAGTTTAAGGACTTAAATTAGGGGAGGACGGGAGACTTAACCAAGAAATGCTAAAGGAGGCTAACGCACCACACAGTTAAGAAATATTGAAAATAATATTGTGCCTAAGTCCATACGAATATGATCCCTTGTCTGCAGTACAACCAGCCTTCACCACATCCCACTCCAACAACCTTACTCCCTTACCTTTGTGACCCTGCTTTCGCCGTGCACTTCGAGGTTGCCCCTGATCATGACTGGCGATGTAAAGGTGCGTGGTCCACTGATGACTTGGTCTGCGCCACCCTCCAGTCGCCGCCTCAGCCCCGCCACGTCCTGCCCTGCCATCCTCCGCAGCAAACTCCGGCATACACCCTCAGCCCTCGCGTAAAATTGCTGATGACAAGGCAGGTCAAACAACAGCGTCAAATGAAAAATTTGCGATGGAGGTTATCATGCATGTAAAATTTAATTTTCTGTAATGCCTACTCAATTTTGATCTAATTGTAGACTAACACTGAAGTTTCCATATTAGTCTATGTAAATTTTTAAAATAAGCAATTATTATAATACAGATTATGTAATAAGTTTCTACATTTTTAAAATATTATTCAAGCTGACAATACTGAAGTGGGTTAGCGAGTCAGCTAACCTGGAGGCTTGTGTCCCGAGTGAAGGACAGCGTGTAGAGATTGGGGTGGCCAGCCGAGTTTCCTTGCTCACCGTTGCTCACTCCTGCAACAAGGTTTTTTTTTAGAGGTAAATCTTTTAGTTTTACGATGTACCAGAATTATAGTTTATATACTGCAGATTATTTCAAACTACAAAAATGTTCAGATTACTTGACATAACAGTACCATGGCCACTAGGAATTCCCTGCTGGCTAAAATATACCAATTTCAGGTGGACGTTTATTAACGCTATCATTTTCAAGTAAAGTGAAAACACGATCAAAAAAGTAACTGTGTACATTTGGCCCTAAACAATTTGACGCCACGGACGACGGTCTCTGGAAATGTTTAATTATTGTCCCCCGTGTTGTCAAACGTGCTTACAGAAGTATGTTATAGGTTTCCTATGACAATTTATGGATATTGTTATCTCTCTTTCCCTTGGGGGAAGCAGCCTTGGTATAAAGATTAGTAGTTACTGAAGGCATCTTCCGATATATTTTCCAGGGACTACACAGGCTATATTGATCATTTAAGTTATCATCGTATCCCTCCTGCGCAATACTTTTTTGATCGTGTGTACATTTCCCCACCTACATCTTTACTCTTCTTTTCACCTACGGTGCTTTAAAATACTTTCCATTCTCTGCCACCCTGTCTGATTGCAGGGCCATGACTGGGAACTACGATATTTAACTATGCAATCACAGTTATCGCAAAGCTTAATTCTAGTCTATAATCAGAACTAAATGCAGATCCTTCATACACCCTCAGTTAACGTTATGTCCAAATGAACCCTTACGGAATTTGAATGGAGCGAAACCAGTGTCAAACTATCATTCCTGTTCATAGGTTACTGTAAATATCCTCCAGTAAAAGGCTCTTCAAACTTAAGGGGTTAGATCTCTTCCAGTAAACTTTGCAGTATTTGTTATATCCAAGTATCTTGCAGTACGTGTATGTGACCTTGTTCCCCTTCGTGCATACTTACCAATAAGGACCATGCCAGACCAGTGGATAGTGTGGAGGCTGGTGACACCCGGTAAGAATGGTTGTGCTTTGGGCTGTGCTGGTGTGCGGCTGAACCTCCATCCGGTGTACTGGTAAAGCACCACTCCTTCACTTGCACTTGCCAGCGCCAACACCACTGTCGATTCAGTCTGCAGAAGGTACTAGTTGCGAGGTTACTATAAAACTTTCAATGCAAGTTAAATAGACTCAGTGGTTACGATACATGCTGTGGTATTTCCGTTTGAAGCGCTTTTAATTAGATTACCGAAATGACATAACTGCTCTGATTTGCGGATAACCTAGAAAATTCTTATTTACCATGGATTCCTACATACTAAATGGAAGTATTATTTTGGTTGCATTATGATGTCTTCAAACAAAGATAGGCACTGGTTTAACCATATAATACCTATCCCAGCCATAGCTGGTGGAGTATCTCCTCCACCCAGAGCTTTGGTCAGAGGATTGGTTATTTGAATCTTTAACATCTGTATACTCGCCAGTCCCATAAGTGGCCTGCACACGTTCACGCTACCACCCGTTCAATGTTAAACCCAGATTTTATTAAGCTTACTGATGGCAACAGCCAGAAAGTCATGCCTTACCCACTCAAATCTACTGTCCTTTTATTACTAAACCAGATACTTTAAAATCAGTCTGCCGGAGAGTATTCGTTACGAAACTATTATCTCTGTGGTATCTCTTGAAATACATGTAACTATTTCGCCTGCGATTTTTTCAACCGTATTAAGAGTTTCGTCTGTTATTATTTCCTAGAGGTCTTCTACTAGCAATGTCCTATTTCTGTCACGCCATTCGTAACTTAAGTCATAACTTATCCTTATTATCTTACTATCTAGAGATTTCAGGTCTGTTATGGCAAGGGTCTAGGTATATTAGACGGCTCAACTTTTCGCAGACTAAGTCAGTTAGACTAACTCTGACTTATAGAAATCTACCATGTATTTTGGAAAAATGTGGTAGATGGGGGTGATCATCTACTCACTCTATGTAGTGCTGCTCTCGGATGTCTCTCCTTTCCTCTCCTCCATCCTTTTCTTCCATCCTCTTCTGTCTTTCATTCTTTTCTTTTCCTTCTGTCTATGGGAGACTTTACACTCCCTCTTACTTTCCTTCATCCTTTCCTCTTCCTTCTGCCTGCGGGTGACTACACCGCGTGACAAGCCAGATGGTTTCCTGTACACCAGGAAACCATTTACTACGCTTGGTGGTAACCATATAACCAAATTTTGGCGCCTGGAGTTTCAGTGAGTAATTACGGCACTCCAGTCGGATTGAGCAGGTGAAAATTTATATCCAAGGGATGGTTGGGGATTATTGCTCACGTAATGCCACTCTAATGAGCAAGACTGGTCACTGATCTAAAGTGTCACGACCAACTTACCTAGCCCCGGGCTTCTACGCTCCTCATGGGGCAGCGTAAGACGATGATGAATGAATGATTTTGGAAACTTTTTAGTCTGATTAGAATTTTCAATTTTATATGCTCTGTCTTGCATGCTCCTTTTCAGTTAAAATTCTTAGATTTTCATCTCTCTGGTCATTTAATTTCGTTAACTGGATAAGAGTGCTAAAGTCTTAAAACTTTTACACTGCCCCACCTCATTTCCACGAAGAATCCCATGGAAAAAGTTTGGGACTGTCAAGCCTTCTCTTAAGCTGATCCCTTCGATTGTTTAATAGCCCCGGCCTGTCTGGCCGGAGGGACTAGTCAACCGTAGGCAAGCAGCAGCCCCAGGAGGGCCATCCCATTGAGTGACCTTATGTTTTCTTGCTGTGGACAGCATCTGTCAGAGGCGCGGGGCAATGTGTGAAGGTTTGTTCCCGGATGGAAGTCTCATTTGAATCTCCACCCAGCTAACAGGGGCATTACAGTAAGCATACATCACCGTGATCCCTAGGCAGATGTGATGAGAACCAGAATCACATTTAGTACAAAAAAAATACTAGTGAGCAAAACTGCTTCCTACCAACTCGCTAAAGACCAGTTATGCAAGTTTAATGCTAAAGCAAATCTTGTCATATGAAAGTGAATCCGTGGTTTATGTACTGTCCAGTTTTGGACATACCACAGATTAGAAAAAAAAACATTCATCTCTGGACTGAATGGACCTTTAAATGATCCGCAAAACAAACTCCAGTTCAGAGTGGAGGTACTTAGGAATTTTTTGTCAATGTCATCATAAGATTATCACTCCAAACGTGCAGATTCCCCCCCCCCTAGGATACTGTTATAGTTTGCCTTCTTACCCTTATTTCAGTCTTAAATTGAAGAGATGGAGAAGTTAACTTTCATGAAGTATTAAGTATGAAAAGTGTCAGTATACAGCAACAAAATATCAGTTTCTCACCTGGATGGCTAACCACTGGATGGCATGCTTTGTAGGAATTTCTTGGAAAAGGATGAATTTTCCCAAGTAGTACCGGTAGATGGCAGACATTGTGCGAGGCTCACAGGCAGCTGGGGAAAAATTTTGTAGAGTAACGATAACTTATTTGACTATTTTTGCACAAATGTGCAAGAATTCTACTAGTGCTATACTCCCATCCCTTCCATTAGGATTTTTGTTTTTTATGGAGCCTTGGACCTTTTGTTTATCGTAATACAGTCAGACTTGATACTTATCCTCATTATTCAACCTTACTCCAATGAACAAAGAGCTAAGTAAATTACAACCGATTCTTTTCTTGGGAGTAAATTGTCTTAATTTGCTTAGTTGGTATTAACATTTAGCATCCCAAGACTAACAAAATTCTGTCAGTTCGACGGAAAATCTCCCGAGGTTTTAACTATCAAATTAATTTCTGTGGAAGCTTAATCTGCCCTATACAAGACTGCCTGACAGTACTTTGAACAAAAACGATCAACTTTTCCTGTACAGCTACTGTATCTTTGAAGTCTCCATATTACGCTATCTTACAAACGACCGTTATGAAATGTTTAAATTAATAAAAGTCATCATGGCAATGGAATTCAGAATGGAGGCAATAATTCAGCACGAGACAGGTATGCATCATAAGACTGCAGAAATTTTAAGTTAGCCTATTTCCTTAATGGTTAGCTGATTTGGACAACTGTTCCTTTTATTATGCTAGAATCGAACCCGAATTCAGAACTAGTAAGTGTTCCCCCATGCCTACTTCAGACACTCAAGTCGGACCGAACCAATGGGAAAGGGGAGGGGGAGAGTCTACTCCAACTAGCCTTCAGTTAATTTACACAAACCTTACTTTTTTCACTTGTGTACACTGAAGGTTACTTTTCAGGATTTTTTTTTTTTTTTCCGCACAAACATTAGCTTTGAGGGCATGTCAAGAGGGATGTCTCCGTATGAACAGAGTTTTAACCTTACGCAATCGCCAAATTCCTATAAACCTGTGTTGGACACTGGAATGCACCACAACGCACCTTTACTACAAAATATTTTTTTACAGACTTTGTAAGCTATAAACATTAAATGTTTAACTCTTTACTAGAAAAAAAAAAATCGGAATATTTCTCTGGAAATACGAAACTTACCCTTTATGTTGTCCTCGCAGAAATTTGCTACAGCGAGGAAGGTTGTGTGAGACTCTTCATGGGGCTTGTGTGTGCCGGGGACAGTGGCGTGTGCGGCGAGGGTGAAAGCCTGGAAGTGACGTGCACCGCGGGTGGGCAGCGTCTGAAACAGTGCGTAGCGACCCTGATGCCCGGTGCCCTCGTGCCGAAAGATGTGGCTCTCAGTGTTGTGCTGACCTGACACGAAACCAAGTAAAGCCAAAGGTTATGAAAGTACCCAGCAGACAATTCTCCCACTTATTTTTAGTTTCTCTCCATTTAAGTTATCGATTGGTCCTTCTAGCATGCATATTTTACATGCAAGAAAAATTAACATTACTCCGCCAAGACCGTACCATCGCCCTTTTGACCCTTATTTTTGACTAGCCATTTTTTATCACTTGCTCCTATAATTCTCAGCTATTCCATATCATACAGTTCCATTAAATCTATCTATATCTATATACATAGGCTGCTTCCCCCAAGGAAAGGGAGGTAGCCGAGACAGGACAACACACTCCCCATTTACTCATCCATTCAAACACATTCATTTGCATCTTAGCCCCAAAGGGGAGAAGGGACAGAACCTCGCCGCACCACACCGCACAAGGGTCAACTGCGCAGTGCAATCAGTGACAACCAGAGCAAAGCCCGACAGCAGAGCTGGTTTACCCATGCCACATCATGATAGACCCATACCCTTACCCGCACCTGACCTGACGAGCTGATCAGACCAAATGCGGGAGAATATCCCTTCAGGGCTGGGGCATCATTTATTCCTCTCCATTTGTTTGTCACGCACAACCACTCTTCCTTGCTCCACAGACATCCCTCTCACATCCAGGCCTCTCTTCACACTGTCCATCCATCCTATTCGTGGTCTCCCTCTCAGCCTTACACCTCATCAGATCTAGTCACCTTTTTCACCAATCTCTTATTATCCATATGCCCAAACCATCGCAACACCCTGTGCTCAACCCTATCAGCCATCTCCCGAACAACTCCAGTTCTCCTTCGCACTTCATTTCGCACTCGATCCATTAGAGTCACTCCACACATACTCTTCAGACATCTCCATTACATTAAAGCTTTTCCTCTCTGCTAGACCCATATTCCATGTCTGGGCCCCATATAACGCAGTCTGTACCACAACACCCTCATACAGCCTTCTCTCTACATCCATTTTAAACGAAAGACATCTAAACCCCTTTTTCATTCCTCCCAGCACCTTTCCTACTTCATTCATTCTAAACTTCACTTCTGCATCTATTCTTCCATCCACAGCAACATGTGACCCTAAATATTTAAAACACTACCTCCTCAAGCAACTCTCCATTCAAAACTATATTCATCCCGCTACCATCTACCAACCTCGAACACTTGATCACTTTACTCTTTCTCATGTACTTTCAGTTTCCTTCTTTCACACGCCTTCCAAACTCCTCTACCAGCTGTCTCAATCTCTCTTCTGAATCAGCCACCAGTGCAGTATCAACACGAAATAACATTTCTGGGAGAAGTTAAAATGCAATGTGTACTTAAACAGGAAATCATACCGAGGTTGTTTATGAAGGACGCCAGTGCGACGAAGTGGTACCGGTTGGCGAGGAAGTGATGAGCATGATGTGGACTAGCGGCCGGCAGCTGGCCTGCCTTGTCGAAATACAGGCCCGTCCACCTGTACAGTAGTGACCCTGTGTGGAAGGTCATTCCGTCCATGTGCACTCCAGTTGTGTTCTCTGCTGGGGCTGCACCTTCAGTTACTATCAGCCACGTCTCTCCTTCCTGCGTCCTGTCACAGTATATTACAGTTCTATATTACCAATACTGTACAAGTTACATTCGCCACTTTGCTAGCTGCTTCCTCCTGAAAACTTTCATATTCCAGTTCATAACCAATGGATTATATTATATAACAGATCTAATTCAATGCTAGTAATAGTATTATCCACATTTTTAATAATGGAAGTGTATATTCGGCACTTACCACATGTGTAAGTGTGTGGGGTTGTAAGCTGCCACGGTGTGTACAAACTCTACGGCCAGTGGTCCCATGCCCCGTGCCGGCTCCCTCACCAGGTACACCGCGACCTCCGTGGTACCCGGCGGCGGCCCTCCCAGCTTGGATGGGACGGGTGGGGTTGGAGAAAGGCACACCAGCAAGAGGCGGTCGTGGGGCGCCAGGTGCAAGTCACAGATACCCCGCCCTGACACTCCTGCTGTACGCTCAGTCTACACCAGCAGAATAAAGTTATCATCCAAGGCAGTTGTATAAGCAGCCGCTGTTTAAGTTTTCCTCAGTCGTGAAAAAATTAGTCTGATATTGTCAGCTCAGCCAACACAGGCGATTGTTACATTATGATCTTAATACAGGTTCACTGGAAATTAGGATTTTCATTAAGAGTTTCAGTTAACGGTTACAGTCAATTTATTTTCCGCATTTTTCTAGTTAGCACTAACTAGGAAAAGTTATCAAAATCTAGAAAGGCTTACCGAGAGAGTCCACGGTGCTAATAGCAAAAGCTTATTTACCATTACTGCTGCCACATGAAACTTTCCTCATATCTTAAACATATACATTGTACTTCTTCCTATACAGACCTGGTAAGTGGTTGGGTGTACAGCTGCCAACGTGACGTCCTTGGTGCCAACCCACACCATGATGAGCCTGCCGTGCCACACCGCCAGCCGAATGCCCTGGCCCGCCTCTGCCCCCACACTCCACGACACTCCATCCACACCGGTCACCACTGACACTCCTACAGGACACCACAAACATATGAACATTCAGACCCCAGAGAGACTAGCATTATAAAATCTGGTTTAGGTGGCATAAGTAAAAAACCCAAGTAGCGCCAGGGTGACTAACTAAGGCAGGTTTGTAAAACTGAACCCTAGATTAGCAAGGTGGCGCCAAAGTCTGTTTCATAGGCCTATTCAACTTTACCACGCCGCAGTCTATGGGCGTCTGGCCGCCCTCACCACTATTCTCAGTTCAAGGTCTGCTGTGGTCGTGCATGGTGGGTAGGTTTTGCTTCCGTGTAAAATGTCTGTCTTATACTTTTTGGTCCATTTTTCGGTAACACCTTGCTGCTAACGTGAGGTAGAGGCTGCATATGCTTACTAGTTAATACAATTAAGCATGTTATTTTGCAGCTAAAAGCGTTATAAAACATGTCTACATTCAATACTGGGGGGAGGGTGGAAGTGGAGGAGGCGGAGGTGGACTTTTAACGGTGCCCCGGGATGAGTCCGACGCTCCCACTGCTGCTACATAGTTGCCCATTACTTCATAATTGTACTTTTCTTTGTCAGTAGTTTTAGGTTATAACTTTCAAATACATTGCATTACCTTTAAAAAATTTTGTAATTAAAATCTATATAATTTTCCTATTTATTTTAATTTTCCAATGTTGGTACTGAATCAGGTACCACCTTGCCACTCATGTACAAATCCTTACCTTGCTAATCTAGGCTTAAGAGTAGTACAGCCGTCTGGCATAGTGTACGTCATTCATGAGCTATCAATAAATTCTAGCTTGAGTTAACTCTTGGAATATTTGTTCACCAGAATATGTGAACGTGCCCGTAGCAAGTTTCCCTTAGGTTTAACCTACTCTCAGGCTGATTGACAATCAATCCGGTGTGGAGCAGACTAATGAAAAGGCTACAGAATTCATGGTTTTAGTTAATTCTGCCGTTCCTAGGAGAGCTTTAAAAAAGAATCTTAGTCTGGAGGCCTGCGCAGGTGACCTACCTGGAGGCGAGGCTATGCGCTCAGAGGCAGTCTGTAAGTTTAGATATTCCAGTTTCTTACTCGAACTTTGTCCAAGTAACGCCACACTTATTCAAAGTAGTAGAACCTCACCTGTAAAAACCATTATAGCTTCCCTTCTCATGGGTTAAGGTAAGTACAATTCTATTAGTTTTTTAATAAATTTAAGCATGCTAATTCACTAGTGCACTATCAGCTACTAATCAGTATTGTACAGTACAGTTGATAAAATACTGATCCACTTTATATATGTTAAATACCTAAGAGGCATCTCCAGAACATTTATGTGATCTTCGGGGTCAACAAAAATTGGAATTATGTATAGTTTAAACTAGACAGACAAAAGTAGAGCGATACCGCGTCTCGATGTTACATTTTAAAAACCGATGACGAAAGGACCAAAACAGAAATTGAAACTATACTGGTGGCTAACTTAAAATGCGGCATGTAAGCTATCCACAACTTACCCATTTCAGATATTGAAATTTCCTCTTCCCTCTCAACATCTTCAGCTCGAAGGCCTATATTTCTACTAAAACTATATTGCCAGCAGAAATACTTGTTAGAGTACCAGTCTTGACTATAGCCTTCATTTTCTTTTAAAATTAAAGTCCCCGGACAGAAGGAGTGAGGAGTGAAGAGTGGCAGTGTCTCAAAAATCTCAAGATTATAGTTACCCGAATCCTTCAGTCCTTGCACTCTAGGACTCATCCTGGCCTCCTGTGCTTCCCTCCCTTCACGAGCCGCACGCTCTATCACCTGCATAGGCATCACAACGTCACGCTTCGTCCTCAACGGCAAGGTATCTACGTGAAGGAAAAGGGCTTAATGTTATTACCTATCGATTGCACAAGGGTAAAGGTATAGTTTAAGTCGATTCCCTCTCACTTTCCCCAGCATACAACCAGTATTAGGCATGTTACAGCCAGATCCTCCATTGTAATTAGAGTCAACAAGGGAAATCAAACTTATTGAAAGATTAGATGCACAGCCCATATACTATCAGCTGCCACGGTTGGCAGGAAGTGCAAACAGTACGTATAGAAGGACTGTCAGAACAACAACCCAATCACCACAACCGTGTCATTTTCATGCTACGTACAAAAATTTTTATTTTAGGGATTGATTGCAACCTTAATTATTCCTCCTAGAAAAGTTTTTCCCCAAATTAAATTTTGGGGGAAACTAGAATTGATGTTACTACTGAAGGTGTCACGAACATCCTATAAACATTTACGTGAAAACAAAAATATTAGCCAACCTATATGAAAGTATACTTAGAAACACTCAAAGCCATCATACATTTGACCTAGTTCATAATGGCACTCAAACTTTCATAGAGACATTTTGAAGAAAGACATTTGCAGTAGGTATACCAAAGTTAAAATTCTAGTTCATTTGAATGCTGTAACTAGTAAAAGTACTTCTGTAAAAACTTCAGTAGATAGGATGAAAGAAAATAAGCCCTTAAAACTACAGTGTTTACCAAATGATCTGAAATCTGCTTATACTCATGAATAAAGCATAAAATAAAATGCCACTTTAAATCAAAGAGGTTTGAGTATCAATAACCAATAATTATTTCTTCCTTCCATACGAGGTCACTTTATTTCCTCTCGGTTACCTTCAAACTTCTATGGTTGTCCTCTGATTCTAGAACCTAAATTTTAGAAGTTTAACTACATCTGCATAAAGAAACATCACGTACTTGTAGCTAATACCAAAGCTGATTAGTCTTGCGAAACAAATAGATATTTTCAGCAACGTGCCCTATACCGTTGTGCGAGATTAGTCCTACGTGCCTGCTTTAACTCCGCCTAAGCTGTGAGAATTATTTGTATTAAACTTCCCACTTAAAGTTACTAGGGTTACTGGGAAGGTCTTCTATATACAATTTTCCAACCATGATTGTTTGGGTGGGGGGGGGGGGAAGCCCTCATTCAGAGTAAAACATCCCAATTAGTCAAAGGATGACGGATATAGCTTTGGTATCTTAATATACACTTATGTTGTGCGATGGACTTCCGTAATTCAATATTTGGGGAGCAATGAATCTGATCAGTCCCCTCATAATAAAAACTGTCAAATAAGGGGAATATAAGAGCACATGGATATTAACGAAACTTATCAAGTTAGTTCTCTGGATCCTTCATGTCTTCCACTAAAATTTTCCACCATTATCTGTGGGGGGATCAACTTCCTCCAAACTGATAAGGAATACAAAATAAGGAAGGAGGGCACAGACTGCGTTGATAGACGCCTGTAATGCAATATTCAGGAAGTGTGACCCAGAATAATAATCTTCGGACTATGTTCCCTCGAAAACAAGGACTGAAATGCAGTAAATATTTTCATGAAGCATCCCAGGCGAGTTCGTCCGATTATTCCGGTCTTCCACTAAAATTTTCCAACCATGATCTTTAGGGGATCACCTCCCCCCCCATAATCTAATTTAAAATTCTCAAACAGTAAAGTACCTGTTGTACATGGACTCATCCGTAATGCTATGTTGGGGAGTGCCTCCCTCTCCCCCTCCAGTGATTTTTGGGAGGTTGGTCACACTCCAAAAATTTAATAAAAAATGAGAAAAGTTTTCATCGAAATCGGCACACACTGCAGGGTTGGGTATGCAATTTCCAATTTTCTCTCTTAAAGCACAGGAAACAGCACATCTAATTTGTATGAGATTGTTCAGCAAATTCAGTTTCAATATTATGGCAATGATCACTTACCCATAATTTTTTTTTTTTCATTACCAACTAAACCAAGCTGACCTGTAGCGACAAATGATGCAGCGGAGGTGTACCGGGC
Source organism: Coenobita brevimanus (assembly GCF_032717465.1). NCBI lineage: Eukaryota > Metazoa > Arthropoda > Malacostraca > Decapoda > Coenobitidae > Coenobita > Coenobita brevimanus. The sequence goes on from NC_137004.1 coordinate 22,611,676, forward strand.
TAGAAGTTCACCAGCGCCAGCCTGGAGTCTGGTCTTCAGAGACAACACACGATCTGCAGGATCGGGAAAATAAATAACAGACAAACTGAATTTGACCTTAGCACAATTTTGCCACACTTGAAAGGTTTATTAGACAGGTTTTATCAATCTACGATTTGAAGCAGAATTAATAGGTTAACTATTTCAGTTCTATGACATTTGTATCCAGACTTTTGTATTCAGAAGAGACTTTACGGACTGGATGGGTTAGAGGTATTTTTCACTAACTCCTTTTGCCACCAGAGTCTTTTTCTTAGCTGGATAACATGTCAGAGGTCATCAATACTAAAAATTACACTCTGGTTAAAGGGGGCTATGTAAGCGTAATTGTGAGGAGCAGTTCACTGTTTATAAACAAACACGATTCATATTGCTGTCAGTAATTGTACCCTTCTGCAGCTACAGCCACTTATGTAGCAAATTACACAACTCGGGCCTGTCAGATCATGTATTATCAGAGAACAAGCATTAAACATGTTTAGGTTCCATTAAGGCTCAAACACTGCCTCAAACAAGCACAAACAACAGCTCCCCAAGTGCGCAAACAGTAAGCAAACATGAAGGAAGAGAACTTGAAAAGGGAGGAGCTGAGCGAGTGATTAGTATGGTAATGAGCCGTGGGTGTAATTATGTGAACAGTGGATGATGAGGTTGAGTCCCGGTGTCGAGTGAGGTAAGGAGAGTTGATGTGGAATAGGACGAGGAGAGAGAGCATATGTGAAATAGGGCGAGGGAGTGTAAAGAAGAGGGCAGATGCTGAATAAGGCGAGGGCGTGTGGAAAGAAGAGGGCAGATGAGCAATAGGAAGAGGAGGAGGAGAGGAGAGATGGCAGATTCGGAATAGGCCGAGGGGGAGAGAGGAGAGGAAAGGAGATTCGGAATAGGGAGAGGAGAGGAGAGGGCAGATGCGGAATAGGGAGAGGGAGAGAAGAGGAGAAGAGAGGGCAGATGCGGAATAGGGCGAGAGGGAGAGAAGAGGAGAAGAGGGCAGATGCGGAATAGGGCGAGAGGGAGAGAAGAGGAGAAGAGAGGGCAGATGCGGAATAGGGCGAGAGGGAGAGAAGAGGAGAAGAGAGGGCAGATGCGGAATAGGGCGAGAGGGAGAGAAGAGGAGAGGAGAGGGCAGATGCGGAATAGGGAGAGACGAGGAGAGGAGAGGGCAGATGCGGAATAGGGAGAGACGAGGAGAGGAGAGGGCAGATGCGGAATAGGGAGAGAGAGGAGAGAAGAGGAGAAGAGAGGGCAGATGCGGAATAGGGCGAGAGGGAGAGAAGAGGAGAAGAGAGGGCAGATGCGGAATAGGGCGAGAGGGAGATGGCAGATGCGAAATGAGGCAAGGGGAAGGAGAGGGCGGATGTGGAATAAGGCGAGAGGGAGAGATGAGGTGGATGTGGTATGGGGCAGGAAGGAAAGATGTGGAATGGGAGAGGAAATGTAAAAGTTATTAGGGAAGGGGGTACACAAGGTAAAAAATGTTTGTGCACAGGGGGGCCGATGCCTACCGTACACATTTTCCGGCTGGCGATGTATGGCACGTACTTATCAGGGCTACCAGCTTGTGCTACGTTGACCACTAACATTTCAGTTTCCTTCGGTCTATGGAGTGGTTTCACGCATATTGTGCAGATTTTTTTTTTTTTACTTCGTGTACATGGGGAATGGGGAAGAGGTGTATATATAATGGGAATTTCGTAGGTGAAGGAAGGAGAGGTGGTAGAGATGGGAAGCTGTAAGAACGTGAAAAGTACTGCGATGGGTGTAAACTACCTAAGGCGTTTATGGAGAAGTACTGTGTAAGACTCGAGGAGACAGGGTAAAGGGAGGTGTAGTGTAGGCGTGCTTTGAGTAAAATCGAAATGTGGTGCATGTGCGTGTTCGTGGTTGGAAAGAAGACCAAAGAACTTTATATAATGATGAGAATATGTAGGACATACGGAGGACCGACTGATCAGAATACACTGAAGGTGCAACTGCTAGGTTTTGGGGCGATGGGAATAACAGCTAGTACATGAAATTTGTAGAGTCGTGGTTGGAGGGTAATGAGTGCATAAACTTCAGGACGAAAGTAAAATATTTTGCAAGCTAAAAATGGTACAAAATACTTAGTACAAAGGCAAGAACGAAAGTAGCGGTGTTTACTTTACAATGCCTCACCGATTTTGGTGCCAGCCAGACTATTCCCTTTCCCCGCAGCATCAGTATAAAATTGTAAGCACTGGGTCATGGGAGAATTCCTTGACAACCTGACATTGGTAAATTACCAAAAATTTATACCATAACCATGGCAAACATTTACACTAGTGTTATGGACATCCAGTCACGCCGTCATGTACCCACCGGTGGCATTTTGGGTGAGGTATGGGTTGACTGACGCCCAGAGTGACTCCAACAATCCCAAGCTTCCATCACTGGCGTCATCACTGGCGGTGCTGGTTTTTGCCATCGTCGTCACGGAATCCTCTTTTTGGCTGAGCAAGAAGAGTTTAGGAGGAATTTAGCCACATCAGTACTGGATCAAGTTAGCTTCATAGTTGCAGGAAAGAATCACACAATCTGACCATTCACCTCGTTAAAACCACACTAGACTGATGTGTTATACCTTAACCCTCTACAGTAGAAGCCTGCACACTCCAGGAAGGACTGATAATTTTGGAAACCAAAATTAAAACCCTAAAGTCTTATCTCAGAGTATCACAATTAAGCCGTTAATTAAAGGGCTGTACACTGATTACCCTAAATTTACGCTTAAATCCCACGTCAAGCAACAGTGACCTCAATGGTTAATCAGTAATTATTGAACTTCAAAATATTACAACCCTTGCTACTGACAGATAGGATGCAGCTTAACTATTGCTATCAGTGGAGGTTTTAATCTCTGAATCGGGCTATTACCAAAACTTTATTCACAGGTCAAGGACAGTTATTTAGGTTAACGTCAAACTTTCAGTTTTAGTAAATATCACAGGTTAAAAGTTCGCATTTACCCTCTAAAAGGGTTGGTATACAAAGGTTCATGGCAGGACGAGATGAAAAATAAGTGGACTATCAATAAAACGGGTGATTTGGTACACTCAGGCCCCAGATTTTTTTTTTTTTTTTTTTACCAGATTGAAGTGGAATCATACTACCCCATGATTTATCCACACTTGCACCAGTTCATAATTTATCCACAATTGCACTAATTCTTTGGGTCTGCCTTTCAGAGCTTCTGCATTAATTGAACCCGGTGCTCCCAACTAGCGAATTCTGGGTGCAACTTATCCACCGAGAAAGCCGAAACACTGCCTAATGCTTTTTTTACCTATTGAAGTGTTAGAGGATTGTTAAATAGTGGCCCCACAGCCACAGAAAAGACTAAAATCAGACTTTAAAACGCGCGGTTCGTTGCAGAGTGCGGCATAATCACAAAGCAGTTGGCCAAATGATGCCCACACATCGACGCGTTATCGGGAGGGCAGCATTTTATTTCTGGCATGTCTAAATTAATCTGCCAGGAGTTTCTTAAAGGCAGTATATTATGAAGACTGGTTTGTAGGTATGGAATGTCCATTTACCGAAGTTGCTTCGAGGCTCCAGAGCAGTGAACCTCCCCGTTACAAGAGTATGTTAAGCAAACAAAAAGGAAAAGTTCAATCATGTGATGACCCATGATTGCTTATACTTACATGGCCATAGGTGGGTCCTAAAGGCATTAAACCTTCCCATAATTTGGCCCGTCGTTTGGAGCAGAAAATTGCAAGGAATTTATTGAGAGTGGAAAATTACCCATTTTACTGGACAATTGATTGCTTTGTACTTTCTTACTCCTATTATTACAGCCTCCCATCCATGTAATGAGAAGGGAGGGCAGGATATTAGTTGGGTAGACTTTGTAAGAATGGTCTAGTCTCCATTTATCCTTTCAGTACCATGACAATGGTCAGGCTACCGCCAAACTGTCATGAACTTATGGATACCTCTCGTAGTGCGGGAAACCAAGAGTTTACTACTCTGTTCCTTCTCAGTCCAGCAGATGCAATTTTCCAGACTGCTTAAGCGTTGAAGCCCATTAAAATACGCCATCTTTTAAACGCCCGCCGTCTTTTTCCATGTTTAAGCGCCGGCCGTACTGCCTGGCCTGTAGCAACTCTTCAGGGGGCCAGGGCTTATCTCCAGTTATCTCCCGTTATCTCCATTTAATTAACATACGCTTAACATTGCCTACAGGGAGAGCTTAGAGGGAAGGGAGACGGGTGGAAATTGAGGTATAAAGCAAAATGACTCAAAATACAAAAGGGTTGAATAAACTTAAAATTTGGAGTAAATTTAATTATACGCTGTATGAGGAGAGGGAGAAAAAGAAGGAATGTACCTGAAAATTGAAATATTTCTTCAGAATATTACAATTGCTAAAATCTTTGACAAGATAAAAGGGTGAAAAGTGAGCGAGCCAGACATTAGGGGACGAGAAACAAGTAGAGACCATAGAAGAGAAACAAGAGCAGGGACGAAAAGTGTACGAGGAAGACTATGAAAGAGCCTGACCTGATAAGGAACGAAGGGGACGATAGCGAGGGAAGAGAACTCAAGGATCCAAGATGGCCTACCTCTATGCAAATTCTCCAGAAGTTCCCATTAAGACAGATTTGTGACCCCCAGGAGGCTGTGAGCGTGACGGGGGTGACTAAGCGAGAAGGAGACTGGGAGGGAAGAGTGCACAGTATAGAAGGAAGACTGGGAAACAAAAAATATTAAGGCACAACTACAAAACCTTTGAATAGTACTAGGTGCACCCGTTTCCTGTATTTCATGCAGTTTGGCCGGAGATCAAAGTGGATTCTTCTCAACATATTTCATAGTTCTTCAGGGTACTAATAAATTTCTTATGATAGCGAAGGGACAATTTTCTTCACAAAGGGAACTAGACAGCGTCGCTATGAGACAGCGTCGCTATGAGAGCGTCGCTATGTGACAGCTAAACCAGTGCGCTGTACCGTTTTATCTACATCGGAATGAACGTCTTACGTCACTTAAAGGTTTCTGGCAATACGCCCATTTTCTGCCAGTTATCAGAACGCTGGCACGCACTAAGTTATCGGCCAGGTATATCCTGAACAAATTACTGTTACCACTCAGATTAAAGAACAGTACTGTAACCCCCTTCAGTCCACCGAGTAGACTTAACCAGCTGAAGAGGACAACTCTAGCTGTTATAGGACTTTAACCCTTTCACCAAACCTGTATAGTATAGTAAAACAAAACTAAATATAAGAGTGAAATTGTCAACGGACTGAAGGGGCAAAATTAGCTTTCTAATTTGGCTCTATTAAAAAAAACTAACAACATACGGTACACTGAAGAGAATACAGTATTTAATTTAATACCCCTAAATCTAAGTTCACGTAAAGTTCTCATGTTAGGGTTGGCCAAAAACTATACATATAGTGCAAACCCTCCCTGCTGCCCACATCTTCAAAATGTTACACTAATTTTTTTTAGTTCTTAACCTTAGTCAGACCACTCTACTCCTCAGCCCTTACCTCAAGCCGAACTAACCTACGCCATCACAGTCTATACAAGACATGAAATTTCAGTTCCATCACCAGATATATTCCAATCCGAGAAAGATTTAAAAGAAGATCCCCACTGCCGTCTATCCACATTTATTCCCTATGCATCTATGATTATATGTGGCAGATGGTGGCAGCCATCATCCACTATGTTGTGCTGCCTGCTTCACTTATTTTTCAGTGTTTGTCCTCTCTTCCTATTCCATCTTCCTGTCACTTATTCTTTCCTTTTCAGGTAGCTTTACATTGAGTGACAAGCCTAATGATTTCCTGTAAGGCACAAAAACATTAACGCTGGGTGGTAACCATACAACAGCCAAAAGTGTTCCTTACGTGTCAAGTGGGTTGGCGGAGGGTTAGTGTCCCTCCCCGTAAAACAAGTCAAACAGCCACCACTAACAGGATTATGGAGTCTGGCTAGGTAGACAAATTTATGGTCAAGAATTCATTAATAAAAAGCAAAAATTATTCTTGTGGCCTGACCTTGCCTGAAGCGAAGAGACTGAAAGTGTGAGGATGAGCAGCAGGAGCATGGTACCCCAGGGCAGGGGCGGCCGTGACACCACCATTGTCACGGCACCACCTGTAACGTCAAACGGGTTAGTCAACATCTTCCAACGAAAACAATGTAAAATAACCCAATGTCACAGTCAAGAACTGCTACGGCATAACAGGTATCACCCCTCCCCCACTGATACTGTCCTACTGTAGCCCATTTTCCATTACCTACCTCTGCTTCAGCTCAAGTTTGAGTGCCCTCAGCCATCAGTGTCTGCCATATAGTCTTGGCACTCACTCCCGCCCTGCTTCAGAGCTCTCTAATCTACTTTTAACCTCTTGTCAAATTAAGTATCCTTTGACTTGCTACCTGCCTACCTCCCGACGATTATATGCAGTTTAGTCTTCACCGACCCTTTCAGTATAAACATTCTTCCAACAGTCTCCCAGGAAGATAATGGTCTAGACGAAACTATATTAAAACAGCAAAGACACCCATAATTGGACAGTCCTTATACATCCTCTACCAGACCATCTTCCACAACGTACATTCTGTAAGTGAGGGCAGATATTTACGAGCATCATGTTTCTTAACCTCATAATCGGGACAGTAAGTACTCATGTTTCACCTTAAGACAGGTCTGAAGAGCCTTAGTCTACATCCTTTGCCATTTTCTAGTCTTCCTATTCGCCTAACTTCCGTCAGTGCTCAAGCTTTTCCTGCTATAACCCTGTTTAAAAAAGCAAGCTATTCTAAACGAACTTTAAATAAGTTTCTTTTCCACTACTATAATAGAAGTTCATCTCGCCACCTTACACACTGACCCCTTGTGAGGACCTCTATTGAGAAGACCTTTGGTGAAACTATTCTTCTGGTACTTTGAAATTGTTCTTATCCATTATGCGGCCAAAGGCTTCAGTAAAAATAGTCTGGGGGTTAACTTAAGTGTAAAAGATTCCCTCGGGTTGAAGGTATCTGTTCCCCTATTATCAAACTTCCTAGTCTAGTTCAGTGCAGGGAACAATTTTTCTAGTACACCACAGATAGGTCTCCCCTCCAGTAGGCTGTCTTCTTCCCTACAGTCTGAATTCCAAACGTTTGCCAGGACAGCTCTAAGGTTTTATTTCAAAACGCTAGAAACTCTGGTTATAAAACCTGCTCGCGCGGCACGTCTCCCTTCACACAGGCAGCTACAAAACGCCAGTGAATATCAAGATAATGGTTCTATGATTTTAGTTGACCATTATGAAGATTTGTTCATCCTGTAAACAACGCCTCTGTAAATAAGATCTTTAGTGACTGGTGCCCTCCGCAGTGTGTCAAACTACTGCTGATGCAAACTCTCAGTGGTCTGAATGTACCAGGATTTAGAACTTCCACGATATTCGCAGAAATGTACGATTTAAAAATTTTCACTAATCTATAACCATAAAATTACTTTCTTACAACACGCCGCTCTAAATCAGGAAATCTATCACTAAATTGCCTTCATTTAAATTACAGGGAATGATTGGCAATTTCTGCCATTTCACAAAATGATTGAGGGTCACAGGCGACACGAGAATGTTTGAAGCTTTGATATTACGCGAAATAAGTTTACAAATTCCATTACACTACCTTACCAAAACATGGCGTTTCACAGCATTACATATTTTCAGACTTACGCTTTAGGACATTGCATTATGAAAAGTTTAAAATATTTCACTTTCAATGAAAATTAAAATTTTCTCCCAGAAAATGCGCAATAAAAAATTCTACAGTCAAACTGCAACTTCCCTAAAACACCTATCACTCAGCCTGAATATTTTTCAGCTCAAATTTTTGTTAAACCGTTTACAGTAACGTCACTCAATGGAGGAACGTGGCAAACCACTGAAGTGACCACTCAAAGTTTCATAGTCAATTTGTACCTTACAAAGCTTGTGCAAACAAGACTAAATATGGTATTTCAATATATAACTGTACCGCAGCGACTTTCAGGAACTATAAATTTGGGAACTTACGTACTTATTGCACTATGATCTAGAAACATTAATATCCCATCAGCTAACAAAAGAATTAAAGTCCTTTACCGATAATATACATAATTCCTCCAGGGACCAGCTGTATCAGGAAAAAAATGAATAAGCATAATTTCTGCTTTAAGCAGCAGTAGTCCAGTTTTTTTTTCACTGCCGTTTCCTTTATTTTTTCAAAATTTTATGGTAATAAAGAGTAGTTTCCTGTATTTTTCTTTCCTCGACCCATATTTTGATTCCCTCCGCCTGTTTCAAGCGCAATAGCCTACATGCTAAGGCTTAGTCAAATCTACCGAAATTTATTGTTACTAGCCTAACCATACATACCGATAATATAGTCCAGCACCAGTGCACCAAGTTACCCTTTCATTTATCCTTTTCAGAAAGACTAGCCAGTTTGTAGTTGAACGACAGTAAATTTTTATAAAATCTTCCATAACCTTTTACTCAAAGCATTTGTTCATTTTGTCCCCGCCTGTAGAAACAAGAACTCATTAAGAATCTGACCCAGCTGCAAAAACAGGCATTCATTGTTGCGCCATTCACCTTTGGCATTCCCCTCCTGCTGACGTAGTTAACGCTTTGTCCCTTAATTTTAAAACCTGGCTCACATCCAACATAATGCCCTTATTAGTCCATAATTCCCTTCCGCAACCCGATCTTCAGCCATATTGCAGTTCCTATATACCGACTAGACTAATTTGTATCCAATTTATTTTTATCCTGAACGCAGAGTTACACTAGAACGATGCTAGTCATGCAAGTGCTGTGGTAAGGACGTAGAACTGAAGTATGGTCTCTTGCCACAATTACATGATATGAACTGCTAGACAAACATGGGGCAGCCGACAAATTATGGTAAAAACGTTAAATATCTCCCTATCGAACTTAATGCCCAACACTCTAATCCTGTACTGTACTGTACAAATATATGGTAATCAATACGCCCACCTTAACAGGTGGATCATATTAGCAAATTGGGTTGCTTTGTCCCTAGCCAGTCATATCAAACCAAGCGAGTAGACCAAGCGATCAAATTTAACGTAACAACCTCAATTCACAGCCAGCCTAACCTGACAGGTTAACCATACCAGCCAGAATGGGAAAACAAATTCGGTAGATTTCAGGGTCCCACCTTACCCACAAAAGACGCATAGAGAAACCAAAACATGGTAAAAAAAAAAAAAAAAAAAGCCAAGATTTAATTACACACAAAAAAAAAGCAGTAAGAATAACTGGTAAAGTCTTCCTGCTGCTTAAATTAAACTATACATTAATTTTTTTTTTCTTACACTAGTGGAACAAACACGGCGACAGTAGTATATGCACCTCCAAAACAAAGCTCTCCAACATGGCCGCCAAATCATTATAGAAGGTGCCCGAATTCCTCCTTCCCTCGCTTCATCCTCTAACTCGATCCACCTCGCCCAATCTCCCCGGATTAGTCCTTTCTCTTTGGGGCAAAATTACTTCTCTTAAAAGCCTGGAAACCTAATTTAAAAAAAAA
>NC_137004.1:22623787-22633787 GCF_032717465.1 Coenobita brevimanus
CATGAGTAAATATATAACTAAAAACAAAATTTATTGAATGTTTCTACTGCCTGTTGAAAGCATCTCTTCTCTATCTCACATGGTAGAAAAGTTATTAGCCTCTGAAAACCATTGCGGTCTGGCCTTGTCGTTCGTTCGTTCGAAGATTTCCTGCACATATAGTGCAGGCCGGGCCATACATTAGCCAGGTCAGTGGGGTAGAGGCTGGTTAAAACATAGTAAGTGGGGAGGACAGGACCTGGGGATTGCCCAGCACACACGTCCTGTCTCCTGACTGGCTTTGTGGTGTGTCCTGGCCTTGTCGTGTCGGGCCGGGCTGGGTTGTGTCGGGCTGCACATTTCTCAGCTGAACGACGAGTAAACATCACTGCTTGCTCGCTCGTAACAATACCGTATTGCCTTCCTTTCCCCTTTTTCTTTTCTTTTTTTCAGTAATTCGTTGAAACCTATGCTCGTTTGGTTCATCACCCTTTTTAATTATTTGCAGAACGTAGAATAAACTACATGTGTATGATTAACATGAGGTAAGGGTGGAAGAAAATGAACTTGGCTCCTTGGGTTCCATTACAGAAAGCAAACTACAGAGTGGTAACTGCAATAAAATAGAACATAAATAAATATATATATATATATATATATATATATATATATATATATATATATATATATATATATAATATAATATATATATATGTTTCGGAATTCTGAAATCAAACAAGTTTATATTATATGTGGGGCCCTAGGAAGTGTTCCTGCAAAGATTCATCAAAATCAGTCCACGCGACTAGGAGGAGAGTTGGATAAACCATTGTGCAGACAGGCAACATTCCAGTATTATATAATTACATGAGCCTCGCGGCCCTACAAGGCCGCTCAGCACTTGTCCAAATAATAGCCGTTTTTGAACAGCACTTTCCCAATGAAAGCTGTATCTGAACAGTTGCCATCACCACCACCTCCATCATCATCACAGCTACAACCACCACCATCATCATTACAGCTACAACCACCACCATCATCATCACAGCTACCACCACCACCATTATCATCACATCTACCATCACCACCATCATCATCACAGCTACCATCACCAGTTACCACCACCACCATCGTCAACACAACTATCACCACCACCATCATCATCACAGCTACCACCACCATCATCATCATCACAGCTACCATCACCACCATCATCATCACAGCTACCACCATCACCACAGCTACCACCACCACCACCACCACCACAGCTACCAGTATCACCATCATCATAGCTACCGCTACCACCGCCGCCACCACCACCAAAATCACAACTACCACCACCATCACAACTAGAACAACCACAACAACCACCACCATAGCTACCACCACCATCCTTATCACAGCTACCATCACCATCATCATGGCTGCCACCACCACTAAGACCACCACAACTACCATCATTTTTTGCTGAATAAAATCGTATATCTGAAACATAAATGAAGCAATAGGCATCGGACTGTAAATGTTCAACCCCACCCCCCTCCGTCTGTCTGTCTGTCTGTCTGTCTGTCTGTCTCTCTCTCTCTCTCTCTCTCTCTCTCTCTCTCTCTCTCTCTCTCTCTCTCTCCGTAGATGCATGACACAACTAGGAAATGTCCTGCTGTATTTTAACGCGTATACAATATGAAGCACCGATATGGGGACAATTACTGGAGGCCAAAACATCTCTTCAGAAAATGTCAATCGACGTGAAATTGAAACTGGCTCATCTAAGACCCAGTTCCAACCATCTTGCCAAGCGTCATCATAACCCTTTTTCCAATTTTGGCTATCACACACACACACACACACACACACACACACACACACACACAAACAAACATACGCTCGCGCGTGCACCCAGAATTATAGTTACTAGATTAGATACGTATTGGTTTAATGAAGCATCTAATAGCTGCATGAGTGAAGTCAAACTATTGTACATACAAGCAATCGTATACACAATTTTAGTTTAACCCTTACATGGTGGTGATGCTTTTTTTTTTTCCGTACAGTCAGACTATTTTATTCAACCGAGGAAGATCTACAAGCAATAAAATCATTGATGGCTGCATATGAATCTTCCAATTCGAAAAATTTCTCCCATCATCACCATCACCATCTAATCCTGTGTTGCTCCATGAGGAGCGTAGGAGCCCGAAGCTAAGCAGTTGGTCTTGACATTTAAGATGAGAGTGGACAGCCGTGATCACTCATCCGTAAGTGGCTTTACGTGAGCAATAAACCCCAACCACCCGTTGGATATTTCTTCCAATGTGAATAATATCGCCGGGAAGTGGCAAGAATAACCTAAAGCGACCCAGTGATATCAGTGGATTTCCAGGTTATAGATGACATGGGAGGCATCGTAACACCTCTTTTTTAACGATATATTTTCCACATTATTATTTAACATTAGCTTGTATGGTATTTACATACTTTTATTACGGACATAGCCTGCATCATTAATACACAAGGGGATACTGAGGTGTAATGCGAAAAATAAGTCGCTAAGGAAAAGGTGTTACGAAATCTCCACGGCCACTTGAATACAGCCTTGCATGTTGCGTGTCCGGTTCTAACGACGCTGGCAGTTATCCTGGCTTGTGTGTTGAATGTCCACCTATAATGACACTGGCAATTATCATTGCTTGTGTGTTGTGTGTCCGCTTCTAATAACACTTGCAGTTATCAATATCAGTCTGCAGCGGGCTTGCCTTCTCAACCAATAGCTGAACAACGCAGGCACAGTCGGGAACAAAAATATCGCCCCATTTATTGCTTGTACAAGAGAGAAACTTTATAATAACATTAGAAAAAGTTTGTTTAGCTGGGAATCTCGCACCACTGGGTTTGGAAAGTCATTGCATTCTGTAGCGTTGGTGATCGTAATGAAGTAACAGCAACTTCTGGTGGCTGTGCTCTTCTTGCTGTACTCATAACACCTTGTATCATACCATTAATAAACAGTAATTAAGGTTTCAGGTTTAGGGCCGTCATCCACAAGGCATCATACAGGAAGGGGAAAGATGCTGGCTCCTATACACACGCAGGAATAAGCATCCTACGCATTCCCAAATTACCGCAGCGGAACCTTCCTTTAGCTATGGCGTCATGTACAGGGCCTACAGTATGATGGAAAATATTATTGAGGAGGCCTTCCCCCCCACCTCCCACCAACAAGACGGCAGGTACCCGTCAAGGTAGACCATACCGGGAAAGCCCAGGATCTACCTGGAGTTGAAACATACTGTATATCCATTAGCTCTGAGATTCGAAACCAGATCTTCTGGATTAGTGGACAGTGATCTTAGTCACTGTGCCACCTTAACCCCAACAATAATATTAAGGCTAGGGAACTGACAAGAGATCGAGCTGGCTGGATGAATGTTTGAGTCCGGATTCACTCAAGCGGATACGTTTGTGTGAAGCTGCAGATTGTGGTGAATGTTTTTGGCGTATCCGGTAGAGCCAGGATTCCGGGGGCTTGAATGATGAGTGAATGGAAGCGTGGCCTATTGGACTGGGCAAGTTTGTGCTGTCTGGACATTGCTACTCCTCACCCTGCCCTTGGGTGGGAAAGGAGGTCCGGATGATGATGATCTATCTATCTATCTATCTATAGCCCGACGCCCTAATCCCGCAAAGGGTGGCCGCAGACAAAACGCCTCCAAGTCATTCTGTCACCCGCCATTTGACTACCCTCCCCCCAACTCACCCCCCCCTCCCTCATATACCTCTCAACTCCATCCCTCCACCTCATCCTCGGTCTACCCCTCCCTCTCCCTCCCTCCACCTCACCTACATACACCCTCTTAGTCAGTCTTTCATTCTCCATTCTCTCCACATGTCCAAACCACCTCAGTGTATTTCTCCTAATCTTCTCAACCACATCCACATCCACCCCACAACGTTCCTTCACTTCTTCATTCGTCAACCTGTCCCTCCACGTCACTCCACATGCTCCTCTCAAGTAACTCATTTCCACTGCTCTCACTCTTGACTTGTTCCCCTCTTGCAAGGTCCACGCCTCGCTTCCATACGTCAGGGTAGGGATCACAATACCATCATGCAGTGACTTCTTAACTTCCATACTCACCTCCCTATTTCTCATCACCGCTTTCAGTGTACCAACAACCCTCCTTCCCTGCTGTACCCCTTCACGTACTTCATCCCCCAAAGCTCCATCCTTACTCATCACACTACCCAAGTACTCGAATGCACTCACATTCTCCATATCCTCACCATCCAACCTCGCTGCACACTCTGATGATGGTAATAATAATAATAACAATAATAATAATAATAATAATAATAATAATAATAATAATAATAATAATAATAACAATAACAATAACAACAATAATAATGATGATGATGATGATAATCATCATCATCATCATCATCATCATGTCATCATCATCATCCGGACCTCCTTTCCCACCCTAGGGCAGGGTGAGGAGTAGCAATGCCCAGACAGCCCAAATCTGCCCACTTCAATGGGCCACGCTTCCATTCACTCATCATTCAATCTCCCGGAATCCTGGCTCTATCTGATACGCCAGAAACATTCACCACGTTCTGTAGCTTCACATAAACGTATTCGATAGTCATTTCATAAATGAAATGCAAGAAAAAATTAATGAGCGATATGAAGCATTAGCTACTGAGACCGAGGTAATTGCGTCTCCTGAAACTAATGAGAATAGGGCACTTAATCCCTTTACACCCATGACGTCGTACCTTTGTCTGTACTTTCTGTCTCCAGACAATTTTTTTCACCTTAGGTAATATCTCGCGTACTGATGGGGTTAATGAAGCTTATGTCTAGCCCCTCCCGTGTGAGCATGTCTCCTAAACAAGATAGTAAGAAAGATATATAAAAAATGTCTTCGTGCTGAACAGCAAAAATGTCGTACAAGCGCTGACATTTTATTAACGTGTTGTTATTGTTGTTGCTGTTGTGGTCCCAGGCTCATACATGGTAACAACTCAGGGTACTTTTGTCTACTACAGAGGGCAGAAAATTCACCGTATTTTCGGTGGGACGACTATTGTAATTTCTTGGTCGAGTTTTTCTGCATATTTTTATCGATGGTAGGCTACGTATTGAGATATCTGTTTGTTTTTACCTTTCCTCGAGTATTTGTTCATATTCTTCATAGACTGTATGCATTAGCGATTTCCTGTTCTTTTCCTCTTTTTGAATTTTGGGTGTGACATCTTTGGACTGATCAAGGTTTTTTTTTTTTTTTTCCCACAGACGGCACATTCGTGGCATATTCGTTTCCCTTTTTATCTTTATTTATTTATTTTTATTTTTTGGTACAGTATAGATTTTTCATATGAATACATACCACTGCTTGTAAAACAAGGAGCGCTTGTTATACTGCAAAGATTACAGCCAGGCAGTGCAACGCCATCTGTCGGCCATAACTCCATCTATCCCTGAAAGGCACGAGTGATTCGTGAAGCAGGCCAAATCCCGGTAATAGCAGAGAGCAGCATCAAATTCAAGTGAAAGGAAGAACGTCAGCCGAGTGATGATTGGTTGGCATTTTCCCTGCGCCATATTTTCCCTACAGTAAGGATTTGAAGAAAAAAAAAATCCATCACTAGTAAAGAAAACAAATACAAAATTGCCACAAACTTCTATTACCCATTTTTTAAGGCAATAAAAGTAATGAAGTTAACTTATTTGACTGAAATTATTGCTAAGAAATACAGACAAGGAGTACCTGGGGAAATTCTGGACCAATGAAACTCTGGCTGACGTTCCAGATCCATCAGCCAGTAGTCTCCAACGAATACAACCTCGCAGTAGCCTCTGGTCGTTTGGTGTGGTTCCGTGACGTCTGTCGGTGTTGTGATGCTTGGAGATGAAATAATTATATCTATCTCAAAGTTTTAGTTATGATTCCCTGACGACGCTTGTTTTTGTCGACTGGAGCTAAAAGTAAGTGTAATATTAGAAAAGTTTTTAAAATCTACCTTGAAGTCTCTTTCAGAGCTGTGACCATATAACGACGTTTGTATTTATCGCCTACAGCTTAAAAGTGTAATCAGCAATAATGTCACAGTACTTATCTACATCTACGGTGACTGTGTGGTAAATATTGCTGACTATAAACTATCCGGCACAACAGCGCCGAGATTCGAAACGTGGTACGAGCGCCACTCGGTTCGGGTGTCCATCCGCCCTGTGCGGGTTGGTGGGTAAAATGGGTATCTAGGGTAACATCCAGAGGAGGTAAGTGTGGTAACGTCGACGATGCTGACTTTGTATCTCAGGATGGTGGATGAGTAATCCGTCATAGGCTCATAGATTTACAATACATTAAACTGTGGAGATAAATGCCGCTGCTAAATGCCTCATGGCACGTGCCTCCTCAATTATTTTACTTCGAAGTCACTTAACAAAGATCCTTTGAAGTCTCTTTTTGCCAACAGAAGCCAAAATAAGCAACAATGAGGGATAGCAAAGGATATTTCTTTTGTAACAATGGTAAAATTATCCTAAAATAGGTTGGACAAGATCACTTTAAATTTACAAGGACATTTATGCACTTACGTAAATTCATCGGTGACTGGCTGACAAATTGTTAGCAACGGGTAATGACAAATGAATCTCCGGATAGGCTAGAACCAGCTAAGTACCTTTTCAGTAATTGCCCAAGGTGTTATTTCTGTGTCTGCAAATTTTAATACCTCGAACTAGTCAATTTTCTACGCAATTAATGTAGAGTGAAAAATGTATGTGGGGGGGGAGAGGGCCGAGAACTGATCCAAGGGGGTGCTCTGCTACCCACATTACCAGTCTATCTAAAAGCCAGTCACCTACCCATAAATGTAAGTTCACAGGCGTCCTTGTAAATCTAACGCGATCTTTGCAAACCCGCAGTATGATAATGCTACTGCAGTGGTGTTAGCCGAGAACACTACGTATGATATCAAGAAATTATGGCTAGGATAGTTATCATTCGAGTAGGTGAATTCATAGAACTTTATATTACACAAATCAAACCAAACATGACCACATACTTCGGTGTATTCATCCTTCTTTGCCAAAATCAGGGCCTAATGATACCAAGGTTAGGACCAAAAATCAGCCCCATTCACTCCCTACCTTGAAACCCAACTCTGCACCCTATACACTACACAACCCCACCCCCACCACAAATCCCAGTCCCTTCACCACACACACACACACACACACACACACACACACACACACACACACACACACACGCACACGCACACGCACACGCACACACCTCCCCCACATCCCAGCTCCACACACTCCTACCTATAATCTTGCATCCCGCACCACATTCTCTCATAATTATGGTGTGGTGCAAGTAATAAGGTTTTACTGATTTATTTGAGAGGTTCAGTTGTGGTTAAATATTTTACGTCTGGGGATTCGATGTAATGGAGAAAAATTCAAGCCTACTTCATTATTTGGTAATCAAAACTTCGAAAGGTAAGCGTTGTTGTATCGAATAAGGTGACACAACATTTACTAGAAATTTTGTTTTTTTGGTACTTTCTTCACATGATTCTTCTGAAGAGGAATGACAGGGAAGATGGGTTTAAGGTGCTGAGTGTTGGTTAAGTATACAGAACATGGAAGAGGAGTCTTATTTTTATTTTAATCATTGCAATAATAACTTGGCAAATATTAAGTCAATCAGTCTAATATTCTTTTAACTTTACTTTTGCTATTGCCAGACGATTTTACTCTTCTGAAAGCCCTGTAGTACAAAGGCTTAAGGCTATATCTAATTCCTCTAGTAAACAAAACAAAAATCCATTAAGCTGGAAACATATTTGATGTAGCAAGAATAAAATACAATATCACCTGATTCAAGAATTGTTGCCCTGACCACCCTTAGTATATATGTTTCGGAAAAAATACCAAGACTATATCTATGAAGAAAAATCACATCTGTTAAGTCCGGGTGCCGCGTTAGTTTCCAACTTAACTCTGTTGAAGCTTATTCAAATCAGTTCTGCCACCGGTTCCTAAATAAGTATACTCCACAAGAAGACTGCTAATTTTTTTGAAAATGGAACCGTAATACATGCAGTCGGTTGATTTTTTATTTTTTTACATCGTATACTTTGGGAAGAACCTTTTCATTTTTTACCCTACTAACTTCATTGTGTAAATAAGGAATTCAGACCATCTTTTAACTGCATAATCCCGCAACAGGACATAACTTGCAATACCTACTGACGTGGAGGCAGTCCGAGAGAACTTCTCCGTAGCGTGTCACGTTTGCTTTGAATAATACCTATCAAGAATGCTGGAACTGGATTTTAAGGCAGTTCACTTTACCAACGGTTTTCTGAATGTCCTACAGATGCGTTGTATCGAAATATAAATTTCCTCACACCTAAAAGCCCTGCCCACTTCTGTAAGGGTTTCAGCAGTACTGATTTGTAAAACTGTAACTAAAAACACAACTGCACAGAAAACTGGGGACTTCACTGAAACGAGGTGGAAAAGAGGGTAGTGAAAAATGTTGACATTTTATTTTGTGAAGGCTGTTTTTTTTTTTTTTCTGTTGACCTCCATAATAATGACATTTGATATTTGTGTCCCCAGAGCTGACCTGCCTGACGTACCAGGGCGTGCTGAACAATGACCAAGTGGGTGACCTGCCTACTTTTCGTCCTGTTGGCATGCCAGTTTCCTGCTGACGCCCTTACCAGGTCAGTCCCGTCATGCCAATTATTGTTCTGTCTACTATCTACCTATCTTACAATAGCAAGACATTTTCATCACGGAGGGGATGGTCTCAAAGAAGTCGCCTCATTGTCACCGTGTCCTCCACCATCAGACTGTCCTTATGCCAACTCTCATTCCCCTCATTCATGCACCTCTTGATCCCATCCTTCCACTTGAGTCTTTCTCCCTCTCCCCTTTACTTCACACCTCACTTGTTTACATTCTACCAGTCTCTTATTCGCTATTTTCCCCATAATCCACTGTTATTGTTTTTTGCAGCATTATTCCAGTTTAAACATTACAGGTAAACTAACGTTGAATGTGTTTTGCTTTCACAAACAAAAATGTAATGATCTTTAAAACGACACTGATCATTGCATGTTCACAAACAAGCAAATTTTTCAGTTGCCAAACTTAAATATCCATCATGTATAAATCTTGTACTATCCACCCGTCAGACTCCAGAGTTCCGAGGGACTCTGGTCGTTCGCCGATGAAGGAAAGGATGAAGACGCATCTGCTGAGAGTGCTAGAGACGACACAGCCACGAACACTGGAAGGGGTGATCCTCCTGACTCTGACGGAAGCTTTGTGTATGGCAGTGACGACAACGATACTGATGGATATGCTGACAGTCTCGAAGCGGGTGAGAGCAGTTCTGATGGTAACCAGATAAGAGATACTGGTGAACATTATGTGGACACTCCGCGCAATGATCATGCCTGGGATGGTCCTAAGGAAGCTAAGGACACTACAGCTGAGAATGATAATACTAAAGGTGATCGGAACGATGATAGAACCTCTACGGATGCTTATGGTAACTCTCAAAGTAATGGAAACACTATTAACGGTGACGATAGCTCCAAAAATAATCTGGATCCTAAAACTGAAGATCGGTCCCGTCAATATAATGATGGTAGCGATAGAGATGTAACTTCCGATGATGGTGATGGGAGCCCTGAAGATAATATTAGTAGCAATAAAGATGACCTAACTTCTGCTGGCGACGAGAGCCTTGAAGTTGATGCAGGTGGAATTATGAGTGAGAGCAGCGATGGAGGAGGACTGGTGGAAGGGACGCTGGGGCCATTGTGGGAGAAGGTCCGCCACTATTTCACCTCGGGGCCAGACACAGGTGGGTCACGAGGGGGCATTGTGAGATTGGTAGTGGTGGTGATGGTGATGGAAATGACGATGTTTATATATACTGATAGTAGTTCATAAGTATTACAGTACACCCGTCGATAT
>NC_137004.1:22636287-22653787 GCF_032717465.1 Coenobita brevimanus
ATTCAGTAAGAGAGATCTAGCCATCCTTGGTGAAGATAATAAAAGAAAGCTATAAAATATTTACGAATCACCGCTGTCAGCACTAATAATTTGTAGTTATATTGCAACCAAGAACTGCCTCGTGGCGTTTTTAATATATCGCTGATTCTAAGTCCTGAATTAACCCCGCTCACCAAAAAAAAAAAAAAAAAAAAAAAAAAAAAAAAATCGGTGGCTGTTATATTTAAGCATAGTTATGTTAATTATAACATTACTGTGATACATCTAAATAATACTTAACGCTTCCAAGGCGAGAGTGGATGAAGAATTTAGAAGGAATTTGAGTGTAAAGTGGAGGGAATGTAAGAAAATGTTCTGGAAAGAGGTAAAGAGAGTTAGATAGGGCGATAAAAAAGTTAGTCGGGTAGTGAAAGATAAAAATAGTAGATTGCCAGTGGAGAAGGGAGAAAAAGTGAGCAGATGGAGAGAACACTTTAAGGAACTGTTGAACACTGATAATGAAAGTAATGCCAGTATAAGTGGCTGGGGAGGGGTGTATGAAGAGAGGAAGAAATCAGTAGGATGGAAGTTGTGGAAGCAATGAAGAAAGTAAAAATGCCAAAAGCCTCAAGAATTGATAGAGTGTGTAATGAAATGCTGAAGTATGGGGCAGAGATAGTAATAGAATGGATGTGGAAAATGTGCAGATTTGCCTGGGAGGAAAGTTAAATCCCAGTGGATTAGAAGTCGGGTATAATTATTCCCCTGTACAAAAGAAATGGGGAAAAAGAAGTGTGTTGTAATTATAGGGGCATTTGTCTTCTTAGTGTAATAGGAAAAATATATGGTAGGATACTTACTGACAGAGTTAGGGATATAACAGAGAAATTAGTTGGAGAAGAACAAGGAGGTTTTAGGAAGGGAAGAGGTTGTGTAGGTCAGGTATTTATTCTTAAGTCTTTCATGAAAAAGTTTCTAGAGAAGGGAAAGAAGTTGCGTGTGGCCTTCATGGATTTGGAGAAATCATATCACAGGTTGGGTTGACAAGGAATGTGGAAAGTATTAAAAAAATATGGAGTAAATTGGATGCCGTGAAGAGTATGTATGAGAGTGCTAAGGCTGCAGCACATGTGGACTATATGCTGTGGACAGTGAACTGAATGAATTTTTCTATTTGAAGGCTGGATTGAAACAGGATTGTGTCAAGTCTCCATGGTTGTTCAGTCTGTATATGGATAGGGTTAAAAGAGAGATACAAGGTAAGGCAATGGATGCTGGAGCGGCCCTAATGAGTGAGTGCAGTGTCTGGAAATTCCCTGTACTGTTGTTTGCAGATGATACTGTGTTCTTAAGTGAAGACGAAGGGGAGCTGCTAGGCTTGGTGAATGAGTCTGGGTGTGTGTGTAAGAAATGGAATCTAGAGTTGGGTGTAGGGTAAAGGAAAGTTATGGTCTTCGTGAGAAATTAAATCACTGATTGTACAGTGAGGCTGGATGAGGATGAAATGAAAAATGTTGGTGTTTTTAAGTACCTGAGTAAGTTGATGAGTAAGAATGGAAGTTCAGAGGGTGAAGGGCTTGAAAGGGTACAACAAGGAAGAAAGGTTGCTGGTTCTTTGATAGCAGTGATAAGAAACAGGGAAGTGAACATGGAAATGAAAATGATGCTGCATGACAGTATTGTGATACCAACTCGAAACGTATGGAATTGAAGCTTTGACCTTGTTGGAGGGACAGAAGTCAAGAGTGAGAGCAGCGGAAATAAGTTATTTGAAAGGACCATGTGGAGTCACATGGAGAGACAGACTGACAAACGAGGAAGTGAAGGAGCGTTGTGGTGTGGATATGATGGAAAGCTATCTATCTGTCTATTTATCTATTGCCAGATGCTTCAGTCCCATAAGAGATGGTCTTCATGTCGCCCTGTCCAATGCCACTTCACTGCCTTGCTCCCAGTTCACACCCCCCTCTCTCATATACAGAACCTCTCCACTCCATCCCTCCATCTCATCCTTGGCCTCCCCCTTCTTCTCCCCCCTTCCCTCTCCCCGCCTCCACCTCACCCGCAGGGAGAGGGATGGGGAGGCCAAGGATGAAATGGAGGGATAGAGTGAAGAAATATATGAGAGAGGGGGTGTGAGCTGGGAGCGTGGCAGTGAAATGGTGGAGGACAGGGCGACATTGGAGGCAATTTTTTAAGGTCACCCCTTACGGGATTAAGGCGTCTGACAATTGATAGATAGCTTCCAAGGCCGAGTGTTCCCATGTACTAAATTCCAACAAACGCTAGATTTTATTCACCAGTCATAGGAAGCTGAGAATGGTAAAACTGTCACCATTAACCTTTTCATAATCGGAATAACTCTAGTATTCTTTTAAGGCGAGTGCCACAAGATTTCACTAGGCTGATTGAGTCATAGTAAGCTTGCCTGAAAGGATTAAGCATTTCCTAACGATGTTACGATACATTTATCTAAGAGTGTCACAAGAACCTGGTACGATTAAGCATGTTCTAACTATGTGTGTCATCCATACGACAGCTGAGCCTGGCCCTTACCTTCCCCGACAAAGACAGCTGCGCCTTCTGCCCCGCCTCCAACGACGTGCTGCTGTTGGGGTGCGTCGGCCACGTCAGTCACGGGACACGAGGCGAGGTGACGGTATACCAGCTGGCCGAGCAGGGCAGGGGGCAGGGGACACTCTCGCTGCTGCTGCTGCAGAGGATACACGAAGAAGATTCACTGGCATTTGAGATGTGGTAAGAAGAGCGTAGACTGAAATGATCTGACGTGTGTGCCTGCATGTGTGAGAAATATATTAGGGGCAGACTGGGAGATAATGCTGATTTCATGTGCTCGGTGTGTCGGGGAGAGCATGTAGAGATTGTCAGGCATGAAATGACTGAACTTCCTGGTGAGCCTCTTAAGTGTGTGAATGAGTTTTGTTATTAGGGGCACCTGTTATATGCTGGAGGTTGAGCTAGGGTAAGGAATGGTAGGAGGAAGTTCAGGGAGATGTTGCCTCTCCTGACATTGAGAGGGCTCTTCCTCCGTGTCAGGGGATCTTTTTTAATGCAGCATGTTTTAGGAGTGAAATGATGTATGGTAGTGAGAACTGGGCAGTATAGGAAGAGGATATTCTTAGGATCAGACGAGAAGAAATGGCACTGATTAGATGGATGTATGGTACGTCCTCGAATGAGCTAAGTGGGCTAGTTTTACGACTGAAGAGTTAAGAGGAAGGATGGGACTGGAGTTAATGTGCTGTAATGAGGAGGGGTAGATGGAGATGGTTTGGGTATGCTGAGAGGATGGGGGATGACAGCTGGGAGAGGAAGGTGAGAAGCATGAGCTCTGGGGGTAGGATTGCGAAAGGCAGACCGAAAAAGACCTAGGACGAGGTCATAGTGTCACCTCAGGGATAAGGGACTGAATAGGGAGGCTTCCAGAGATCGAGCAGCGTGAAGAGCCGCCCCTTGGCGACCAAGGCCGATGCATACAAGTATGTTGGAGCCTTTATGAAAGATATGTATAGCTTGGTAGGTAGATAGATAAATATATATAGATATCTATAGATAGATAAAGTAGATAATAAATATATACAGATGTCTTTAGGTGGTGGCGACCATCATCCACTCACTTGATGTAGTGCTGCCTACTCCTTCCTTAGCCTTTATCATTCTTTTTCTGTGCCTGTCCTCCTCTCTTCCTAGTTTTCCCATCTTTCCTGTCACTTCTTATTGTTTTTCTTTACAGGTGGCTTTACATTGAGTGACAAGCCAAATGGTTTCCTGTAAGCCAGGAAACCATTTACAACGCTGGGTGGTAACCATATAACCAAACCATACATGTTCCCTACGTGTCAACAAGTGGGTTGGTGAAGGGTTAGTGCCCCTCCTCGTAAAACAACTAACTCAGTCAAATGGCCACCCCTTACGGGATTATGGCGTCTGGCAATAGATAGATAGATAGTCTATAGATAGATAGGTAGACAGATAGATAAATAGAGATATCTAATGATAGATTTACATATAGATATATATTTATAGATAGATAAATATAGGTAGATAGAGAGATATAAAAAGATAGATATATATTGATACAGGTACAGTAGATAGATAGATATAATAGATATAGATATCATGAACCACGGTAGAGGTTCATAGTAGGGATCGCCCAGGAATTTGCTGAAAACCCTAATAGAACAGTTATCTAAAAGCCATCTTAGAAAGCCAATTTATTCTTGAAACGACATCCAGAGGGTTCCTTTTCAATAGTTTAGGTCAGCCAAGCATTCAAAATGTGGAAAAGACGTGTTATAAGAAAGTTTGGTATATTCTAAATTTGCCAGTTTGTTCATATTATTGTTATTATTATTATTATTATTATTATTATTGTTTCGCAGGTCTGCAAGAAAATCTGTCTGGTATTTCGGGATAAAACCTAGCCAGTCGTACTTTATGGATCACCGCGTGTGTCCATGACCTATATTTAAAAATCTAATCGAAAGATGATCATCCACCTTCCGGATACATAGCCTAGATATTCCTCTACGCCAGTGATTCTCAACCAGGGGTAAATTTACCCCCTGGAGGTAAAAAATTACATGCCAGGGGGTAAATATATCATAACCAAAAATTAAGTACATATTAATTCTGTGATACGCTAAATCAAGCTAAGCAGATGATAAGTCTAAAAGCTTTTAGGGTTGACTCGAAGCGCTGCCTAGCGATTTATTTTATTTGAATTGGCAACCCTATCTGACTGTCTGCAAGTGCCACTCTTCAATTGGCCTTCGTCACTGGATGATGCAAAGTTGAAACTCCGCTCCACACTCATTTTCTCATTATTGTTCGCCAATGCTATGTCAGTGTTGTTTGATATGAGTGGACTGTAAATTTTCTTTATCAAACTTTCTTTTAAACCTTAATATCAAAGGTGTTTTTTTTTTTTCTGTTTTTATGCCGGCTATGCACTTTTTGATTGGAGGTAATGGAGGAACTGACTAAAAACATCATGCCGAGGGAGTAAATGACAGAGAAAAAGTTGAGAACCGCTGCTCTATGCCATTGCAAGCACGTGAGAAGCCATTCTAGTACAGAATTGCCGTCAAGTATTAATAGTGCATCACTATCAGCGTGACTATATTAAATATTATATTGTACTACGTTATTACTAAGTGGAAAACTCTAGATAGTAGATCACTTACGCGGGCAATGAAGTGCCATTGTGGGAAAGGGTCTTTGCGTAATTAACATGCACCGGTGCGATTTTACACAGTTACATTAATTTTTTACTCAAGGTTTTATTTAGCTTTTTTTTAGTTCATCCCTGAAGCCCCAGCATGCTCATGTGTAGACGTCACGTGAGAACTGAAAAGCGCGGGTTTGTGCTTTGCCCTCTAATTGGAAGTGACCACTTTGTGATATCGGGACCATTTCTTAAAGCGAACTAAAGCCAAACTTGGATCAGTTTTTCAAAGTAATTGGACTTCATCGTGACAATAACCATCTCACGAGTCGACTGCAAGGTGGCGCAGAGGAGGGGGAATGGGAGGAAATGGAGGGGGACAAGGAAGAGGCAGAGGAAGGGGACGAAGAGGGCATGGGGGAGGCACAAGAAGTGCCCCCTATATCAGTTATTACTGTAACTTATGTTGCATTTTCAGTTTCACAAAAAAAAAAATTAAAATTACCCACTATTATGCAAAAGAGTCGTACAAAGCACACAGCAGATTTTGATTCTGTCTTGTAATCAGTTTGAAAATATAGCGTTTCAGATTTTTCTCAATGCAACATTTTAAAAATTATCTTTGTTTAATCAGTTTGCAAAATATAGAGATTCTGAAACAATCAGTGTCCACTGTAAGAGGCCTCACAACCATAGTAAACAAAATGAAGACCAAAATTTAAAATAACAACCAACAATCAGTGTGTGCAAAGCCACAACACCACAGCAATGAAAATTATTATAAAATGCTGTGTTTAGTGTCATGAAAGCTTTAATGGTAACAGAAAAGCGAGGATTTTGATTGTTTAACTCATAAATGAAATATAAAAAAGTAAGAAAACTAAGCAAATAAAAAATTAGTAATTTAAAAATGGGGAATAGGGATCGCTAAAAAAAAGTAAACAAACAAGGAAGGATCGCTGGAGAGCATGCAAAGCCAGCAAGGGTTCAATTAACGTTGACAATGTAAACCCACAAATCCCTATTTTGACTCTTTACAACTGTTAATACCAGAGTTAAAAGGAATATGTGGCTATACATTGTCAACGTTACATGAATCCTTGCTGGTTTTGCATGCTCTCCGGCGATCCTTCCTTGTTTACTTTTTTTAGCGATCCTTATTCCCCATTTTGAAATTACTAATTTTTTATTTATCTAGTTTACTTACTTTTTTTTATAATACACGGATATGTAGATATAGATATAGATTTGTCTATTAATTATTATTAGTATTATCACTATATATTATTTGCCACCGCAAGGAAGTTATGGTTTTAGCTCGGTTTGTCTGTCTCTGTATCAGCATCATTTAGGAATAACTTTAATGAACTGCACCAGTTTGGTCTAAGGACCATCAGAGGAAGAAATGCTTAACTTTGGGATGAAAAAGGCCAGAGGTCAAGGCCAAAAGGGATGATGGCACTTTCTTGGCGGAGGCATGCGCTGTGAATGTTCTTCTTCATCTGATATTCAGTTTGTCGTATATTTTTCCCTGTTGCTGTTAATATTGTTTTTCCTTCATCCATTAATCTTAATTTCAACCTCTCACTGTTCCTGCAGGACCCAAGAAGAACAGACCTTCATGGTTGTGACAGAATCCCAGGAGACAATTGAGAATGCTAAAAGAGAGGAACCGACCGGACCAGAGATATACAGAGGACTGAGTGGCAGTGGTGGGAGAGAAGAGACTGGTGGGGATGTAGGTGATGGTGGCAAGGACAGGGGGAAACACTTCAACTACCAAACGGGGTCTCGGGTGTACCAGTGGAACGGGCTGTACTTTGACGCCGTGCAGGAGTTGCCCGGGACGCATCCACGGGCAGCCACGCACTTTACAGTGGACACAACACACTTCATCGCACTCGCTAACTTCATGGATAACAAAGGTAACGGGAGAGGTGGCTGATTTATATTCATGAATACCAGAAGTAATCAGCAGCCTGTCAGTTCTGTAATGGGTGAACACATTCTACCAAAGCCTAGCAAAAAGCATATTAGGCATCATATTCATTCAGATTTTTAAAAGATAATCGAATTCCTTCATATCTGACTTCTTTGCCGAAACTTATGAGCAGAAATATCCATAATAATGTAGTATTGTTATAATAATAGAAAACTTTTTATTTCTTCCATAGGTATGATTAGAGTGTCAGCTCCATATACCAAGGTCTACACATGTTTTACCTCATATCGTTTTTCCTGTCTTCTTCTTCTTACACCCTTGCCCTTACTTGTCCCGGCCTCACTATTACTCAGTTAGCCTTCCACAATCCTCTTAGTAAAGGTGCAAGTTTGGAGATGGAAATGCTTGACAGGGTACAGCAGGAAAAGCAGTGACAAGGAATAGGGAACTGAACATGGAATTTAAAAAGTCTGCTTGACAGTAATGTGATCTCTACTCTAACGTATGGAAGTGAACTTAGGACACTTTTGGAAGGGTGCAAGTCAAGAGTGAGAACAGTGGAAATGGGTTATTTGAGAGAAACATATGGAGTTACATGGAGAGAGAGAGAGATACAGACAAATGAGGAATTAAAGGAGTTTTGTGGTGTTGATGTGGATGGGATTGAAAGTGTTGAGAAATTCTTTGAGAGTGTTTGGCCATGTGCATAGGATGAAGAATGAGAGATTGACTAGAAGGGTGTACGTGAGTGAAGTAGTGGTGGAGAGGAGGAGGGATAGTTCAAGTACTAGATGAAGGGATGGATATGAGACATCTGAGGGAGCGGGATGTGATTTGGAGAGAGAGAGCAACCAAAAGACAGTGAACAGAGAGACTTGGAAGCGATTTGTGACCACCACTTACGAGATTGAGGCATCTGGCATAAGATAGACTAATAGAGACCTTCCACAAGCCCAGTCCAAACAACCATCATTAACAAACCAGCAGAACAAGTACACAATGCCAGATGTTACTGAGTATTATTACCTTTCTCCAAATTGGTAGCATCATTAACAGTAACTTGCATTATCCACCCCAGACTATGTTGCTCATCACAAAACAGATAATTAACTCAGCACTTGTGTGTCATTCGCGACAAGGTCTTTTTTTTTTACAGAACTTCAACAGAAACTTCTAACACCATACAACTGCATCGGTCGAATAACACTTATACCCTGGTTTCTCAACATTGCTTACCAGAAGGACAGCTGACAAGACATTACAGTCCAGTTTTCAAAGGTACCACTATTTGACATATACGTGGATCAATCATGTTGAATTCTTATATTTCTCACATTTTCCACACGCATCTGTCTCTTTCCCTCCCATCTCGCCTCTCCCTCACACCTCTCCCTCGTATTTTTGTCTATCACCTTCCCTTCATATCTTAATCAGCTGCCTCTTAGTAGTGGATCCAGTAGGGGTTCTATGGGTACCATGGAACCCTCCATCCCCGGATCAGTCACTTTCCGATTTTTTTTGCACTGACTCAGACACAAATGACTTATCACGATAACGAACGAAGTGATCCGGGAGGTGCACGCGTTCATATTTTCTGGTAGAAAACCTACCATCATAATGAAGTGATAGAGAGGATGAGAAATTGCAGACACAGCGCCAAAGACTTACACATGATGCTGTTCCTTAACATCCATACATTTTCTCATATATTTTTGAAATATGCCAGCCACTTCATGTGAATGTGAGCGGTCCATCAATGCACTAAGGCGATTCAAAACGTACATAGGTACGAATGCAATAAGAACGCATCAACGGGTTCCTGATGCTCAACATTCACTATACAAGGCAGCTTGACAAACAACAGATCATCTACGAGTTCGCATGGCGCCATCAGAGAAAAATGGAACTCCTGGAAATTCTAATTACCTCCTCCAAAGACGTTGGAGGAAGTTATGTATTGACCTATGTTTGACTCTGTTTGTCCTCACGATATCTACAAAAGTTCTCAATGAATTTCAATGAAATTTTGTGGAAGGGTGGGCCATGGGCCAAGAAGAGCTGATTAAATTATGGGGCGGATCCGAATCCGGATCCTATGTATCCCGCACAATATCTTCAAAAGGGTAGGCCATTGGTCAATAAGCAGTCGATTAAATTTGGGGACGGAGCCAGATCCTATGTCCTCCACACAATATCTCCACGGTTCAGGATCAGGATCCTTTTTAATGGCAATGGCATAGGCTGCGGTATGCTCTCTCTGAGTGCTTTCTAGTTAAAATAAGCGACTGTAAAGTTTTCCAATTGTATTTTGTTAAATATAAGATTTTTTTCAGGAAGTACAATTTTGATGTCGAAAATTCTCTTTTCGACATATACTCAAACTAATCAAACAGTTTCACATTGTACCATTTTCTATTTTTCCGGAGGAATCTCCCAGACCCCCTGTACCTCCACCGACACGCGTTACGAGCGTGTGGCTGACTTCCAAAATACTTCAGAACCCTCCCCCGCCCCCACAGATTTTTTTACTAGATCCGCCCCTCTTGCCTCCTACACGTTTCTTTTGTCCTCGCAGACAGCCTCAGACTCATTTTCTACTCGTTCCACCTCTCTACCCCTCCTTCAACTTCACCTCATACTCAACCACTCACCCTCACACTCCGTCAATGTCTCACACTCACACTCAGCTTCTCTGCCTCACATTTGGTCTTTCAGCCCCAACCTCACACTCCGTCTCTGTCTCCCACTCCCACTCAGCCTCTCTGCCTCCCACTCAGCCTATCTACCTCCCACTCAGCCTCTCTACCTCCCACTCAGCCTCTCTACCTCCCACTCAGTTTCTCTACCTCCCACTCAGTTTCTCTACCTCCCACTCAGCCTCTCTACCTCCCACTCAGTTTCTCTACTTCCCGCTCAGTTTCTCTACCTCCCGCTCAGTTTCTCTACCTCCCACTCAGTTTCTCTACCTCCCACTCAGTTTCTCTACCTCCCACTCAGTTTCTCTACTTCCCACTCAGTTTCTCTACTTCCCACTCAGTCTCTCTACCTCCCACTCAGTCTCTCTACCTCCCACTCAGTCTCTCTGCCTCACACTCAGCCTCTCTGCCTCACACTCAGCCTCTCTGCCTCACACTCACTCCACCTCTTTCCCTCACACTCACTCCACCTCTCTCCCTCACACTCCACCTCTCTCCCTCACACTCCACCTCTCTCCCTCACACTCCACCTCTCTCCCTCACACTCCACCTCTCTCCCTCACACTCCACCTCTCTCCCTCACACTCACTCCGCCTCTTTCCCTCACACTCACTCCGCCTCTCTGCCTCATACTCACTTCACCTCTCTGTCTCACACTCACTCCACCTCTCTTCCTCACACTCACTCCACCTCGCTGCCTTACACCTCACCTCGCTGCCTCACACCTCATATCGCTTTCCCACACCTCACCTCGTTTCCTTACGCCTCACCTCGTTGTCTTACACCTTACCTTGCTGCCTTACACCTCACCTTGCTGCCTTATACCTCACCTTGCTGCCTTATACCTAACCTCGCTACCTCACACCTCACCTCGCTACCTCACACCTCACCTCGCTACCTCACACCTCACCTCGCTACCTCACACCTCACCCCTCTACCTCTCATTCTCTGCCTCATACTTCACCTCTTTGCCTTAATTTTCACCCCTGCCTGCCTCCTTCATATCCATTGTTTACCTGCCTCCCTCCTACCCACTCATCTGCCTGCCTCCCTCGTACCCATTCCCCCTGTCTCCCTCCCTCGCACCCACTCCAACTGCCTGCCTCCCTCGCACCCACTCCATCTGCCTGCCTCCCTCGTATCCACTTCATCTGCCTGCTTCCCTCGTATCCACTCCATCTGCCTGCCTCCTTCGTATCCACTCCACTTGCCGGCCTTCCTCACACACGTCCCCCATTTCGTCACACCATCCTACCTGCCCCTCCCCTTCTGCTCGCCAGGGAGTCACAACTGCTACAGCGTGCTCTACCGTTTCTCCCTGAGCCTGGGCGTCTACCTGCCCTACCAGCATCTGCACACGAGGGGGGCACACCACATCGCAGCCTTCACCCTCGGCAACCCGCCACACCACATCACCTTCATCGCCGTCGCTAATTACTGTCAGGACGATGATGAAGGTGAAACTCGGTGGATATGGTTAGGTTACAGGGGACAGGAATAGCTGGAAGGTTGGAGATATATAGGTTAAGGAAGATAAGGACTCTTGGATGGCTGGAGGTAGACAGGTTATGGAGGAAAATGATTTGCTCGAGGTGGATATGTTATGGAAATTAAACGATTGCAAGACTTGGGTAGGATAGGGAAAGGGACTGACACCTGTTTTTTTAAGGAAGAGGAAGAGATAGGTTAGCGAGAGGAAACGATTGATTAGAAAGAATAAAGGATTAGTTATGGAGAGGGAGAGGAGTGGTCGTTGGCGCTGGATTGGTTAGAGATAAAGGGATAGGTTATGGAGAGGAAGGGTTTGTTGGAACTGAAGAAGTTAACAAGAGGAAGGGATTTCTGGAGCGCTGTATGTCACGCAGAGCTAGGTTAGATAATTATAAGCCGCATCAATACAGTTTTTAGCGTGTTCTTGCTACGGTACGACTACTTTACTTAGCTAAAGAGAAAGACATTCATAGCGAAAGGGTTAAATGAGTGAAAAATTAGGTGTAATTGAACAAATGGAAAATATTGGTAAAAGAGAAAACTTAAGTCTGGTAGGCAGGGCATAAGTGGAAGAAATGGTTACCCACTTAGTTACTGAATCGGGCTATATTGTTAACTCACACTTATCAGTTCCCGGTTGTAACACAGAGGAAAATTATCATTGTTTTGTGCATCTCATCTTAGCATAGGACAAGAAATTATAACTTAAAAATCGACAGATCTCAGATTACAAAAGAACAAAGCCAGGAGGGAGAGAGAACAATATTTGTCAAGTGCTACATCTACACATACACACGCACACAAACACAATCACAAACACAAACTCACAAACACAAACTCACAAACACACACACGCACACGCACACGCACACGCACACGCACACGCACACGCACACGCACACGCACACGCACAAGCACAAGCACACGCACACAAACACAAACACACACACATACACACACACATACACACACATACACACACACACACATACACACACACATACACACACACATACACACACACACACACACACACACACACAGGCACGCACACAGGCACGCACACACTCACTCACTCACTCACTCACTGTGGGTATAATTCTTCCACTCCAAATAATTATCATTGATTTTACCACCAGGCCTGTGCAACCCCAGCACCGAATCTGACATATACAGGTACGTGGAGGGCAAGTTCGTGCTCTTCCAGTCCATCCGTACCCATTATGCGGTGAGGTGGGCGGCGGTGCGTACTGGTGGTGGGGGCGGGGTGGTGCTGGCCTTGGCGGAGGCGGGGGCGGGGCTGCGACTCTTCCAGTATGATGGATGGAGGTTCGTGTTGGCACCCGGGCAGCACTTCGGTGGGCCCTTCGCTCCGGGGGTTACGTCAGTGGCAGCTGCGGCGCTCTCCAACCAAACTATCATTATGGGTCAGTCATACCAAGCTTCGTTTATTTAACTCAACATTTTGCACACAAATTCCTGATTTCTTCCTACTTGGTAATATGAGTGAAGGAGATGTCTATCAAACCTTCTAAGAGAAAGACGTGTATATTCTTACCACTTATTCCTGTGACTCACTCGCAGCTGAAAAAAAAAAAAAATCTGACAGTTGCTGGAATACTATACTCTAGTTGTCCCGACAGTAGGAAGACTGACAGTACGTACCAACATTGTTTCTGACTCGTTCTTAGTCTAATAAAATCGTCTGGCTTTAGCTGCGAGAGAATGAGAGGGTTAATGGTTCCATTATAACACTCAAGCACCTATGTCTCTCTCACCTGAATCACCTTTTCACCGTTACCTGTAATAGAACTCCAGAGTTGTTCTGACAGTGGGAGGGTTAAATAGGAAGTAACCCCGATTTAACTTTCTTCATTGTGGAAGCAATGAAGAAAGTTAAATCGGGGAAAGCCCCAGGAATTGATGGAGTGTGTGGTGAAATGCTGAAGCATGGGGGAGAGATAGTAGTAGAATGGATGTGGAAGATGTGCAGATTGGCCTGGGAGGAGGGTAGAGTCCCGGAGGATTGGAAGTCAGGTATAATTATTCCCTTGTACAAAGGAAAAGGGGGAAAAGAAGTGTGTGGTAATCATAGGGGCATTTGTCTTCTTAGTATAATAGGAAAAGTGTATGGTAGGATACTTATAGACAGAGTTAGAGAAAGAACAGAAATTAGTTGGAGAAGAACAGGGAGGCTTTAGGAAGGGAAGAGGTTGTGTAGATCAGATATTCATTCTTAGGTCTTTAGTGGAAAAGTTTCTAGAGAAGGGAAAGAAGTTGTATGCGGCTTTCATGGATTTGGAGAAAGCATATGACAGGGTGGATAGACAAGGATTGTGGAAAGTGTTAAGAATATATGGAGTAGATGGGAAGTTGTTGAATGCTGTGAAGAGTATGTACGATGGTGCGAAGGCTGCAGTGCGTGTGGATGGTGAACTAAGTGAATTTTTCTCTTTGAAAGTTGGTTTGAAACGGGGATGTGTCATGTCTCCATGGTTGTTCAATCTGTACATGGATGGGGTAATAAAAGAGGTACAAGGTAGGGTAGTGGATGTTGGAGTGGCCCTGGTGAGAGAGGATAGTGTTTGGAAACTCCCTGTACTGTTGTTTGCAGATGATACTGTGTTGTTGAGTGAAGACGAAGGGGAGCTGCAAGGCTTGGTGGATGAGTTTGAGAGAGTGTGTAAGAAACGGAACCTAAAGGTGAATGTAGGGAAGAGTAAAGTGATGGTCTTTGAGAGAGGTGAAGTTAGTGATTGTACAGCGAGGTTGGATGGTGAGGAATTGGAAAATGTAAGTACGTTTAAGTATTTGGGTAGTGTGATGAGTAAGGATGGAGGTTTGGAGGGTGAAGTGCTTGAAAGGGTACAGCAGGGAAGAAAGGTTGCTGGTTCCTTGAAAGCAGTGATAAGAAACAGGGAAGTGAGCATGGAAGTGAAAAAGTTACTACATGACAGTATTGTGATACCAACTCTAACGTACGGAAGTGAAGCTTGGACATTGTTGGAAGGACACAAGTCAAGAGTGAGAGCAGTGGAAATGAGTTATTTAAGAGGAGCCTGTGGAGTCACGTGGAGAGACAGGCTGACGAATGAGGATATAAAGGAGCGTTGTGGTGTGGATGTGGATGTGATAGGAAGCGTTAT
This sequence comes from Coenobita brevimanus, assembly GCF_032717465.1. NCBI lineage: Eukaryota > Metazoa > Arthropoda > Malacostraca > Decapoda > Coenobitidae > Coenobita > Coenobita brevimanus. The sequence goes on from NC_137004.1 coordinate 22,650,730, forward strand.
GAGGAACACACTGAGGTGGTTTGGCCATGTGGAGAGGATGGAGGGTGAAAGACTGACGAAGAGAGTGTATGTGAGTGAGGTGGAGGGGGGAAGAGGGAGGGGGAGGCCGAGGATGAGATGGAGGGATGGGGTGGAGAGGTATATGAGAGAGGGGGGTGTGAGTTGGGAGCAGGGCAGTGAAATGGCGGGGGACAGGGCGACTTGGAGGCGATTTGTTTGTGGCCACCCCAAACGGGATTGAGGCGTCTGGCAATAGATAGATAGATAGATAGATAGAAACTTGACAGCGAGGTCACTATGAACAATAAAAATGTTAGCATTAGCATTATGAATTATAATAGCCCTATATTCCACTACAAAAGTTAGCCATTAAGCACAGTAACTATAATATCTAGTATAATAATAATAATATTAATAATAATAATAATAATAATAACAGCAATAACATGAGGACAAAATAATGATGGAAGAACAGAACGCGTATATAAGATGCGGTCGAATAGATGTCTTAATCTTTTCAAAGAGAGAGAAAAAAAAGTTTAGTTTCTCAAACAGTGAAGAATTGCGAGCAAATAAGACCAATGTTCAAAAATGGACTGAATAAATAAAAATGAGAGCATAGGACTACCCGAGCCCAACGCAAATCCTCTATACTATGACTCTGTAAACACATTACGCTAGGTAAATGCGTGCATACAGAAAGAAGAACGGACATGAAAGCAAGAACGGACGGACATGGAGCCAGAAAGACGGACGGACATGCAGAGGACAGAATGAGGGATGGATCTGCAGACAGGAGGAGAACTGAATATTCAGAAAAAGAGAAAGAGAGAGAGAGAGAGAGAGAGAGAGAGAGAGAGACTGGTGGATAAGCAAACAAAGACGGATGGACGTGCAGACAGACATTAAGGTGGACCGACATGCAGAGACAAACGGAAAAACAAATAAGACGGATGGAGACGTTCACTGATTCTCGTTTGTAAAGATACCTTAGGTGGTTGGATTTCCATTACCGATAACAGTTAAGTTCTCTGACCAAATATTATTTCAATCATACTTCCAGCGGAACAGTATTTTATGCTGTAACCTCACGTGTATTACACCCTAGGTAGGCTAATTGGTTTGTGAAGAAGTAAGTTGCATTTCAATTAAGACATTTGTATAGTTTGATTCACAGCTCCATCACTATTACTACCACCTATCTTCGGTACCGTATTCTCGGTTGCATTGATTCGAAGTACCTTTTTCTGTGCGATTATGTACATTTCAACTTGGTAGTCTCCATTTCAACTAGTATAGTTTCAGTGCCGACACAGCTGCCTCAGCTACAAACAAGAGGATAAAAAGGACGTAACATGCAAGACAAATTACTGAACGTGTTAAAGCCTCTTGTGACACACACACACACACACACACACACACACACACACACACACACACACACACACACACGCACACGCACACGCACACGCACACGCACACGCACACGCACGCACGCACGCACGCACGCACGCGCGCGCGCACTGCATAGCGTACAATATTTATACACTCTTAATTACCAACACATACGTTTAAAACTTCCGCTAATGACTCCATGATTCCTGGTCCTTGCAGCGGTGACCAACAGTGAACCTGAGAGACTGAACCCATACGTGCCTCTGCTGTACAAGCTGACATTAACCCTCTACGCTCCCCTCACGGTGAGTTATGTCAAGCGTTATTGCACCCATTAGATTTGTCAACACGGCACTCACGCACATACCATGCTTGTTCACTTGGTTTCCTGTGCGGGGGTAAGGGTGTGTGTGTGTTGGGATGAGTGGGTGAGTGCTGGGATGGGTGTGGGTGGTGTCGGTGTGAATGGGTGTCGGAGTGGGTGTGACTGGGTGAGGGGAGTGTGAATGGATGTGGTGGTGAATGTGGGTGAGGGTGAGGGTGAATGTGTGTGAGGGTGCGGGTGAATGTGGGTGAGGATGCGGGTGAATGTGGGTGTGTGGGGATGGAGGTGGGTTTGGGTATATGGATGTAGGTTTGGAGATAAACGTGTTGGTGTGCGGAAGAATGTGTGTTGGTGTGCGGATTTGTGTGTGTGTGTGTTGGGGGGGAGGGACTGAGGGAGGATATGAGTGAGAGTATGGGTGAGGGTGTCGGTGTGGATAAAAGTGTGGATCAGGGAATGTGTGGACTGGGTATGTCGATGTACAGCATGTGTAGGTGTGTGGCTGAGAGTATGAGTGGGAGTTGGGAGTGGAATTAAGGAAAAAGGGGGCGAGGGTAACGTGTGGGAATTACAATCACTTGGAATATACACCGGATATGATACAAGTGCTCTACCTGGTGTTGGTCAAGAGGTAACAAATCTGCCAAACACAAGTACAAATTCCTGATCAGACATGTTTGTATTTCGGGTGAAAAAAGGCACTGTCAATTCGCAACGTTGACTACAGAGTTTTTCTGCTTTATCAGTCTAGCATGTTGGTCAGCTGGCAAACTTGTTTTACAAAGGCCTGACTATCAGGCATCCAGCGAACAAGTCACAATCTTGCATAATGAATCTGAAAGAATCGTTGTTATTTTCCAGCAAACAGGACATCCTGGTATGTGGACAGGAGACAGTATTATTTGGTTCTTATTTCTCAATGATCTTTCTGCACAAATTTTTAATTACCATTGTACTACAGCAGTACTTCATAGTACTAATAGATTTTTTTTTTTTTTAATAAACTACATGTGAATATATTAAACACAAACTCTTGCAACCATTATGGTGCAGGAAACCAAATTCATCAAGCGAAAAAAAAAAAAAAAGTTGTGAATTAACCTTACTTATCAAAGGTTTCACGTGTTATTCTTGTAAATGATGATACAGAAGCCGCTTCCAGCTTTCGTCTCACTTGAGTATTTTACGTTACCTTTAAAAAACGATAGGCTGCACCTAAGCTAAAATAGTCTTGACAGTGGTACGAAGGAAAAATAAGATTTATCGTTAGCAGAAAGTAACAATCAGGTATTTGCTTGTTGGGTTGTTTGTTACCTTCTGTATCGCCGTAATCAGTAA
>NC_137004.1:22658787-22666287 GCF_032717465.1 Coenobita brevimanus
ACACCCATCCCCACATTTATCCCCACACCCATCCCCACACCCATCCCCACACCCATCCCCACACCCATCCCGACACCCATCCCGACACCCATCCCGACACCCATCCCGACACCCATCCCGACACCCATCCCCACACCCATCCCCACACCCATCCCCACACCCATCCCCACACCCATCCCCACACCCATCCCCACACCCATCCCCACACCCATCCCCACACCCATCTCCACACCCATCCCCACACCCATCCCCACACCCATCCCCACACCCATCCCCACACCCACCCTCACACCCACCCCCATATACCCATCCCCCCACTCCTCCCCACCACCACATACCCATCCCCATCCCAACATACCCACCCAAACATACCCATCCCGACATACCCATCCCGACATACCCATCCCCATATACCCATCCCCATATACCCATCCCCACACACCCATCCCCTAACACATCCCCACACACCCATCCCCACACACCCATCCCCACACCTACACCCAACCCCACACCTACACCCAACCCCACACCTACACCCACCCCCACCCCCACCCCCACATACTCACTCCCACATACCCCCACATATCCATCCCCACATACCCATCCCCACATACCCATCCACATATTCACTCCGATACCCACATCCACATACCCACACCCACACCCATCCCCGCATGCTCACACCATAACCCACACACCTGAACTCACATACCTAAACCCATACCCACACATCCACACCCACAGGCCAGTACCCACATCAGGAAGCTGCAGGGTCGTGACATCTCCAGCTACGTGAGGCTCAGCGGGCGCCACCTTATCAGAGGCACCGTCACCTTCGAGGGAGGGGTGGTGGCGGGGCGGACGACGGTGGGCGGTAGGGTGGACGGAGTGAGGGTGGCTGCTAACTCGATCCTCCTCACAGTTGGTGCTCAGAACATAACAGGTGGGGCTATGGCAAGGAATCATATTCGACTGACTGCATCAAGGAATTTAATTATTCGAGTGATTGCATCGAAGAATTTAATTGACTTTTTTTTCTATTGTTAAAGTATTTCATATACCCCAGGTGTCATGATATGTAATGCATGCTATGTGCACTAAGCCTAATGACTTTTCCGTGATTGTAAACATTTCAAGCTTATGTCAAGTGACAGATCATAATGAAATTCAGTCGCTGCTAATGATATTGTTCGTAATTCTGAATTACATGTCTTTGCAGGGTCCTTTACCTGTGAGAACTTCACCTGTTCTGAAGACCTAATGTCGCAAACTGTCAATGGCATCTCCCTCACGCACTTCCTTCCCCGCCTGGTGCTCACAGATGGCACTAGTGCAGTCTCGGGTGAGCAGTACTCTGTATGTGGCCACGTTCTGTGAGTATAGCTAGTGGACAAAGGTATAAAACAATGCATTGTTTAATATATAGATAGATGGATAGATAGACAGACAGATAGATAGATAGATAGATAGATAGACAGATAGATAGATATGAGAGAGAGAGAGAGAGAGAGAGAGAGATACGCTGTGGCTCAGTGGGTTAGAGCGCTCTGCTCTGACCAAAGGGTCGGAGGATCGAATCCACTCAAAGGTCATTGGTAGACATCAGGAAGGGCATCCGGTCTTAAAATGCTACACGATCCAATCCAAAGTCCTCTAACCAGGGGCAACGCCTAGCCCTTTGAGGATACCTGGAGTAAAACCAATTTATTTCTATTTTATTTTATATATATACAGTATGTGTGTATCTGTCTCTCTATCTATCTATATATATTTATATATTAAATCGTGCTTGATCTACTACCTACCTACAGTATATGTGTGCTCCGCCGCTCCACAGGTGAGTTGACGGTGCGCGGTGACCTGGTATATCGGCGTGACCTGCATGTCAACAAAGTGACCTCGCTTGATCTGCACAGGCCTCTCAGAACGGACCACCTCAACACGCAGGTGGTTACAGGTGGGTAGAGGGCCTGCCATGGGAGGGGGGAGGGTAAAAAGAAATAGAACAGTCCAACTGAATGACTCTTCAGTGTCATACCACACGGAATGACTCCATCACTGTCATACCACTATCTCATTCCGGAATCACTGTCACTGTCAAAGCTACATCATTTATATCATAATCATCTTAAACCTTTCACAGCGATAATCGAACTCCAATACTGTACTCTTTGTAACCCCAGGCGATTTAATTCAGCTAAGAGTTATCGTGCTTTACAAAATGGTTCTATACAGACCATATACTCCTTTCAGTGAAGAGATATGATGTAGGCAGTTCATTCTAGCTAATTCCTGACGATTTTCTCCACTGAACTTGCCACACGATGTCTATTTGCCACACCATATCGGAATTTTCCCCACCACGTCTGTATTTGCCACACTGCATCTAAATTTTCCACACCATACCTAAATCTGTTGCACGATGTATGAACTTGCCACATTCCGCATTTATCTGCCACAACTCGCACATCTGCATTTGCCACATCACGTCCGATTCTTCCATACCACGTCTGAGCTTGCCACACCGACTGAATTTACCACACCGTCTGAATTTGCCACACCGTCTGAATTTGCCACACCTCAAGTCTTAATTTGCCACTCTGCGTCTGAATCTTCCACACCATGTCAGAATTTGCCGCACCCAATGTCATTATTTGCCACATCCAGCGTCTGAATTTGTCACACCTTAGCAGATACCCCTAAGTGAAGCTGTACTTCTATTCCACCAGCCATAAAATTCATCCAAGGTTCTACTCTTTCAAAAATCTGCCATACAAGATATTAGACATATGTTACGAGACTGAGACAGAGGGTAACGAAACTGTCTTTGTCAAAGTTAGCATGACATCAGCATGGATGAAAACGAAACTGGCTTTACGTCAAAGTTAGCATGTCATCAGCGCCTGAATTTCGTCATGAAAGACACGGGACGCCTACTCCACGAGCCATAAAATTCATCCAAAGTTCTCTGACATTACTGGAAATCATCTGCCGGACGGACGGGAACTTGGACGGAAATTTTTAAACACGACTCTGAAACGGAAGAAAACAAGACATTCCTCCTTGGCTGCCTGGTGTCTGGATGAATCGTTAGCCCGAGAGCGCAACATTCACCCCAGTTAAGTCGTCCCTGTGAGCGTCCTGGACAAAGTGGCAGCGAGTTAGCCGGCTGGAATTGCGCGCCTTTGAAGTGCTCTCACGCCATTCTTCAGGGGCCAGTTTTTGGAGCTAAGTCGCGTCGTTTATACCCTGTTGGTCGTAGCGCTAAATTTGGGCTTCGTGGGCAGAGAAAATTGTAGTAAGTTACATGCACATCTTCAATATATAAACCCGTGGGACACTGGCCAGGTACTAAAACATCAGATACAAAGGATGACGGAAAAATCGCTACCATTGCTCACTTACCACGAAGAAAACTTAAGCCAAACGTACGAAAGGCAAGCTATAATAAAAACAAGGAAATTTAATCGCCACAAAAATAGGTGAATATACAAAACTTCACCACATGATTAGAATTATTCAACTGCAGTGGAAATAAAGTGAGCTAAAGCATACCGACGGATACGAGGAAATACGAGCTAATCCCTTTACCTAAGTCTGAGTGTGCTTTGCACCTTACTGAGGTTATTTTCTCGGGCATGGAGGCGTGCATTCTTTTCTTTTATCCTGTGACTAATGAAAGAAAAAATGGTTTAATCACACTTGTTCTAATGCTGTCCACAAGGAGAAGGCCTACAAAAGGTACCGGAGCCAACCCACCCCTGAATCTCATTTCTCCTATGTTTCTGCTCGGAGTCATGTTAAGTTTCTTCTACACTCTGCTAAAAATAATTTCATTCGTAATAAATGCTCTGAACTCTCCAATTCAGATTCTTCCGCTCCTACTGGTACCTTGCCAAAAACCTTAGTAACAACTTAACCTCAACATAACTTCCCACCTCTTTTCCATTCTGATGACTCTGTAGTTATTTCTTCTACTGGCAAAGCAGAACTCTTTGCTCAGACTTTCTCTTCCAATTCCACCTTAGACGATTCCTGTGCTATTCTTCCATCACTTCCCCCCTCTGACTTCCTCATCACTGACATTAAAATGTCTTCAGTTGATGTATTTTCTGCAAGGACTGGCCTCAGTACCAACAAGGCATATGAGCCTGATGGGATCCCTCCTGTTGTCCTCAAGAATTGTGCTTCTGTGCTTACACCCTGCCTAGGTAAACTCTTTCGCCTTTGTTTGTCAACTTGTACCTTTCCCTCTTGCAGGAAGTTTGCTCTCATTCAGCCAGTCCCAAAGAGGAGTGACCATTCCCAACCCCCTAACTATCCCCCAATAGCTATAACATCCTGTATTTCAAAAGTTTTTGAAACTATTCTTAACAAAAGAATTCTAAACACCTTTCCTATCACAATCCTATTTCCGAACATCAGTGTGGGACACCAGGGACGCTCAACTGGCGATCTTCGCACCTACCTTTCAGACTCCTGGTCATCCTTCGTTTAGGACTTTGGCGAAAGCTTCCCCATTGCGCTTGACATCTCAAAGGCTTGTGACCGAGTCTAGCATAATCTTTAATTTCCAGGCTGCCCTCTTATGGTTTCTATCATTCTATCTATATCTTTATCTCTTGCTTCCTTTATGGTCGTTCTATAGCTGCTGTTGTAGACGGCCACTGTTCCTCTAGAGCTATCAATAGTGGCGTTCCTTAGGGCTCTGTCCTATCACCAACTCTCATCCTCCTATTCATCAATGACCTTCTAAGCTATACATCTAACCCTATCCATTCATACGCTGATGACTCGACTGTTCACTTTTCCATTTGCTTCCTGCAGCGTCTATCTCAGCAGTCACTTCAGCAAACAAGGGATGAGGCTATAACACACTTAATATCTGGCTTGACTCATATGTCTGATTAGGGTAAAAGCAATCGTGTTTTAATGCATCAAAAACTCAGTTCTTACATCCTTTAACCCAACAAAATCTTCTGCAAGAGTATTATATCCTTTAATTTTTAAAAACAGTCAGCTCAGTCCCGCAACTTCTTTAAGCATACTTGGAATTCACTCTCTTGGGATTTATCTTTGAAATATCATATTGCCTCTCTTGTATAATCTGCTTCCAAGAGATTAGGTGTGCTAAGCCTATTCCGTGCCTTCCTTACCCCTGCACAGCTGTTGGCTTTATACACGAGTTTTATTCGCTCCCTGTGTAGAGTACAACTCTCATGCTCGGGGAGGCTCCCCACATACAGTTCTTCTCAACAGGGTGAGGTCCAAGGCTTTTCGTCTCGTTAACTCTCCTCCTCTTACTGGCTCCCTTCAATCTCTCTTCGGTGCACTGTTGCATCTTTATCTCTTTTTCTATCGCTACTTCAATGGTCACTGCTTCTCTAGACTATCTGCTTGCACCCCTCCACCACTATGGCGGGCGAGTATCACCCGTCTAGCAACAAAGTCATCCCTTTTCTGTCCGACTCTCTAAAACAAGAGCTAACGTTACTCCCATTCCTTCATGTATGCAACAGGTCAGCTTTGGAACTCACTCTCTCTTTCTGTATTTCCCACTGCCTATGACCTCCAGTCTTTCAAAAGCAGTGTGTCCAGGCATCTCGAACTGAACGGATCTTGAATTTGGTTCTCTTGTTTTATTTTTTCTTGGCGGGGACAATTTTGCGGACTCCTGGCCTTTGGTTCTTTCTTGCATAAAGAAATAAAACTCCCTTTACCTCCATTCCTCCACTCCCTTCTTCTCCTCCATACCTCCACTCCCTCCTCCATACCTCCACTGCCTTCTCCTCCTCCATACCTCCACTTCCTTATCCTCCTCCATACTTCCACTACCTTCTCCTCCATACCTCCACTTCTTTCTCCTCCTCCATACCTCCACTCCCTTCTCCTCCTCCATACCTCCACTCCCTTCTCCTCCTCCATATCTCCATTCCCTTCTCCTCCTCCATATCTCCATTCTCTTCTCCTCCTCCATACCTACACTCCCTCCCTCCCTCCTTACCTCCACTGCTCCCTCCTCCTCACCTCCACTCCCTCCCTCCTCCTCACCTCCACTCCCTCCCTCCTCCTTACCTCCACTCCCTCCCTCCCTCCTTACCTCCACTCCCTCCCTCCTCCTCACCTCCACTCCCTCCCTCCTCCTCACCTCCACTCCCTCCCTCCTCCTTACCTCCACTCCCTCCCTCCTCCTTACCTCCACTCCCTTCCTCCTCCTTACCTCCACTCCCTTCCTCCTCCTTACCTCCACTCCCTTCCTCCTCCTTACCTCCATTCCCTCCCTCCTCCTTACCTCCACTGCTACCTCCTCCTTACCTCCACTGCTACCTCCTCCTTACCTCCACTGCTACCTCCTCCTTACCTCCACTGCTACCTCCTCCTTATCTCCACTGCTTCCTCCTCCCTAACTCCACTCCCTCCCTCCTCCTTACCTCCAATGATCTCTCTTCGTTACCTTCACTGCTCCCTCCTCGTTACTTCCATTGCTCCCTCCTTTTTACCTCCACTGCTCCCTCCTTCTTACCTCCACTCCGCCTTCCTCTTCACCTCCATTCTGCCTTCCTTCTTACCTCCACTCTGCACTCTTGCTTATCCCCACTACTCCCTCTTCCTTACCCCCACCGCCCCATCCTCCTTCCACTCCTTTCTCCTACACTCTTCCCTCCTCCTTACCTCCACTGCTCCCTCCTCCTTACCTCAACTCTCTGGGGGTAAGGGACATTGGTTCACTGGGTATAATGGGACCCCGAGGTCTTCTCCCACAGGGGAACTGGTCATCCAGAATCCCAGGCAACGCTTGTTATATAGTAGATGACAATTATTACTACTCGACAACAGAATGATCTTATTACACAATGTATGATCATGAAAATAGTGGCAAAACCTTTTTTTTTTTTTAAACAGAGCAAAGTAATTTTCTTCTTGCACACTGCTGTAAGTGCACAGGAAGTCTTCTGTCGATTTCGGTACAGTTCAGTTCAGTATTTTAGAAGCGTCCATATAAGTAGGCTACCTAGCTTAGATTCATGGATCTGAACGCCCTAACTTTCTCATGGTCGGGAAAAGCACCCTTTTTCAGTACACACAAGATTATATTACTCAGCTGAGCTAGACATGGGACTGAGTGTTAATACTGATATTATTATATAACATTATGGTTTAGGCAACTCTAATATTATATTTAAGTAACACCAAACGATTTATCAGATGTGTGTGTTAAAGGAACCTAAATCTTAATGACAGACTAATATAGAATATATAAAACTGCCATCGTATTTCTCCCATTCATATTATCGAGGGGGCAAACAGAGTATTTTATAGTTATCCATTTAATTTTGCCGTTCTTTACAGATTTTAGTTTTCGACGACGCTTCTAACCATTCGACCCCATAAATGTTCATGCACTTTTCTCTGTTTGGCAGTTCTCACTTTTGCCTACCAGCTTCGACTGAAGGTATTAGTGGATGGGAGAAGCTTTCTACTTTTCTTTCGGCATCATAC
>NC_137004.1:22671287-22696287 GCF_032717465.1 Coenobita brevimanus
TGATCATCAAGAGAATGAACACCCTGCCTAGGAACTGGAAGAAATTGGTGGAGAGTTCATTTGTGAGACATGGCCTTGTAAGAGTACTTGAAATAATCAGAGGAAGCAAGGAAGTGAGAGCACAGCTGAAGGCAGCAACTATTTGTGAGGTACAGCAGGAAAGTGGTGAAGATGTGGAACAAATGTTGATGGCTTACCAGCGGCATTTGGTTGAGACACCGACACTGCAAGGCAGGTCTGGGAGGCAGTCACATCGATTAGGTAAGAATACAAGAGAGTTTTCAAATGGAATTTCTTACTGACAATATTCTGTATGAGAAAGAATTACAGTGGATATTCAGGAAATTATACCGTTTATTAATATTAATTGTATACGTTAAAATAAGCATTAATATTATTTCGTGGTATTATTATTGTAATCACACAGCCTTTTTACCGCAGACATCCCGAGTGATACGGAGATGGATATGGTGCATCTAACGGCTGCTAACACTACCATGGAGAACCCCGCTGCCACCGTTAATATTCGCCCAGCCTTAAGGGATGCACGACCATCTTTAACAGACGTAGTTTCCACAACTGACGTTGCTGCCATCACGGACGTTGCTGCCACTGGGGACATGGCTGCCACTATGGGCGTAGGTGCTACTGTGGACGTCGCTGCCACCATGAACGTTGTTGACACCACGGACGTCGCTGCCATTACGGACGTTTCTGTCACCATGGACATTACTGCCACCACAAATGTCGCTGCCACCACAGACATCGCTGGCACCACAGACATCGCTGGCACCACAGAAGTCACTGGCACCACAGACGATACTGCCACCATTAATGTCGCTGCCGCCATAGATGTTGCTGCCACCACAGGTAGCTCAACCACTATGGACAACAGCAGCAGCCCAACCACCATGAGTTCAATAACCACCACAGATGGAGTGACTTATACAGATGGCACAACCATCACAGACAAAATGACTTCCACAGCTGGCACGACCACCACAGATGGAATGACTGCAACAGATGACATGACCACCTCAGATGAAGTGACTGCCACAGCTTTCACAACCACCACAGGTGGAATGACTGCTACAGATGGCACGACCATCACAGATGGAATGACTGCTTCAGGTGACACGGCCACCACAGATGGAATGACTGCCACAGCTGGCATGACCACCACTGTTGGAATGACTGCTAAAGTTGCCACGACCACCGAAGATGGAATGACCTTTGCTACAGATACCATGACTGCTACAGATTCCACGACGGCTACAGACTGCGCAACTGCTACAGATTGCACGACTTCTGACTGTATGACTGCTACAGATGGCACGACCATCATAGATGGAATTACTGCTACAGATGCCACTACTATCACAGATGGAATGACTGTAACAGATGGCACGACCATCACATACGAAATGACTGATACATATAGCACCTCTGACCCAAATAAAATGACTTCTTCATATGGGACGATCACTACCGATGACACGACCACCACGAATGACACGACTAATGCAGGCGGCAAAACCACTGTTGGTGCCATGGTCACAACAAACACTGTGAACATAGCCACCACTGATGGCATAACCAAAACCATGAACACCGAAAATGTTACAACCATCATAGATACCATAACCACCACAGGCACTACAATCATATCAGTTATGGAGGCCACAACAGTCATGTCAGCTACAGAGGCTACAGCAACCGCATCAGCTACAGAGGCCACAGCAGTCGCATCAGATACAGAGGCCACAGCAGTCACGTCACCCAGTGAGGCCACAGCAGTCACGTCCACTGCGGAGGCCGCAGCGGTCACGTCAGTTACAGAGCCTACAGCAGCCACGTCTGTTGTGGAGGCCACAGCGGTCACATCCGTTACAGAGGCCACAGCAGTCACGTCTGTTGCGGAGGTCACAGCAGTCACGTCTGATGTAGAGGCCTCGGTTGTCACGTCTTTTACGGAGGCCACAGCAACCACATCAACTACAGCAACCATGGGTTCTAAGCAAACTATAGATGCCAGTACCATGACAGACACTTCAACTGATCATACAGTCACAGGCATCACAGCACTCAGGGGCACCACAATATTCATGGGCGACGTAGCAACCACAAACACCTCGGCAAACAAGAACCACGCTATCATGGGTAACACAGCCACGAAGGGTTCCACAGTAATCCCAGGCGAAGAGCCAGTCACTGAACCCATGTCAGCAATTGATGCAGTAACCACTACAGATATAATGGACGCCAGGGCAGCCGCAGACGCCAAGTCAGCTAGCAGAGTATCCACAATTAGCAATGGCGCCACAACCTACACTGCTTGCTCGAGTACAGCAGGAAACCTGAGCCTTGCATCTCCGCCAGATATTATAGACACGATATCTGACTTAGGATCTGTCGGTAACCTGCTGAATGCAACCACAAAGTCTCGAGCAGACATAACACCTAGTCACTCAATTGCACAGAAATTTAACACAAATGACCACATATTATCTTTGCACGACCCTTCAGAAGGAAACAAGAGTGAATCTGGTCTGTTGAAAGTGACATCGAAAGCGTCCAGTTTTCATATTCCAGTCACCTCTTCGTACATAACCGATTGCAGCAGGTTCCCTCCTAACTATTTTTTTGACCAAAGCTTACAAAGCGACACAAAAGACGTTCTACAGGTTCTTGAATGGTATATCATATCTTTGTCCAATGCTCTGACCTACTTGTCTCCCACCGAAGTGGCCTCTATGAGCCGTGATAGCGAAATGGACAGTGGACTTGTGTATGCAATAAACTTGCATATTTCATCACTGGAGATGTTCTTAGGTGATCCACTTGCATATCTACAGGCGATGGATGATGAGGAGATGGAGAGACAATTGCAGTTCTTTGAATCCATGATAGATGTGGCCAGTGAACTCAAACACTTGCCTGCCGTTGAAGTCCTGGAGTCTGCCAACCGTCTATCCGAACTTCTTGCAGCTGGCACAGAGATGGTGCTGTTCATCTCTGCCTGTCTAGAATATCAACCAGTACAGCCTCCTGTACCTGCTGTGGTAGACAAACCCAGGCCAACTCTAACCTCACTAAATATCGTAAAGCCAGATCTTCAAGATGCAGGACACACTTTACTTAACCTGGCCGAACTGGAGACAAAGTTGGTAGATATAAAGACCATGCTGACAAGCATGTATGACCTACTGGACTTTGTGGAGGAGGTGGAGGCTCTCAACCCATATGAGTACGAGATTGATGAACCAGATCCACCCGTCATGGACATCAGCTTCGCTCTCATCACTGCCACGAACGTTTACAGTGCACTACAGGCTATAACGTCAAGTGAGATTGAATACATTTCAAAGTCAGAAGTGTCTGCACTAGTTAACCTCCTCCTACAATACAGAACGGCCATGAAAACTGTGCAGTTGATAATACCGCATGGCCCTTTGCCACTTGAAATCGAGGAGGTTTTATACGAGATCTATGGGGACGACGACACTAAGCTTATTGGTGCTGTAAAGGAGCACCTTATCCATAACCTGGCGTCTTTGCAAGAAGAATATGATATGATCAAATGGAACATGGCAGTCCTCCCTTACATTCCAGTTTCTGCTACCACTACTCCTCCCACCACCCCTACTCCCACCACCCCTTCTCCCACCACCCCTTCTCCCACCACCCCTTCTCCCACCACCCCTTCTCCCACCGCTACTTCTCCCACCGCTACTTCTCCCACCGCTACTTCTCCCACCGCTACTTCTCCCACCGCTACTTCTCCCACCGCTACTTCTCCCACCGCTACTTCTCCCACCATCGCTCCTCCCACCACCGCGTCTCCGGCCACCGAGTTAACCAACACCGCGTCTCCCACCACCAAGTTTCCCGCCATCGCGTCTCCTACCATCGCGTCTCCTACCATCGCGTCTCCTACCATCGCGTCTCCCACCATCGCGTCTCCCACCACCGAGTTTCTCACCATCGCGTCTCCCTTCACCACGTCTCCCACCACCACGTCCCCCACCACCTCGTCTCCCTCTACCACTTCTCCCAGTACAACTTCCCAGGTTCCAACAAGTACTTGGGTTGCCGCTCGTGTTCCTCGAAAACTTCCTATTTATACTACTCCCATTACATCTACCAACGCCAGTTTCCTTGATCCACAAACTAAGGGTTCTATTCCCACTCGTATTGCCAAAAATCTTCCTGTGTATACCAGTCCTAATACTTATCCCTATCCTTCCTATACCTACCCTTACTTAACTCCTCCTTATTCTTACACCACTAGCACTCCTTTCACCACACGTCTCTACCATTACACAACCACCAAATACCCCTATACCTCTCGTACTCATCCTTACACACGACTTGGCTATCGTCCCTCTAGTCCTACACACACTCACACCACACCTTATACCGTTCTTACTCCACCCACTGCCGCCCCCGGCTTATGGGTAAAGGGGAAAGTGTCGGGGTACGTGCTGGAGGAAATGGCCTTGCAGGTGTTTAACTTATCCTTGGGAGGACAGAAATCCATACAGTACATCGGTGAGGAACTGTATTTGTAATTTGAAAACTACCTAGCACTCAGTAAAAATGATTAGAAAAGTGACTGTACACCTACAGTAGATGCTTAACTTCATAACTGAGCTAGAATACCGAATTGTTTAAGATGAATCCAGTATCTTCATTCATCCCTAATCTAACTTATTCTGTCTTGTGCCCTTCAAAATCTTCAGCGGCAAACATGCGTGACGTGAAGAGCATAGAGTTCCACAATGGTGTGTGGGTGAGTGGCGGAAGGGTGGGAGTTATTGCTGGGCGGCTGGTGAAACACGGGGTGAACCTGAGCGCCGATAACATCAGAGTCAACAGTGCCACCTTCCACGCTAATGTCGCGGTGAGTACAGTTTGGAGATGCTGACCTAATGGGCATTACAAAAATGCATACTATATTGGCCACTAAATTGAATGAACAGCTTACATTATACTACATCTAAAACAGTGTAAGTAAACTGAAAGTGCTCGATTCACTTTATCCCCTCTCTGTGAAGGGTCTATGTTTAGCTTAAAAAAAAAAAAAAAAAAAGTGAATAGAAATAAGTGAACACTGTGCCGGAGGGATCATTAGCGAGGCCGAAGGAGATATTTTTGTGATTTAGTCAATTTCCGTGCATATGTCTACTTATGTGTGTATTTTAAGAAACTGTCTCTAATGCTCGATCCGATTTGAATCAAAACTAGCACATACATTGTGTGAACCTGATAAGTGATTTGATTTTAGTGCAAATTGACGAAAGGTCAAGATCACAGTAGGTAGAGGATCAAGTTCAGTCCGCGACGTTATCTCATTAATACCTGATTTGATGTGAATGAAACTTGGCATGTACTGTACATTGTGTTGGAGATTGGAAAGAAAGAATTCCAGAATGGTGCAAATCAATTAAAGGTGTAAGTCACAGGACAGATTTCTGATGTAGGTTCTCTGCGCTTTCCGAATACTTATGATTTAGCTAAAATTTGTGTTGATTATGGTCATAGCGAAATGGTTTCCAATTCAAAGTTTTTTCGAGAGCGACTTAATAATATGCATCTTATTTTGTCAAGATCGTTGCATGTGGAGTGATGATAAGTTCGAACACTTGCGTGAGTAAACGAATTGATATATGGACGATTTCGCGGTTATCTTTTCATAGGGTAGTTCTGCTTCAATTATTTTTTGCTTTGGATCCTATTTACTCCTCAATAGTGGGAAACTGGATTACAATATTACTAGAGTATTCCCCCAGGGTATGTATTTGCTTGAATACCATTATTTCTTTAAGTGTAATCTCACTAAGAGGTTACGACGTCGGTCTGCAAGTAGTAATAATGGTGGTGTTGCAGGTGTCTGGTGAGGTGCGAGCAAAGAGCATTAACGGAGTAGCTGCCACCAACTACATCATCCTCACTGCCCGCCAAACACTGCCTCACCGAGTCACCTTCACCGTAAGTCATTCAGAATAACAGTTTTAACATGCTCCTATTGTCAGTTCAGAATATTATGGATGTTATGGATATTATTAGCATCTGTTGCACGTGAGAGCAGACCATCTCGTATAACTGTAAACCGAACCAGCCAAAGAGGTTCTAACTCTCAAATGACCTCTTCTTCCCTTTTGTCCCCTCTGTCGTACAGGGAGCAGTAGTGGCTGGGGGACAGGTGGTGGTAAGATCGACAGTAAACCAGCAAAACTTAGCAGCTTTCATTAATAGTGTCGTGTTTGCCTCAGCAACAGCAACTTATGTGGTGGTGGTTCCCGTTACCTTCACCAACCTAGTAGCTCCCAAGTAAGATACCGACCACACTTTTTTGTTTTACAACAATAAATTAATTTGGCGCCTTCCTTAGCGGGTAATATTTTGAATATGCTAGGGCTGATGAGTTTTAGTAGTCATGCTAATTCATAGACTTGGTACAAAAAACTTACAAAACAGTATTTAAATAAGACTGACTGGTGCTGATTAGTTTTTTTTGTTTCATGAGTTTGATGACATAAAGCATTGCCTCCACCATCCGAAGTGGACAGAAAATTTTATCCCTCTGTCAACCAAATTACACAAAAACTGATGGGAGAATCAAAATAAATATTTGAAGAAATGTTCGTACTGACCCTAAGATGGTGTTACATGACATTGGTAAAAATATCAGTCGTACATTTAAGAAATAAGGATGTATCAACTGCTCAGTTTGTCAGTGTGCTTTACTTAGTGCCCTCCTGTTGTAAGTTATATTGAATAGCAAAGCACATGGTATCATGCCTTCATATAAGTGAATCAGTTACGCTCTGATGAAGAAATGCATCCAAATAAGGGCTGATACATTCAGTGCTTCGTGGTACACACGATCAAAAATGTATCTGTGCACATTTGGCCCGAAACAGTTTGACGCCACGGACGATGGACTCCAGAAATGTTTGATGATTTTTCTCCCTTGTTGTCAAACATGCTTACATAAGTATGTCAGAGATAGGTTTCTTGTGACATTTTATGGTTGATATTGTTACTAGATGTATATTCAGATGATAATCAATTAATTTGCCAAGGACTACACAAACTATATTGATCATTTCAGATATCATCGTACCCTTCCAGTGCGATACTTTTTTGATCGTGTGTGCTTGACCTGAGAGCATGATTCATTGCTATTATCATTATCCTCTGGGAGCAATGTCGGCCTCGACGTTTATTCAGAAACATCTTGTGATCAGTGCTTTTTTTTTTTTTTTTTTTTTTTCATGCAAAAGAAAAGTTAAGAGTTTCCCATGCCTCTTGTTCCTATTGCACAAACAAACAAACGATATAAGAGAAAAACTATAGAAAGTCATTTTGTGAATCTCTCGCTAATGGCATGAAGGCCCACTGCCATTTTATGCATCTGGCCTTCCTAACCTATTTAACCATACCCAAAGGTGTCTACAGACATCAGGATAAAAGATGCAGCTTCTTAACATACAGCATTAAAGATTCGTCATAATAGCCATAATATCTTTACAATACTGTCCTGTCTACAGTACTTCAACATGGCCTAAAATAATACATTAGAATATGATGTCAGTCCCGAATGTAGGGCCGTAGTACTGTCTTATTACGCCAGTCACTAAGCTACGCAAAATAAGAAGCAAAATGACGAATATATCAACTAAGTCACGGTGGGCGAACTATGATGAGCCTTGTAACTGACCTCAGCTATTCTGTGTGCAGCGTGGAGTGCCAGTCAGTGGTGGTGAACGGGGTGGACATCAGGGACCTGGTGGTCAGGGAACAAAATGCCATCATCACAGGTCAGTCTCTTAGATCAGTCTTTAATACTAAACTGGTAATACCTTTCGTTTTATATGGATGCATTAAATTATTCTTAGCTACCACAACACGATTTTGTTCAGCAGAGGGCGATTCTATCACGGTAGTCAAAGGGTTAAAAACTGCCTCTTATTAACCTTTGAACTGCTACAGATTCCTTCAGCTGAATGAAATACCATTATGCGTCCATGCCAGTGATAATTTTAATAACGGATCTGTATCATATTATTGGTCTCTCATACACACCCGATCATGCACTGACATTTTAATCTCGCAAAATCGGAGTATTCATGTGTGATTGTACTCGACTATAAATTAATCCAACTCCAATAAGGACTTTTTTTCTCGTAAGTGAGCAGTATGAAATCAACTTGCAGGAAAGAAAAGGTTCGAGAGTGTGAAGGTGCGGGAGGGAAGTGTGTTGATGGGCACCATGAACCTCCACCTCATCAATAGCTTAAACATCGTTCAACTCTTCCACTTCTCGCTCAGGAAGAACCCAGGTTGGTTCAGTTCACTCTAACAAGTTTAGCAACAGTATGAAATGGTGTCAGACTGGACATGTATTATTATGATTACTGTTCTTTTTTATATATCCTATTGTATGTATATATATAAATATATATATATATATATATATATCATATTTTAATATTTTCACTTGTACACACACACACACACACACACACACACACACACACACACACACACAGTGCATCTGACCATTTAATTATAATTCCCGTCTCCTGAATTAGTTAACAGAACATTCCATCCGTATCTAACCCTCCTTCAAAACCTCCCTCTTACCGAGCATATTGTTATTACACCAGGTGCGGTTCAGGTCGTGTCCAGCATGTTGGGTGTGGGCGGCCTGGCAGTGCGCGGCCATCTCATCTCCACACTTGGCATAACCTACACTCACTTGGGGGGTCGCCTCAGCTTCCTTGATCTACATGGGTGAGTGTCTGACGCTGTCGGTCGTACTGATGAGGGATGCCTTCACGTCCCGCAACTCTCTCCCTGTCCCCTAAAAAAAGAGGATTGTGGATTGCAGGATGAGGGCAGAGTCAGCTTGCAGTCTACAGAGTTCACACTTCAGATGAACCTGAGACTATAACTCTACTGTTTTTCTAATTTCGCTCAATACGGTGGCCCTTTTTCATTCTTATGACTGCTATATAATTATATTCAGCTCATAAGAATGCCATTACCAATAAAACGGTTCGATTAATTAAGCATACGCGCCACACCACAAAACTCGTCCAGCATTGAGATACAGAAGCCAGATACCTTTTAATCTCATCATGGGTTTAAAAAATGAATAGCAGAGTATAGGGGCTTGCCTGCACTTTCGGTTTCTCTTTAATAAGACCATGACAGGCCATCCCTGGAAAGGGTCGGTATAAACAATAATGAAATATTCTCTCTCATCCGTATTAGGAACTCGGAGGAGAATTCGTAAGCTATGATCATCTGGGTAAACAAAGCTTGATATGACTGTCAAGAACAAAAAAAAAGTCTACAGTGTAAGCACTTACTGTTTGTATATGTGTATAAATATATGTATGTATATGCATTCATACATACATACAGTACATGCATACATACGTATATGTATGTATGTATATAGATAAAGATATACTCATACATACATATACATAATAATAATTTGACAAATACGTACGACTTTGTGAAACAATATGAGGCTCATCAAAATACACTGAGGCAACATGCTAGTATTTGTTGTAGTAGTATTAATAAATAAACACTTTTTCTTCTCCAGCATTGCCAACAGAATGGTGTACCGTGACAGGGATGCCAATATCACTGCCAACCTCACCTTTACTGGCAGAGTCGATGTCGCCAGTTTCTTCTTCCTCGGTAGGTTTGGGAATGAATACTTTGTTCACCTAATTTATTTGGCCTAAAATTACCATGTCTCTAACTTGGTCGCTCAGCAGCAGCTAGGAACTGATTATAGATCACGGTGCTATTCACAAGGAAGTGCTATGGAAAGGGCATAGAGCCGAAGTGTTGTTTTCTGCCACAGGGCTTCGGGAAATGAGTTGCAAAAGGACGAAAATCTCCTCCAGGTTATGATATACGAACCTAGTGATGTTATGAGTTCTGAAGGTGGATTTTCAATGAATTAGTTTCCTCACACTGCAGTCAACCTAAGTGACATTGTTAGGGACACTTGGCCCCATCAACCCGAGAACGAATTCCTTAATTTTATTCATGCTACCCTGAAACAATTTTATTGATCTTGAGAATGACGTGTACTAGTGAGTTAATAATGCCTGTACGGTAGTTAACCCCAGCAATTAAAATGATATCCAAATTGAATAAAATCGTCTGGAGTTAAACAATAGAAAATACGTCATCGGACTGAAGTGTAAACCCTGCGAGCAAAGACACTAAATTACAGTCAGTGACTTGCCCTTTTACATTATCTATCAAACTTATCTGTAACCCAGAAATTTTGTCAGTAATCTTTACCAGTCAAAATCGTTAGAATCTCGCTTCATGACATCAGCACTTCATCCATGTAAATGGATTACAGATCGTTAATGTACCAAACCTGCATAGTTAACGAGTTTATTTTCACGTATTGTTATTTGGTATGTCACCTAAAAAAAAAAAAAAAAAAAAAGATGTTGCTGACTGCACTAAAATAAACATGCTCATCTAGAAAGAGTGTGTGTCATTTAGCTGTAAATGAATAATCCCACTCCTTCCTTATGTCTAGTTCTAAGTAGTCGGAGAAAGGTTGTGTGGTTGCCCTTACCGACCTGGCCCTAATCCATCTCTGACCCGGCCTTAATCCATCTCTGACCTGGCCCTAATCCATCTCTGACCTGGCCCTAATCCATCTCTGACCTGGCCCCAATCCATCTCTGACCTGGCCCCAATCCCTCTGACCTGCCCTAATCCATCTTGGACCTGGCCCTAATCCATCTTGGACCTGGCCCTAATCCATTCGGACCTGGCCCTACTCCCTCTCGGACCTGGCCCTACTCCATCTCTGATCTGGCCCTAATCCCTCTGACCTGGCCCTATTACCTCGCTGACCTGGCCCTATTACCTCGCTGACCTGGCCCTGATCCCTGTCTGACCTGACCCTAATCCCTCTCTGACCTGGCCCTAATCCCTCTGACCTGGCCCTATTACCTGTGACCTAACCCTGTTACCTCTCTGACCTGGCCCTAATCTCTCTCTGACCTGGCTCTAATCCCTCTCTGACCTGGCTCTAATCCCTCTCTGACCTGGCCCTAATCCCTCCCTGACCTGGCCTTAATCCCACTCTGACCTGATCTTAATCCCTCACTGACCTGAAATAAATCCCTCTCTGACCTGACCTTAATCTCTCCTTGAACTGGCCTTAATCCCACTCTGACCAAACCTTAATCCCTCTCTGACCCGGCCTTAATCCCTCTCTGACCCGGCCTTAATCCCTCGCTGACCCCGTCCTAATCCTCCTCTCACCTGGCCTTAATCTCTATCTGACCTGACCCTATCTCACTGACCTGGAACTATTGCCTCTGTGGCCTAGACCTATCACCTCTATTAGCCTTATTCCTCCTGACCTGGTCCTGCTCTGACTTAGCCTCGCTCTTCACTGATTCTCACCTAACCTTCCGCTGCCCTGATTTCACATGCTATTGTACATGACTTCATTGACCTCATCCTCTACATCGATTCCCTAGACACCCTTGATCGCGTGCCTGCCCTCCGGTATAACCAGGCGTGGCTACTGAGGTCAGCAAACCAAGTCATCTCTGGTCACATGACGGTGCCTGGGTTTGTTAGCGAGGCGGCTGTGGTCAACGCAGAGATAAATTCAAAGGGGGTCATCCTCTCTGACCTCTTGGCCACAGCTGCCCAGGTGACCGACAAGGTGGTGGTGGCGGGACCGGTGAAGCTAGGTGGGTGGATTTACTTTATCTAATTATTTGTTAACTCATTTTTGTTTATTATTTATTTATTTTTATATCAACCAACATAGGAATAGATTTATTTGTCGTAGAAGAAAGTTTTCACTTGTGTGGAAATTTTGCGTCATACTTAATGCTATCTCCAAATATAATAGCTATGGATCCGTATTCTTGGTGGCACAAATGGTTTTTTAGCAGTCCATCTCAGCAATGAATGTTGGATATTGCATCTTTCCTTTAGTACGTTACTGAGGCAAACTGTCCATAATCTAATATGTATTAATAGTTTGAGAGACTATCAAGGTGTCATATGTGTAATATTCATAAATCTACCAAGGAAAATGTGCTACACAGCTTCCTATGCCTATGAAAATTTCAGGGGGTAAAATATATAATAGATCGCTAGGCAAAGTGTGCTACAAATCCTTCAAGGTCAGCCTAAATACTACCTTAAGTTTTAATCATAATTGTGTGCGTGGCCCTGCTCATTCATCGGAATCGTCTTTACTTCATCTAATGTAATGCTAGCGATCCTGAACTGACTCTTCAACCACGAATGATGATGACGATGATGATGATGATGATGGTGATGATGATGGTGATGATGATGGTGATGACTGTGAGCGTGTGTTTGTGACAGGCAGTGTGTTGACGGCCAGTGTGGAGGTGACGGGTACTGTGCAGGGCGTACGGCTCTCCCAGGACGGCCTTGTGAATGGCACCTCCTCGTACACCTTCACAGGCAGCAAGAACTTTCTCAACTCTGTAGTGGTGAGCGGTTCCCTCTCCGACGCCGGACACTCGGTCATCTGCCCGCGACCCACCCTCTACAACCTTACAATCATAGGTAGGGGTACAAATGGTCACAGCCAATCCCATTATAACCCGTTCGACGTGTAGGGCCCCGGGGTTGGGCTACAATATTTTCTTCGTAATGATCTTTCCCCAGTAATTCTGAATTGTTTGTCTGACGAGCAGCCTCTATTCACTCACGATAATCCTACACTATCTGTAATCAGCCTCCCCCATCTTTGCCCGGTAATTCCATGTGTCTGTGTTTGTGATAACCTTCCCGAGTACTCTGTACTTCCTCATCGTTGATGCAGTGCTGGTGTCCCTGTGCCCTTCAGGTCGGGCTGAGTTGCGTGGTGTGGCTGGCTCTGGGCTGGTGTCAGGGCGGGTGCGGGAGGTGGAGCCACAACGATACTGGCTCTCCAACAGAGACACTCAAGTCCCAAGGCTGGTCAACATGAACAGAGCCACCATCAATGGAATAACTGCAGACAGGGTAAGGGGGAGATATGTTAACCTTCTCAAGACACGGAAGATTTTTATTTCGACGTTATACCAGTCAAAAGAGTGTCTTAACAATATTAAGGGCAAGTACAACAATATTTTCCCCTCCATGAGGAGGACCACAGGTAAAGCGATCATTGCAGACGGAAGGGTAAGGGGAGTCATATGCTATCCTTTTCATTAACATTTTTTACGTAAGGAGGGACACCGCTTGAGAGAACTGGGACAGTCCCTTCCTTACATTAGCAATAATTTTCGACGAGAAGGGCAAAAGCCAACGGGATCACACCAGAATGGAAAAGAGAAGAGAAGGTTAAACCCTTAGATACCAACACTTTTACTAGGGGCCACAGTCAACGTCGTCTCTGCTAACGTAGCAACGGAAAATACATATGCCGTAGCTGTCAACACGTGGGCTACTTTTCGATCACCTGTTGAAAAACTGTCGAGGTAAAGAGGCACAGGAAAGTTTTCATTAATCCTTTGAGTGAAGGAAATCTTACACTGAGTTTAGTTATGGGTGTTCTTGCTTGGAAGTGTGGAGAGTTCGAGTGAGCAAGCTCGGTTATTTTACCAAAAAGAAGAAACGTGTCGTCTTATGTCTGATACTAATGTGGGTTACACTCTGAAAAAAAAAAAAAAAAAAAGTAGCACTAACCTTTTTTCCATACTTCTCCAACAATGTGAATAGATTCTTGCAGCCATAATAATTTCCGAGATAACTTATTTTTGGTGCTGGGCGTCACCATCCAACTACATGCAGTGCAGTGTTCTCGCTTGCACCAGCAGGAGTCATTAGGCAGTGGTCAGGTCAGAATAAAATGAACCATGTCTTCGTGTAAGACTTAATGACGTAGTACAGACGGAAAGATAAAGTAGTGTAGCATGTGAGGGAGCGTGGCTTGGTATGTCCTGCGGGCGTGGTGATTGAATAAAATTATCGGCAGTAACTGGGGGAAAAAAAAAAAAAAGTCGCGACCATGGCAACTAATTCCCAACTTCACAACTGATAAACTGATTAACTTAAATATTAGGTGTCCGGCAACTGATATAAATCCCAGCCTTGTTGTATTTTAAGCAGAGTAATATCCTCACATATCGTGAGAAGTTCCACCTGTCAAAAATAAAAATTCAAAGACGGGCTTCAGCTGATGACAAAAATGTAATTCTGCAGTTCAACCAGTCATTTGTTTTGCCTGATATTAATTCACTTTACGTACGACACCGTCTCCAAATTAATTTTTCAGTTCGGTGACCGTAGCATATTGTACTTTCAACGATGGTGACTTTATTTTGTAATGTAATGAGCGAGCTTACTCATGACATCCATAGACAGTCAATCAACTGCTGAGTCACGAAAGTGCTCTTACGGCAAGCAGATGTGGAGATGTGTGTGATAAATTCATTCTAGTTCTTAAATAAACTGCCAACTGCGTAAACACTGTTAACACAGAACTACCACTGTATCACATATAATGGTCTGTGATATCCAACGCATAAGAAAGTATTGCTAAAATTGTGTAGCCTTGTTAAATAACTGCTGACTAGTATCAAACTAGCAGTCTTAAATATCTACCATAACTCTCCTTTTTTGTGACAGTCTGATCTTTATCTCCCATAGTTTATTAATATCGCCTGACGTTAGACGAGAGAGAGAGAGAGAGAGAGAGAATAGCATTTAATAAACTATATGAAGATGAATGCCATAAACCACCTGAACAAAGGCTGAGGCAGGAAAAATCCATACACTCCCATCCCTATATTTTTTTTTCTTCTTATGGCATACTTTTACGTACTACATGGTTGGTTAATATTTATAACATTATCATAAAAATTTTCGGGTGCACTTATGCTACACCATAATGGCACGTACAGGAGTTTTTAAAAATACAGGAGTGGGATTACATGTCGTTTTTTCTGCCGTGTCCTTGGCCTGGTGATTTTTATCGCAATGTCATCCCTACATCTTCATACATTTTACTGAATATTTTTGAGCTTGTTTTACTGATTTTTAAAAAGCTCTGTTTTAGAAAGCCCCGAATGTTCTTGTATGTTTCAACTTAAGGGCATCGTAACAGTGATGTGATTAATGAAGGCTCTGGCTAACCCTCTCCGGTTCGAAAATCTCTCTTCAGTTGAATAAGAATTTCCTGGAGAAAATAACTAAAGAACAATGAGGAGGCAACACTCACCCCTCGCGATTGGACTATGACCAAACTTTTGACATAGCTCTGTATCCTTTACCTCCGACATGTTGTTCTAAGACTCTAAATACTTAATCCATGCCTGACCATGAACTCCTCCACTAAGTTGGATTCAGACTGGATCACAAATATTTTGGTTATCAGTGCCCTGCGACCTTAACCTCTGACCTATTTTTCTCAAAACTAAATAATTTTATGTATGGTTGACTCTAAATACTTCCACTAAGATCAGTCCAAGTTGAATAACTTTTTAGTAAAAGGACTGAAAGTTTGACGTTGTCCTGTGACCTTAAATTTTGACCGATCGTTCTCCGAGGTGAAACATTTCACCTTTTGGTCACCCTTTTCGCGTCTACCAAGTTTGGTCAAAATCGGATAAACACTAAAGAAGCTGACCCTTTCCCGACCCGTTAACTTTGATTTCGGGCAGTTTCTACAGTGTTTCCTACCCAGTGGAGAATAAAACCCTTCTGTGAAAAAAAGAAAAAAGTGATCAGTTTTTCTATTTTAGAACTAGAGGGGTCTGCGAAAGAGAAGAAGAAAATGACGACGATGATGATGATGATAATCATGATGATGATCATGGAACATTCGGGAGTTTTGTCGATTATGTTTTTGCGTGTTATTGTTACTCGTATGTTTTGGCTTTTTTGTAGGACGTTTTAGTTAGAGAGAATTATGAGGATTAAGGCCAGACACTTAAATTTTTTTAATACATCCGGGTTTTGAGAGTTACAAAGGATTTTATTTGTTAAGACTTTTGGGCACGTTGGCTCCATCCCTACACAATAAGTACCTACACTCTTATAGTTAATATAAAATAACATGATGATGATGATGATGATGATGATGATGATGATGGGATACAAATATTCCAATTTAGACATTTTGTGCACACTTACTAGCTTTATTGTAAATAACTTGCTGAAATGAAGAAACTGCAAATTCTGACCCACAGTTATATCTATCTCTGCAACATTATACTTTCGAAATAGCGTCTTAACACACCTGGGAATTTTTAGCCAAACTTCTACCTGAATATATATTGAAAATGCATAGCTGAGTGGGTGTGCTGGTGACAGGTGAACGGTGCTGACGTGGCCGGGCTGAGGCGACGGATGCTGAAGCGGGTGTGTGTGCCGGGGGAGACGCAACAGGTAACCGAGCCACCTAGGATACGCGTCCTCAAGCTGCCACGCAACCTTAGAGCACCCCTTATAAAGGTATGTGTGTGATGTCTTAGCATCGTTATCTTACACTTTATGCAGGCAGTACGATTTTCTTGCTTTTTCTTTCCCTTTATATAAGCGTTGTGTACTGTAATGTCTTACTCTCTTGTCTTCCGCTTTAAAAAGTTAGTGTAATGTCTAGGTCCTCTTGTCTTTCACTTCATGAAGGAAGTGTGACTTTCTTGCCTCTGTCTTTCATTTTATTAAGATGGTGTGATGTCTTGGCCTCTATGTTAGTTTCTACCATCGCTATGTGGGTAGCATGATTTCCTGACCCTTTTGTCACCCATATTGAAAGAAGTGTGATGCCTTGGCTATTATTTTCAGGCCCAGCTTGGAAAAGTTTAATTCCCTGGCCTCTGCAGTTCATATGCTCTTCAGTACCTGGCACCTCGTCTGAGTAGTCACGAACCAGACATATTAAGGCACTTTGATTACTGACCATATTATCTTTCTATTGCTGCCATTTTTTATATACACTACATATTCTCTGAGGCATAATTGCTTCTTTGTTAGTTCTTTGTCTTTTCACTAACTTCTGTAGATCTATATTACGCGCACTTTAAATTAATGTTTAATATAAGGTAATCTGATTCCTGGTGACAGGTATTTTGTCATCAGTAAATAAATTTTACTTGATTTTTAATACGTTGCAAGAAGACGTATTGGAAAATAATCTTGCTGCTGTGATGTTTGAGTTCAAACCTGAATGAATATCCGTGATGGTTGAGAATGTCCATATTAGAAACATAATTTTCATGTTCTTTTGTAGTAGATGAGAACTGAAGCACCATACAATATAATATAGTGGTAAAAACTGAATTATATAATTTACACGGAAAACTCTATTCTCTCCACTGTGACAGTCCCCGGCTCTGAACGGCCGTCCCGCAGACCTGCACAACATCCTTACCAAAGACGGGGACCAGGTCATCTCGGGACACTATACGGTCAAAACGATGGACGTACATGGTGAGTTCATGCCCACATCCTAATATATGAGGGCAAGACTATTTAGCTGTCAATTTCATGAATCTACTCGTTTATTCACAGCAGTAGATACAGCCTTAAGTACATTTTTTAAAGAACACGAGCATGACAATATGGAGCCATGAATCCATTTTTCTGAAGAGTCTAGGAAAAGGTATAGCCACTCTACAGTGCTTCAGTGAAATATTAAATTTACAATGGCTGAGCATCTTAAAGATTAATATAAAGTTATACTGAGGAGTAATTTAACTGTGAGCATGAGGGAGGTTGTTTCTCAAGTAAAGAATCTGACTTTATAGTGTAGGATTAGAGAGGAAGTATACAGGGCATAATCTGAGTCTCAGAGACTTTTATCGTATAACGTAAATAGCGCTAAAATGAAGAATATGCTATTTAAGGTGCCAAATCATATGCGGAGGGAAAACAATATATCCTAGGTGAGCAGTGTGTGAAGAATGATGAAGGAAAGGTATTAGTGGACAGTGAGGATATGAAAGACGCACTGTTGTATATGAGTGAGTTGCCCTAGATGACTGGCTTGTGACTGTAAATGTGTACGAGTACAAGGGAAAGGGTCATGCTCTAGAAAGAGTTAATTATGGAGGCATAAAACTTTTGAACTAGATAATGATGGTAATGGAAAGAGTCCTAGAAGGTATGATTAGGAAAAGAGTGAATATTGATGAGATGCAGTTTGGGTTTATGCCAGGCACAGGGACCGTTGATGCCGTATAAATGATCAAAATATGTAGGGAAGAAAAGGGATCTGTACTTTGTTTTTGTTGATTTGAAGAAGGCCTTCGACAGCGTCCCTAGGGAGGTGGTGAGTGGACATTGAGAAATCTTGGGATCAAGGAATGGCTGGTTAGAGTGGTTATGGCTATGTGAGTGCTCGTACCCAAGTGGGAGTGAATGGAGATTTCAGTGATGAGTTTTCAGTGAATGCTGGCGCGCATCAGGGATCAGTCTTGAGTCCCTTATTGTTTGTCATGGTGCTTGAAGCTTGCTCACGTCCCTTCAGAAATGGACTCCCATGGGATATGTTGTATGCTGTATGACTTGGTGTTGACTGCAGAGAATGAAAGGGAGGCAGGGGAAAGATTTCGGAAGCGAAGAGACGGAATGGAGCATAAGGGTTTAAAAGTAAAAGTGGATAAAAGAAAAGTGATGGTATCTAGGGCTGTTATCGGTACTGTCAAAACAGAGGGAGAGTGGCCATGTGCTGTTTGCCATAAGAGTGTGGGAAGTAACTCCATCTTGTGCAGTATTTGTGATAAATGGATGCATAAGAAATGTCGTAGTATTTAAGGTAGACTGCGAGATAATGCTGATTTCGTGTGTGCGGTGTGTCAGGGAGAGAATATAATATTATAGAGACTGTTTGGTGTGAAAGGATTATTCTTGGTGGTGAGTTGTGTGTGTGAAAGAGTTTTGTTATCTGGGGGACATGTTGTGCGTCGAAGGTGGGGCTGGAGTCAGCTTTGTGACTAGGGTAAGGTGCGGTTGGAAGAAACTCTGGGAGCTATTGTCTCTGCTGACATTAAGAGGGTTCTCCCTCCTTGCTATGGGATTTTTGTATGCGGTGTGTGTTAGGAGTGTAATGCTGTATGGTAGTGAGACCTGGGCAGTAAAGGTGGAGGATATTAGCAGGATCAAACATACAGAAACTACAATGATTAGATGGATGTGTAATGACTCCTTGAATGCGAAGCCCGGGGGAGTTGGGTTTAAATTGAAGAGTTGAGAGGAAGGATGGGACTGGTGTTGGTGCTGTGACGAGGATGGGAAGACAGATGGTTCGGGCATGTGGAGAGGATGGAGGATGACAAGGTGCGGAAAGTGAGGAGTGCGAACGTCGGGGAGAGGCAGACCGAAAATGACCTGGGATGAGGTCATGGTGTGTGACCTCAGGGATGAGGGACTGAATAGGGAGGCCGTCAGAGATCGAGCAGCGTGGAAAGCCGCCATTAGAAGGCCAAGGCCGACGCAAGCATGTTGGAGCCTTTATAAACGAGACAAGACAAACGTCTGTTTATTGGGTGTTTTTCTACTTGCATAAAAAAACATGCACAATAAAACAGACCATCGTACTGAAGGGAAGATAGAGGAATGAGAAGAATGTAAGCTTGGTGCAAAATATTTCCCACAAAGTGCTCTAACACTGATTATACAAAAAAAAAAGTCGACCCATGGCACTCTTCATAATAAAACATGGACAAAACAACAGGATATTTGGACCACTTGTTACGTAATTGTTGATACTGTCCACAATATATATTAGTAATCGAAATTAAGCGGAATAGTACCATAAAGCATATCTTACAAATTGAGGCAATAACTCTAACCCTATCTGTGCCCGAGGAATATGCTGATATCCACATTCATCGGAAAAGAGGAAAAATCCTTCCGGTAATAATCGATACTTTCACAATAATAGTTGCTGTTGATCGCATTTTCTTGTGCGACAAATACCACTACATTTCATGTTTTACATGAAGCTTTATCATCGTGCGACATTAAGACAAATAGCAGGGATACACATGCAGTAAAAGATACCGAAGAATCTTACCAGAATTACATCCACTGTTTCACAGAGTATAATTGAAAAGAGTACAAACACGTTTTATAGGTACTATACTGTACATTACTCACATATAAGAATCTAAAAAAAAATAACAATAACTACCGAGAAGGAAAAGTTCGTGCGATCCCTTTAACCAGTGTGGCTTTATCTCCGCTTTAATTCCCTTGGCATACACTCTCACTTCATTCTTTTCTTTTATACTCCACGGCCCACGCCTCGCCTAGTGGTCACCAGAGAACTCACCGAGTTATCAGTTTCCCCAGTTGAACACCGCCTGTTGTCTGTAAACTTTTTTGATAATGAATGTGTATTTGTATTGCGTGTTGTGTTGAGTATTTGTGTGCAGTGTGCGCGTTGCGTGTGTCCACATATCGGTTTATTTATTTATTTGTCTCATATATTCACCTCTATGTAGACGTCTTTCCCCCACCCACCCCAAGGCCCAGCACTCCATCTGCGCTTCTCTCTCTCTCTCTCTCTCTCTCTCTCTCTGTTTATGTGTGTTTGTATGTCTGTGTGTTTGTGTGTTTGAGTATGTGTTTGTGGGTGTTTGTGTTTTTGTTTGTGTTTTGTTTGTGTTTTGTTTGTGTATTTGTCTGTGTGTGTGTTTGTCTGTGTATGTGTGTGTTTGTCTGTGTGTGTCTGTGTTTGTGTGTGCGTTTGTGTTTGTGTGTGTTTGCGTTTTTGCTTGTGTTTGTGTTTGCGTTCGTTTGTGTGTGCTCGTGCGTTTGTGTGTGTTTGTACGTTTGTGTTTGTGTGTGTTTGCGTTTTTGCTTGTGTTTGTGTTTGTGTTTGTGTACGTTTGCGCTTGTTTGTGTTTGTGGGTTTGTGTTTGTGTTTGTGTGTGTGTACTTGTGTGTGTGCCTTTGTGTGTGTGCTTTTGTGTGTGCTTGTGTGTGTTATGTGTGTGCTTGTGTGTGTGTTTGTGTTTGTGCTTGTGTTTGTGTGTGTGTGTGTGTGTGTGTATGTGTATGTGTGTTTGTGTGAGTTCGTGTATGTGTTTGTGTTTGTGTGTTTGTGTGTGTGTGTGTTTTTGTGTATTTGTCTGTGTATTTGTGTGTTCGTGTGTGTGTTTGTATGTTTCTGTGTTTGTATATGTGTTTGTATATGTGTGTGTTTGTGTATGTGTATGTGTCTGTTTTTGTGTTTGTATTTGTGTGTGTTTATGTGTGTGTTTGTGTGTTTCTGGATATTTTATATAGATAGATAGATAGATATAGATAGATAGACATAGATGGAGTGTGTGTGTGTGTGTGTGTGTGTGTGTGTGTGTGTGTGTGTGTGTGTGTGTGTGTGTGTGTGTGTGTGTGTGTGTGTGTAAAAGAATGCAGTACCATGAGTATTGTCAAATTCATTATATTATATTATATATAGTATAAGGTATCCTTACTCTTTGTGGAGAATAATTTGAAGCATTGTGCTGTAGCGTATTGTCTATTGCACCATGAAAATAAGCTAATATAATACAAACTTGAGCTTGCAACCACTGACAATCATCATACCATAGCATGGATTATCAACACTTAAGATCCAGTTTGATACATCTTGTGTGTGACGACATTTGTTAACTGCACATGCTTTTCATTGCTTAATCCCAGTTACCGAGTTGACTGTGTGTTCTGCCAGGCGATGTGAGCAACAGATCTGGAGTGATGGTGGTGAGCGGCGTGGACTTCAGGCAGGTCTGCGTGGTAGGGAAGCCCTGTATCATCCGTGTTACCAAGACCTTCGCTGGTGGCCTTACCCTAAGAGGGGACCTCAACATCATGGACAAGAAGTACTGCACTGCCATCTCACACTCGAATTTCACCATCTGAAAGTCCTATTGTTCATTTTTTTTTTTTTTTCAGTCTCAGAAACGTGCTTAAATGCAACTTACTTTGCTTAGTATCTTTGTTTTTCCTACTTTTAGGCTAAGTAACGGTGTATATTATTACCTTTTTTCCCTTAATATAAATTAACAACCCCATTTTCCCTCGCCTTTCTCCTACTTCTCATTCCCCAATCCTTTCTTGAACACACACTCCCCTATCCCTATCCTAACTTTTCATTCCTCTCAATACCTTCTCCAACTGTTCCCTTCTCCACCGTTACCCTTTTCCACCCTCTCCCTTCTCCACCATCCCCTGCTTATTCTTGCCTGTCCCCCCTCCCCCCCCTCCAGGACAGTGCAGGGTGTGGACGTGTCAGAGGAGTTGGGGTCCCTCTGGGTGGGACGAGACTCCTGTGGCAAAATACCCGGCACCACCATCCTGCCCCCCTCCACCAGGATCAACATGCCACTCAGGTCAGTCGCCCCGTGTCTCCAGAATAGAGTAAGTTATGTGTTAAGGTAATCTACATGCTGCGCCTGTTAAGACAAATCAGGTTAGCGCTTTAATTCTGAAAATTAAAAGAACCAGTTGCCCCAATCCTGCGATATTCTTTGCTCCTAAAGAAAAGTAAGTGAAAAGAGCCAAAATATGATCCCTTACTTTCTAGGTAGATTTGCTTGAACGCAGTGACATATTTTTCACTAAATGGTATATGGATGTTTCAACTAGATGATGGCAGGTTAACATAATCCTTGTAAATTTACGGGATAGTTTAGAATTAACGCCTCAGTCTGATCTCTGTTGTAGACTCATTAGGGGATTGATCTTCAGGAAAGTTATAGGTACAGTATGTTTACCTGGCCGTTTTGAGCACCTAACAGCTTCAGCTGTTCATCTTGAGACAGGTTAAAATAAAATGGCAAACTCTGCCACGAAATGTTGGTAAAATGAAGCTGAAATTGCTGACTGCCGTGAGTTTCAAGCCAGGCCAAGTAATTCACAAACAGATAACACCATGGAAACCAACACACTCCAGCCTTCCATTTGCATATCCTATTGAAAACTGTTTCAGTTTGACCTAATGTGATATCTGGCAATTTGTAATAAGACCGAGCACTTCCCCACCTAAATATTGCTCTTTTTGACATCATATCCCAGGCTAACCTTACAACCTAACTAATCCCCTATATCCCCTGTCAACCAAACCTTACAGCCTAACTTATAAGATGTATCCCCTGTCAACCTAACCCTACAACCTAACTTATCCTCTGTGACCCCAGTCAACCTAATATTACAAGCTATTTTATCCACTTTACACCCTGTCAAACTAACCTCACAACCTAACTTAACCCCTCCCAACCCAACCATACATCCCACTTTATCCTCACCCAATCTAACTTTGCTACCCATCTAACCTTACAACCTACGTTCTCTCCTGACCGCCCTACAATATGACCTAACCTTAAATCCTGCATTATCTTCTACTGACCTAACATTACACAACGTTAACGTCTACTAAACTAACCCTACACCCTTTATTACACTTTCATAGCATGACCTTACAAGTTATCCGACCCTCGCCTATCTGCCCTGACCTAATACAAGCTATGTGTACCGTTCAGAGTGAGGGGCCTGGTTGACGGTGTGAGGGTGGTTGCTGACTCGCTGATGACTCTCTCAGGCACGCAGACGTTCACCGCTCGACTCACAGTAACCACCACCACAGGTCAGGTCGTAACTAGATTGGTACTGCTAGGAAGTAATATTAGATGGATGAGACAAAAATATGTACCGTACTAAAATAGACAGACAGATAGATAGATATAGTAGATTATTTTAATCCCATCAGCACGATGTCGTGTTTTTGTCCTTGCTGTCTCCAGACGAATTTACGCACGAGACTTTTAGAATGGAATGTTAGATATTGCTCTCAGATCAGTCCCTTCAGTACCACATGTATTTTCAAAGATGGATAAACTTACCAGCAAGTATTGACTAAAGACGCCATCATAGTGAAAGGGTGAACTCCTGCAGTCCGAGAACGTCTCATCAAAGCTGAAGGAAACTGTCTGTCGGTAGCAAGAATAAGATAAAGAAAAAAAAAAACTGAAGCACCTAGGGAATCTGATATTTTCCTGTGCATGCCGTATATCAGGGACATACAAAAGTGCCAGTAGTTTAAATCCGGTTATGTAGTATCTTTTTTTTTTTTTTTTAATCGAGCTTCTGGTAACCCCCCCCCCTTCTGTACTTTAAGAAAACCTTTCCCTCACTTCCGGCGATCGCTTCTAAGTGAATTATGTCTACCCGTATAATATGTAAGTAAATAATGAAAGAGAAGCACTCGGGAACCGAATGCTAATCACCCGCCAGGATATGCTTTTGGCCAAGTTACAAGCTACTTACAAACCAAATGTGAAGAAATTTCGCAAAACTCTACGGAATTCAGTCACTGTGTTTGACATAGCCAATCCACATGAAAAACAAATGGTAGACCTTTGTCTGCCCTTTTGATGACTTGACCTTGACCCAGAGCGTCCATTTTCGAACTCGTCCAAGATTTCGGTCATATCTTGATACCCTGAAGGTTTCAAGTTGATAATTCAAGCCGTTCATGAGATATAATTGTAAGACACACACACACACACACACACACACACACACACACACACACACACACACACACACACACAGACGCTGGCAAAAACACTATCGCTCCGACTTCGTAAAAGTGGGCGATAATAAACGTCTCCATTCTGAAAGGGTTTAAGCCGTTCCTGCACAGTACTCTAATATTTGATATTTCTTTACTTCTTCCCGTTGACTAAATTGTCAGTCGAATCCATTATCACATCACTGGCATCTTTGTTCGGAGGAGCCTATGTTATTAATCCCTTCATTACAATGACCATTTTTTTACTCTTACAACCAGCACAGCGTAGGAGGAACTACTCACAGTCCATTCGTTTTCCATTACAAGAGACCCATCCAAAGACGAAGAAAATTGTCTGGTGGCAACAAGAACATGTAAAAAGGTGTCATCGCATCGATGATTAAAAAGCAGTATACAGTCTGTTCATCCCTGTCATCCAATGGCGTATTT
>NC_137004.1:22703787-22721287 GCF_032717465.1 Coenobita brevimanus
AGGGACAAAGGAGCCCCCAGACCGCTTGGTGCCCCTAACGCTGGGGGAAGGGCAGTACCTGGCCAGCATCAGCGAGCACTGGGACGCCACGCTGCTGCAACACAACCCTCACACCGACACTTACATCCACACCGGTGAGGAGTCTTGGGCTTGATGGTACTTATTTCTCATACAAATGTTGTCTTTCACATAATCTGTCAGCAGTCGCTTTCACACTGACACATTCACATCGGCGAGGAATCCGGAGCTTCGCGGTACTTACTTCTCATACTATTTTAATCTTACATTTAATTCTGCAAATAATCACTTTCACACAGACATTTACATCCACACCGATGAGGAGCGATGGCCTTGGTGTTATTTATTTCTCAAACTTATTTTACAAGTGGTGTTAATTTTATTTTCAACCGCTCTCACACTTACATTCACGCTAGTAAAGAGTGTGGTTTTTTTTTGTTTTTTTTCAAAGTTCGTCTTTGTGTTATTTGTGCTTTTTTTCTGTTTTCTTAATATCTGCTGTTAAGTATAACCCCTTCAATTAGAAAAATCTCTTCTAAGCAGAATAACATCGTTTGGTGATTGCACAAATAAGATAATACGTCATAGGGTTCAGAAGTATTTTCATACAGACATACACTTCACTGTTGGTGCAAATGTCAATGTTGATCCAAAATTACCGCCGCATCATAAAAGCTTCTCGCCAGCTTATATCCAGCGCTCAAAAAGCACTATTCATATTTAATGATCTAAAAATTATACGAGAACATTTTTACTCCAATTACAGCAATTCTTCAAAAGTAATTTGCTCATACTTAATGGACAGATTAATCACATATTTATCACTGGAAAAAACTCGGCGCACTTTTCGTATCATTAATACTTGGGAAAAAAAAAAAAACTTATGCTATAATTAGTAGTGGAAATGCGAATCCTTCAGGCTTGTGTTTTTACATTTAGTACTCATATAAAGGTAAGTGAGATTAGTTTGTTTGCCTAGATAGGTAATATCAATTACCAAGAAGGTGTTCCTTAGATAGTCACTAAACACAGCCTCTTTGTGTTTTTCCTGTTGACGATCAATATCTGGAATCCAGTAAAGACCACAGAATGTAAACTAAAGAAGATTGGAAAAAGTTATGATGTAACCTACCACGATGTGTGGATAGGTTGGATAAAGGATCAGATGGAAGATATATAAGCAAGGCGAACCATTTCCCCTTGGAAATGTAATGTATCATTTTTCGTATACCATAATGAACTGTCACTACAAAGATATAGCCTGAAATTTTCCTTATATTGACCCTTTGGTTGCAAACACTTCCATTCGGCTGAATAAAATAGCCTGAGGTGTAGCCAGGAAAATATACTGTACCAATGTGCAGCGACAGCAGAGAAAAAATCAGTGATACACCGTAATCAATTAATTTTGTTCCCCACGAAGCCAATAGCCGTTTGTATCTAGCTCCCTGTGCTCAGGCTTAGCTATAACCATGCACTTCTTTTTAAAACATTCAGATCAGCAATGTTGCTCATAAAATTGTTAAAACACCTGTATTCTGCTGAAAGACTTGCAACAAGTAGCTGAATGCTGAATTTTGCTGGGTGGGAATGTGTTGGCGTTGGATCAGAAAACGTTTTAGCACCTCTTAAACTGTTTCAGTATACGGAGTGGTAAGATGCACAATAAAACAAATTATGTCGATATCAGAAGAATTACATTAACATGCAGGTGTAATATAAGAAATAAAATTTAAGGCCGTGCTAAGAAACAACAAAATCACGAGAATGCGGCTCTTGATGTGTTACTTGCACAGAATGTACCATATGGTGTTTGTTGGGTGGAAATGTTGTACCTTCACTTTCCATCTTCACATGTTGGTGAACTGTGGCATCAACATACGGATTATTTTCATCTGATGCCTGCCTCTGTATATTGCCACACAGTAGTAACTTTACATGAAGAAAATATGAAAAGTGAGGAAAATTGTTGTTTTGTGTTATCCTCCTCCCTCGCTCATTCCCTCACAAAGCTTGGTGTGTGTGTGTGCTATCACTCTTCACTACTGTAGGAAGATGTCGGGTTGAAATTAGCTGCCCGGTGTTTTTCGTGGTACATGAGATGTGATGGAGGACACATAAAAAGTATGTATATTTGCGGTGCCTTATATATATGCGGATACAGGCTAAGTGTTTTTAGGTGCTCGGGTGAGCTGTATAGATATGGAAAGTCGAGCTCAGTAGCTCCTTTAACCCGTCTGGAAAACGTCGAAACCTAATATTTTTGGCAGTTTAATAAAAAAGAGTTAGACTGTAACGTCGTTGTATTAGTTCAGAATCTCAGAAATGTAAAGGATTGGCTGTGCAAATGTTCCATCTGGTAAAGGTTTTGAATTCGTGTTTCTAAATTTTGTGCTGAACCCCTTAATTACGGTATTATTATTATTATTATTATTATTATTATTATTATTATTATTTATTATTATTATTATTTATTATTATTATTATTATTATTATTATTATTATTATTACTACTACTACTACTACTACTACTACTACTACTACTACTACTACTATCATCATTATCATTACCAGCCACGATAGAGAAGCTGGTGTTGCTTTCAGTTTGTGTGTGTGTCTGTGTGTCTATTAGCACGATAACTTCGTAACCACTCAACATATCACAAAATTTTACAGGTGTGTAGTAGGAAAAGAAATCGATCGCGAGTTCGAAATTGGTGAAAGTAAGTCAGGGTCTGTGTGTGTTTCCACGATAACTTCGCAACTGCTCAAGATATCATCACAAAAATTTACAGGTGTGTAGTATGGATGAAATTCTCCAACGAGTTCAAATTGGTGAAAGTAGGTCTAGGTCAAGGTCATATTCCGATCCGCGCTAGCTACGTATCGGCTGGTGGCTGGTGTGAGTCTCCCCTTGGGGGAGTCTCTAGTTATTAGTTATATTATTATTATTATTATTTATTATTATTAGGCTATTATTACTACAGCACTACTACTACTATTAGTACTAGACTATTTCTGGATATGGTGCTTTACACTTTAGTAGATTTTTTTTTTTTTTTTATTCTTGCTACCAATACACGATTTTGCTTCGCTTAAGGGAGGTGTCGTAGATAATGGGTAACTATGGCGCTGATATCCAACCCTCCTGCAGGTGTGAATTTGGGCGCATGTGTGGTGGATGTGGTGGGCTACAGGTCATGGGATGGGCGGAGTTACCTGGTGACCGCTCACACCTGCCCACAGCCACAACAACCCTCCCTAACACCACCACCGCCGCCAGCCGACCCTTACCTCGCCAACACCACACAGGTAATGAATTTGTACATAAATTTATTTCATGTAGTGAAGAGCTAGTACAATGGCTATACGATGAATTCGTTTGCTACTGTCGGATGATTTTATTCTTCAGGGAGATGTCATGCACTGAGGGAAACAGAAAGACTCTTACTCCTTTCAGCACACAATGTCTTGAAATTTTCATGCCATCGCCAGTACTGTTTGCCCATCGGAGACCTCATGTAATGAAGGGGTGTACAGTCTGTAGATGCCCGAATGTGTGAAGACCTGCCGCTTTTTTTTTTTTCTTTTTTTTTTCAAGATAGTAACCGTAAAGTGTCAGTAAGAGTGAGGGTCAGGGGTCTTACGAAAATACTGAACCCCAAGGGGGTCGTCTGGACACTTACGGTACTCTTATTTTGGAATGCAGTATCTTAGCCTCGGATCCCTATGCTTGGTAGAGGGTAATATGGGAGGGCTTGTGTTTTTTCTTTTTTTTTTTATTAACTCCTTCAGCACGATGAAATTCTCGTTATAATCAAGCTACCACCAGGTGATTTTATTCAGTTTACTGAAAAACCTGATGACTTGAGGGCGTTAGAGACAATGCCTAACCCCTCCAGTGCCAAGTCTCTTCTAACCTCAGTAAATCCGTCTGGTAAAAGGAAGAATTAAACGTAACTGACATGCTCGGGCTTTAATATTTTTCGTATATTAATGTTCAGTGCAATAAATCTTCATGATTAAATATTCTCTGCCGTGCAGCATTTCCTGTTGATATGACATCTGCATCAAGGCTAAACCTTTACAGTATTAAGTTGTAAATCACAACAAGCAAAAAAAAGTACACAAAAGTATTACATTCCATAATTCAATCCCTGACGGACACCCAGCACACACAACCTGGTAAATAAAATCCTATATAGCAGTAAAGCCCCACCACCTGTCCGGGGAGTGAAGCTCGCGTATGGCTTTTTGACCTAACAAATCACATCTGGGTGGGAGGGAGGGGGTCAAAATGTATATGTATTAACCTCAAACCAATTAATTTTCTCTACACGACTCGACTTGATTCGACTCTCTCTCTCTCTCTCTCTCTCTCTCTCTCTCTCTCTCTCTCTCACACACACACACACACACACACACACACACACACACACACACACACACACACACACACACACATTAATTATGCACTCTGGCTGACGCGGTTATAATTGTTGCCGCGCCGAATTTAATGACCCGCAGTTCCGACCTCTTGTCTTTTTACGCCACCGGTTGGAATTTAGTGGCGAAGCCAGGTCGTGTGTCTTTTGTGTCGGGCTTGAGGTGTGTCTATGTGTGGGGGGGAGGGGAGGGCCGCTAGGTACTCCCTCCCTCTTGCATTTTGGGATTTATATTACCTTTGATGGTAATGTTCATGTAATTTTATTTGTCTGTGGTGGTATTCATTTCTTTTTATAGCGTTTATTTACTTATGATGTCTTAGGTTTTTTGTCGGTGCTGGTAGTGGTGATATATTAATTTATGTATTCATTGTGATGGTAATATTCCTGGTGGTGGTAGCATTCATTGTGGTGGCAGTATCCATTGTAGCGACTGAGTGTGTCTGGCCGAGCAGACCCATCACCCGCAGGCAAGCAACCGCCCCCACAGGAGTGTCCCACGCGGTGAACCGATGTTCCCGTGCCGAGGCGCGGAGAAGTGTGTGAAAGTTTGGTTCCTGAATGAATGCTGCAAGTCCACCCAGTTAACAGGAGTACCATAGTAGGCTCCACATTACTCCCCTGTTTGCTTATATGGTTACCACCCAGCGTTGTAAATTGTTTCATGTGTTTCAGGAGACCACTAATCTTGTCACTTAGTGTAGAGCCATCTGAAATGGTAAGAAGAATAAAAAGTGACAGGAAGGATGAATGAAATAGGATGAAAGGAAGGCAAACACATAAAATAATAAAGGTGCAGGAACAAGCAGGCAGCACTACAACAAGTGAGTAAATGATAGTTGCCTCCAACTACCATCTCACTGTGATGGTAGCATTCACTGGAATACACATTCTGTGGTTCTGGGAAGTGATTCGATTTTAATGCAGATCTATCGCGTCCCGAGTGAACGTAAAAGTGTGGGTACGGCGTCTCTCTTCTGTACGAGCACGTTTCAAATAGTTCATAATTATAGTGACGAGAAAAGGCGATGAGTTTGTGTGGGGGGGGGGAGGTAAGGTACTCTCTCTCTCTCTCTCTCTCTCATTATTTCTTTAATTCTTTCTTTCATTCGTTTGCATTCATTCTTTCATATTTTTTTCATTTTCTTTCTTTCATTGTTTCATTCTTTCTTTTTCTTTCTTTCATTATTTCTTTCATTCTTTCTTTTTCATTCTTTCTTTCTTTCATTCTTTCTTTCATTATTTCTTTGTCATTCTATCTTTCATTCTTTCCTTCATTCTTTCAGTGTTTCATTCCTTCTTTCCTTCCTTCAGTCATTCTTTCTTTCATTTCTTTCTTTTTTCTTTCATTCTTTTTGTTTCATTCTTTTTTTATTTTTTCTTATTCATTTTCTTTCATTCATTATTTTTTTCATTCTTTCATTCTTTCTTTCATTCTTTCACTCATTCATTTTTTCTTTCTTTCTTTCTTTACTGTATTTTCGGTATTTATTCTTCCTTCTCTGCTTATTGATGGTAGCTTATCTTTATGATGATGGTACTCAGTCTTTGGTGGTGTCGGTAATTATTTGTAATGTAATAGTGGTTCATGTGTGGTTTTTTTTTTTTCCTTATTTATTTCTCTGCTTTTTCTCATTCTCCTCAGTTTCTCTACATTCCACACTTTCCGTGCCAGTTTTTCCACATTCATTATCTGTTCTCTCCGGTTTTTCTACATTTCCTTATCGAATTCCTACAGTCACTTTACACTGCCTCCCTATTCTCCCAGATTTCGCTACATTTCTTACCTAATGTCTCATATTTCTCTGCCTGTTATCCAGTTTGACATTTCCTCAACTAATCTCTCCATTTTCTTTTTCCTATCTTTTTTCTCCAGTTTTTCTACATTATCTACTTAATCTCTCTTGTTTCCCTATGTTCCCTTCTTACTGTCTACAACGTCCCATTCCAGTCTCTCGATATATTCCCCTCCTACTTTCTCCGTTACGTTTCATTTTGTTTCATCTCGTTTATAAAGACCCCAACATGCTTGCATGAGTCGGCCTTGGTCACCTAATGGCTGCTGTCCATGCTGCTCAATCTCTGGCAGCCTCCCTATTCGGTCCCTTATCCATGAGGTCACTCTCTATGACGTCGTCCCAGGTCTTTCGCGGTTTGCCTCTCGCAGTCTCGCCCCCAACATTCACACTTTTCATTTTCTGCACCCAACTGTCGTCCCCAGTCCTCTCCACATGCCCAAACCATCTCAATCTACCCCTCCTCATCACAACCCCAATATACTCCAGACCCATCCTTCCTCTCAACTCTTTCATCGTAAACATAGCCGCCCCCTCCCCCCCGGTCCCACCTTCAAGGACACACTGCACATCCACCTAATCATTGTCATTTCTGTACGTTTAAGCCTATGTTCCCTTACTGTCCAGGTCTCACTACCATACAGCACTTCACACTTAACACTTTCTCCACCTGTTCTAAATTTCTCTGTCAGTTCTCTTCAGTTTCTCGAGCATACTCAGATGCTTTATAGTATCAGTTTCCTTCGAGCGGCAGAATAGGCAAACTAATCTCGACCTTCACCTAGCAGAAGCAGGGTGAGGGTGTGGCGATGGGAAGAGTAAGGTGGCAATCTGTGTCTCCAGTTTCTTTGCATATCCTCTACACATTCTCTCCATTTCCTCTACATTCATCAATTTTCTCAAGTTTCTCTATATTTCCTTGCTTATTCCCTGCAAACTCTCTACATTCCCTTACAATTTCGGACAAAATAGGCAACTGCTTTTCCGAGACTGACAAATGGCACACAATACTCGGCATTCCACACAGCAGATGCAGGCTGAGGGCAGCGTAAGAGTCTGGCGGTGGGTGGAGGAGCGTCCCAGAACGGAGGCGGTCTTAGTGTCCAGTTTCAGCCGACCACCACCTTCTGACATACAGGTAAATATAATACAGGTAAAACAAGTTGGTTTATTTAGACTGAATAAACAGGCAGAACTTGAAAGCAGAATATACAAGTAGAATATGCAAGCAAATC
The DNA here is from genome assembly GCF_032717465.1 of Coenobita brevimanus. NCBI lineage: Eukaryota > Metazoa > Arthropoda > Malacostraca > Decapoda > Coenobitidae > Coenobita > Coenobita brevimanus. Next base: position 22,711,282 of record NC_137004.1, read on the forward strand.
ATAAAGGTGCAACACAATGGTATAACATGCAAGTAAAACACACAGGTAAACAGAGGGTGAAGGTATGTGAAATGGAAGGACAAATGAGAAACAATGAGATGAGAGAGCAAAGACAGGTTAGAGAAAGTTGAGGTAAGTGATAAAGGACTAAAAATAATAATAAAAAATAAGTAATAGTATGTAAAAAAATGAAAAATTGTTAAAAGATTACAGGAAAAATGTTTGTGAAAGGCGAGAGGTAACATATGAATCATAAGGATGAGGTAAGAGATAACAGGTGATGAGTTCGTATATGATGAAATTATGGGAATAAAGAGATGGCGATAAAATGATGGCAGTAAAGAGACAACGATAAAAAGATTGAAGTAAAAGGATTGAAGATAAAGAGATGACAATAAAGATCTGACAGTAAAGAGACGACTGTGAACAGACAACTATGAAGGAACGACGTGGTAAAGCTAGGACAGGTAAAGCAAGGACAGGTAAAGAGGGGACAGGCAAAGAGGGGACAGGTAACGAGAAGAGTAAAATGCCACCAGGTAAACTGAATCCATATAAAACAACAAGTAAAACGGTGACAGGTAACCAAATTATGCCAGATAGACAGGTAAAATGATAGGAGATTAAATGACGATGTAAAAATATAACACGAGAAGAGAATAGCTAAGGAAATTCATAAGGAGAGAAAAAATAAAACGACAAAAGTAACACTGAAAGATAACAGGTAAACAGATTAGGCTATTGTGATACCAGGAAGAAAGATTAGAAAAATTGAGGAAAAAGGAAAGCTAGCAAAGATAACAGGTAGAGAGTGCACGTAAAGTGACGGCAGTTTGAAAGACTGCAGTTAGAGAGATTGCAGTTAGAGACTGCAGATAAAGATACTGCAGCTAAAGAAACCGGTTAAAGAGACAGCAGTTAAGGGGATTGTAGTTAATGAGACTGCAGTTAAAGAGATTGCAGTTAAAGAGGAAGCAGGTGAAGGTACAGTAGGTAAACAGAAAGCAGGTAGTAACAGCAAGGTAAGACATAACAGGTAAAGATATATGGCTGATCCAACCTTTGATCCCCCCTCTAGTACTGTATTTAGTATGCTTCATCTTACACATTTCTGTCTGTATACTAATGTGAATATACCAAATACTGCCAATACTGTGGAGCTCCAGGTCACATTTCTGTCTGCCACTTGCTCCATCATGGGTTAGATATGAAGAGACGAAGAAATAATGCAGCAACTTCTCAGATAAGTATGAATACAAAAACTCATGATGCTAGTTATTTTGGATTTTAACTTTTGCGCTTCAGTACGGCAGTGCCTCCACGTCATGTTAGTATGTACACATTAACTTTTCTGTATCATTTGTCACTATCCGATATTCTTTTTTCTACTTTTATGTCTGATCGGTTTCTCATTCCCTGGAAGAATATTGTATTATCTTCCCAAACTAATATCAATATACAAACGCCCTTTTCACGCAATTTTTTTCTGTTCTGATCAGTTCCTTTCATGGCTCGGAGAATTAATGTATCCACTACCCAAGAATAAAAATTCGCATGTATACTGCAAAGTCAGATAGATTTCTCTCATGCACCCGGGACGCTTACACTCCCAGCCTATAATATTGCAGAGTATTGCATGCAACCATCCCCTCCACTGATAGAACGACCATGTGACCTTTCGTGGTAAGCGCTTTCACCTTCTTCATACCTGCGGTGACTTCCGACCTTTCTTCTCCCTGTGCCATAATTATTCATGACATTAGCCTCGTTTCACTGCCCTCTGCTTCATTACTTTTCTCTAGCATATCAGACAAAGATTAATTGTCCTAAGAATATCACAGACTAGTCAAATAATGACTGTTGTACTGGATGTGTTAAGACTAATTTTTAGAATTTTAGTTGTGAGTGTCAATATGTACTTTATTTGTTTTCAAGAATTTAATGCTTTTTTCTAGTGCAAATCAAGAAGTTTTATCGTTAAGTTTTCGGAATAGCTAAAATGCTTTATCCTGAATAAATGCCTTTCTTCTCGTATTCCTACTAGCCTACGTTTCTTACATAAATGAGCTACAACTAATCTAAAAGTTTTTGTTGCAGAAATGTCTCATTCTCTTGAAAAATTTTTTAATTCTTCACAGTTGCTCTGTTAGGTGAACCTGGCTTTCGCTATATGTAATATTCAGCTGTATTATATAGTCTTTATTTCATAAACTTATCACCGAGCTGATGACAGATATACTTAAGATAGTGAGATACGAATGTCCCCCGGTAGGCGCTGAGAATAGGGGGTGCGGCGTGCCTGGTGGTGAGTGGGCGAGTGGCCACCCAGGTACTGTGTGAGAGTGGACAGCCAGGTCTCTTCACTGAGACGTACACCATACCCACACACAACCCCACCAAGGTTAGTACTATAACTTTTTACGCTAACTTGGTCTAAAATTGCCGTCTCTTCATCTTGAATACTGAGCTGTAACAAGAGATGAACATTATAAAACTGTGCAAATCATGAAGAGGTGCTGTGGAAAATATATAGACCCATGGCATTTGCTACTAAAAATTAACCCAGCAATAGCCGCATGGAATTTCTCTCCCATTCCTGGACAACCCTGCATAACTGTCCTTCCCCCAGGTATCCGTGGCCCAGCATCCGGCGTCTGGAACGTGGATATTGGCGGTGGTTGATCGCGGCGAGGCCTCAGCACATAGCAAAGCCAAGCTGTTAGTCCTTGCATATGACCACCACCACGCTACCTTCATCCCCGTACAGGTAAGATAGGCAGACATGATTATTGCGTGGGAGCGGAATGCATTTCAGTAAACAACTTTTCACTTGATTTTTGTAACATCTGATTTTTTTTCCATGTATTACGTTACTTAAAGGATTAGTTCTAATGGCCGTCAGGAAAGTCACTGCATGATACACTGCCACACTATTATGTTGTCACACAGTACGAGTATACTGATTTTGCCTGACCTCAGTTCTGTTTCGCACTGTCACAGTTCAGTCAGATCTCACACCGCCACACTCCATTTAAACCTCATACACTTAAACCTCAGTCAAATCTTACACTGCCACACGCCATTCACACTTCATGCAGTCAAACCTCAGTCAAACATCACGCTGCCACACTGCTTTATAGTGTCACACTACCACATTAAAACCTCATACTGTCAATACACAAACGACACACTATCACACCATTTCATACTGTTACATTTCACACTGCAACATCTTAAATTCACACCTGCAACACATCAGTTCAATTTCACACTGTCCATTTCACACTATCACAGCTCCATCAAACCTCACACTGCCACACGCCATTTCAAATCTCATACTGTCAAGCCATACTTAAATTTCCCATTTTCACACTTCCCACTGTCATACCTCCCGTCTCGTACAGCACGAAGAACTTTTTGATGCTATAATATCCTTGATATTTTGAAACTCCAAAAGAGAAAAGGATGTATTCAGCTACCTCCTTTAACCATATAACTCTCCTACTTCCTCATCCATATTAATCACCTAGTACCCTTATCCATATACTTGTCTTACCACAGACGACGCCACTGAGCTTAAACACCACTAAGAGGACATTAATCACTTCAGTCCGATTATGTATTTTTAATTTTCATTTCTCCAGTGTTTTCACCTCTGGAGAGATTTTCGAACAGGAGAGGTTTCTTCACTTGCCTCTTCTCTGCAGTTAGAGGCTTGCCGAAAGCTGGAAAAAAAAATCGTCTGGAGGCAGTCAAAATATATCATAAAACATGTAACTGGACTGAAGAAATTAAAGTGACAGTTACCGTTTTTTTTTTTTTTTTTTTTTTTTTTTTTTGAGACAGGAAGCGAGGCTGCCTGGGGTGGTGTGGGTGGACCTCATCTCCCGCGATTCGCACTTGCTGATGGCCGCAGTTACCAAGTACCTCACACTACACAACAGGGGCAGGCTTCTCATCTACAGGTCAGTTCTGGGAATCAAAGGTAAAATTATGTATGTCTGGTCACAGTAAGTACAAGCTTGTTATAAGCACAGATCAGGTCATACGTGGCACAGGTCAGGCCATACGTGGCACAGGTCAGGCCATAAATCAAATTACATCACAAAGGCCACAATCAACTGGCCATCTAGATGGTATTCCCGGATAGAATGAGTGCCATCGATGCGTTTTCGTGTTACACCTCCTCAGGTCCCCTCACCTAATGTCAGTCCTGGACACGGGATTCACTGATTAATGCCAAGCTATGGGCAGACTATGCTCCTTTCACTGGCTACTAACACACTGAAATATAAAATTATATATATACATCCTAGCTTCGAGGAAAATATACTGTGAATTCTGTGAATGGACATAGTCAAAATTTTTTGCCTTTTTAGAAAAACAGAATCTTTCCTGGATGACCTGGGTATGTGATCGAAAGATTGTGTACATACTCCGGTATAGTTAATCAACGCTCACTCTTGCTTAACACTAGTGGTTGTGTTGAGTTACAAGCTGGAAAGCCGATGCACCGGGATAGTGCAGTTCGTTAGCAAACATTAGCAGCATTCAGTGATTCGTTCAGATCAGCCAGTTTCTGCACATCTGGCAAGTTAATAAGTCTTCCCCCAGCCCCATTGATATTTTTTGTCCTGCAAATCAATGGTAAGTTCTTGTACTAATTTTCTCGTTCTCATATTACTACCGACCGTGAAATTATGTAATTACTATAGATTAGTATTTCACTTACTGTTCATAAGTCAATTGTTCAAGTTAGTTGTCATGTGCACCAGGCTGATCGATAAATTTTCAACCGAAATCACTGTGTGCACTTAGGATTACAAGTACTAGATCTACAGTTGTTCGCAAATGCTAGCATTATGGTTATTTCACGTAGCCGTGGATTCACCAAACTATTTTTCAAAGTCCTTGGAGAGAAGAACTGTAGAGGTGATGGGACTTTAGGTAGTACAAGTGACCAATGTATAGTGTATTGTGTTATAAAATGGCTTTGTATAGGAATATATTCTCATTATACTGTATTGTATATCAGAGTAAATATTATGTAGCTGTACAGTATATTACGGAGTACTTCCTCACCCAACACTCAGTACCAGGATCTCACTATCTATCTATTTATGGCCAGACGCCTTAATCCCATAAGGGTTGGCCACAAACAAATCACCTCCACATCACTCTGTCCCCTGCCACTATGCTCCCCTTCCCCCAACTCACCCCCCCTTCTCTCTGCTGTTATGCAGCCCCCCCCAACTCACCCCCCCCTAACTGCCATTATGTTGTACCTTTTCCCCAACTCACCCCCCTCCCTCTCTCTTATGCTGCCCTTCTCCCAACTCACGCCCCTTCTGTCACTACCATGATGCTATACCCTCTCCCCAACTCTCACCCCCCCCTCTCTCTGCCATTATGCTGCCCTCCCCCAGCTCTCACCCCCGCCCCTCTCTCTGTCATTATACTCCCCCAACTCATCCCCCCCCTCTGCCATCATGCTCCCCTCCCCCCAACTCACACCCCCCTCTCACATATACCACAGTTGGACAAAATCATGTGGTATTAGGCTGAAGGAAATTTTTAGGCACATTCACAGGGGCAAAAACTTATTAGAAAAATGTAATGCTTGTGAGTGTTGCAGCCATATCCCTCCACTTTTCTGTAATTACTGTAACAAAATATGATGCAAATTTTGTCATGAATATTGTGTTAGCGTGAAGAGTGTGTTGAGTGAGGAATTACTGTTGTTTTTGCTTATTAGAAGAGAGTGTGGAGCATAGGATTAGAACTTACTGCAAACATTCCAGTCTTAAAGGGTCATATACTGCTGAGCTGGGGAGATGTCCTTGCAGCCTGCCATTACACATTCCTTTATTCTCTTGTACTGTATGCCATGATATAGGCAGGTTGGATACATAAAATACAGGAATAATGTGCTGTGTGGAGAAATAAACTGGCAAGGAAGAGGTGATAGGGTACGTACTGAGCCAGGGAGAGTGACCCAGGCTGGTATTCTGGTGTGGTTTGGAAGCATACTAACACCTCTTCTTTACTGATTTATTCTGATTCTGCTCCATTAGTATATTCTTTTGTGTTTATTTGTGCAGTCTGTGTTGCTATTAAAAAGATATAAGAGGTAAAAAAAAAAAAAAAAGATAATTATAAACGATTAGTTAGGAAAATAAACAGTTAAGGAAGTGGTGCTAAGGAGCCTCCTTTACCCAGTGGGAATACCAGCCCCATGAATCAGTTGAAGAGCCAAACCTGCCACTGGGTCCTGGTGCTGAATCTCAACCCCTTAAAACCAGATGATGTCGTTTTTAATTTATTCTTGCCGTTACCAGATCATTTTATTCAGTTTAGGAGAGGCCTTATGTAGTGAAGGGGTTTATCAAAGCTGTAGCCATATTTAACCTGTTGAGTTTAAAGGTTTACCCAAAGCTGAATAAAGCTGTCAGAAGATGACAAGAATGGGATGAAAATTACTTCCCCAGGCTCAGTGCATTGAAGAGATCATTAATTGCTTAATTCTGGCTCCCTTCAGTATTACTGTATATATCTTAGGAGTTGCCTGTCTTTGTCCAGGAGCTAAACACTGTCTGTCATTAATCCTTTGGTGAGGCCAAATATCCTAAGCATTTTGTTGCTGCTGCATTCAGATCATTTTACTTAATTTAGGGAATGGCCCCTATCTTTAGAGAAATTAAGCAATGTTGGGTCTGGTTAGTACTTGGATGGGTGACCGCCTGGGAACACCAGATGCTGGTGGCATAACGTTCTCCCTACGTGTCAAGTGGGGTTGGTGGAGGATTAGTGCCCCTCCCTGTAAAACAATTAACTCTAAGCCGTTGGCCACCCCGTTTGGGATACATGGCGTCTGGCAATGAATGAATGAATGAACGTAGCGAACTTTGTTCACATATAAGCACTGGTAACAATAAATTCGTATATGCTGCAGTTAATCAAAACTATCCTCTAATCATATAAAACCTTACTTTTGGCATATGGTACTTTAGGTTGAACCGGTGTTTTCCTTTGAAAAATAATATATGAATCAGTAAGAGGACTTGGTCTTGACCGAAATATGGTTGTCACTATTTCACTTCCACTTAACAAAACCGGTGATAATGACACGCCATGACAATTTCAGAGTGACCTGGAGTGGCAGTGCAGATCCCACGTTACCGGTGAGCGTCGCCCCTCGTCTCCGCATGAGCCTGGTGCAGGAGTTTGTGATGGAAGACCCCCGGGAGGCACACTTCGCCCCCACCCGCACCCCACAGTACCTCTACCTTTACATCCTGACCAGTGACGGACACATTCAGTACTTTGCCAGCGGAGGACTCCACATGTTAGTCTAATGTGTCTTGAGAAAATACAATAATTGTACACTTCACTGGTATGGAAACAATGTAGCTCGAAACAAAACCCCACCACTGAAATGTAGCTGCCGGTTAATCTTCAACTGCAGTTGAAGGACAGTACCTTTTTGTTTCAGTAATATTTTACACCTGAGTCATTACCAGATAAGAGAGATATACTTAGGGTCGAGCAATATACTTGCTGGATTTCCCAAACGACAAATACTCAATATGCATTACCAGGTACCATGATATATTTTGTACAAGTAAATCATTACTTCAAAGCGGTGAGCATGATAAATATTTCTGCACACTTTTCGTATATATAGAGTTATTTTAGTTTCGTTTTTCTTAAACACGAACAATGTCTTTACTGTCACTAATTTAGTTTCCTCCAAATCGTAGTTAACTGATTTAACATACTTTAGAAATACTGGCCTAATTTCTAAACCTGTCTCCATTTTTGCTTTCCCAGGTTTAAACTTGCTGGGGAGTTGTATATGCCAGGCCGAGTATGTATGGCAGTGTGGCAGCATATAAAGACATTACCAGGAATGTATCATGGAGGAACGCATGGCGAACCGTATGGCAGAGGAACATACGGTGAAGGAACAGGCGCCGGAACCTATGGTGGAGGGACAGGTGCCGGAACCTATGGTGGAAGAACAGGTGCCGGAACCTATGGTGGAGGAACAGGTGCTGGAATATATGGTGGAGGAACAGGTGCCGGAACATATGTCGAAGGAAAGGATGCCGGAACATACGGCGGAGGAACAGGTGTTGGAAAATATGACGGAGAAACAGGTGTTGGAACAGAACAAGTGGTGACCCGACTGTCAATTGCTGGACACGCATGCTCTGACGCTCATGAATCTATTCTGCTCCGTCCTGCCCTAGTCTTAGAGAGGCGCTATAGGATGGGCATATTCTATTACTGGCACGGCAGATAATTACCAGCTTTTTTAGTTTTTCATCAGATCACCCTTAATAATTAGGTACTGCAATGTACATTTCGACTACTTTTAATCATCCAGTCCCACCCTGTCTAGTCGTGTAGAGCAGTTGTAGGCTGGGCAGGGCCTGCTGCTGATGCAGCTGATAATATATTAGGTTTTTCTGGCATTATATTTATTTTTTGCTAGTTCACCCTTCTTTATTACCTTTAACAGAGTTCATTCAGTTTCATTTTCCTGCAGTGCATTTTCTGCAATGTGCAAATTTTTTTATTACGTCTATTTATCCAAAACTTTTTTAGTTTATCTATGATTTTGATTTGCCTTTCACTTTGGAAGGTTACATTTACTGTATTCAGCATATATTTAAATTGCACTATGCTTTTATAACACGTTCATTGCCTTTTTTTCCCAGTAACTTCATCGTTATAACCTTAACTACGAGATCTTCCCTAAGGTGCATAAAAGTATCAGGTGGTAGGAAGAATAATCTTAAGTTCATCGTGTTGCAGGTGCTTTTGGAGATTAAGCTAACCCCTTCTTTACGAGAACTCTCCCTTAAGTGATTCATATTGTCAGTGGGTAGAACGGAAAACAATGTCGTCGTACTGAAAGGGTTAACTTTCCCCTGTGCCAAAATCCAAAGTTACCTGACGTTCCATGAAATTTACTGGCAAACTAGAGCCATTACTCTCTGTATTTTATGTAATGCTGATGAAGAGCGACCTGTTATCTTGCTTAGACCAGATGTACACTGCATGGTGAGCTTGACTTAGTACCACTTGTACTTCATATACTAAAAGTTGTTGACAAATTTGTTATGATCTGACAAAATAATATACAGTGTCATTTTTTACCAGTACAGTATTTATTTCTTCCTCTTCCCTATTGGTGTTGGTCTTGGATAGGCTCGGTGGCCAAAAGGTGACTGAAAATTTTCCGGACTAAATTATAACATCATCAAGAGGACTAGGCTGGTTATGTATCCGTACAGGGACTAGACTTTGATAGCCTAGCCCCGGTCCCTTACAGCTAGACTAATGCAGAATGGGACTGGGTGTTACCACTTAACAATTTACTCATGTTAGTTCCTTTCACTTGCCCATATAAGTAGTTCATGCCATTTTTATTTTTTATTTTTTATTTTATTTCCAGTCTGCATCTTACATTTTTCTCAGTTCCTTTGGTATGAGTCATCTTTCCAAAGCTGAATAAAATCTAACGGAGGTAGTGAAAACAAGTAATTATTTTGAAAGGATTGTTGGAGACTGTTTTATACTCTTTCGTTAAGGGACAAGAAACTGGAGAGAGGTCTGGTGATAGCAGGAATAAAATATGAACGCTTTCATCGCGGGGAAGGCTTTATTATTTCCTTATACACTGAGATATTCTTCCCTTAAGTTTTTCTCTCCTGTAATTTTCTTCTCCAATTACTTTTTTTTCTTGGGTGCTTGTCATAGTTCCTCTCCCTAACTTTTTCCTTTACTGGCCTTTCCTCCACTATTGACTTTTTCTCTCTGTCTGGTCTTTACTGTTGGCCTTCTCCTGTGGCTTTCCCCTCCTGTCGGCCTTTTCTCTTATTGATCTTCTGTATACCTTTTCTCCTGTTGGCCTTTTTTTTTTTTTTTTTTTTTTTTTTTTTTTTGCTGGTAAACCCTTCTGCTGGCTTTTTTTCTATTAGCTTCTGCTTTTAGCATT
>NC_137004.1:22726287-22873787 GCF_032717465.1 Coenobita brevimanus
ACACACACACACACACGCAGCACCCCCTCCCCACCACACATACATACAAACAAACAAGCACAAAGAAGCACCCATTCACACACACACACACACACACAGACACACACACACACACACACACACACACACACACACACACACACACACACACACACACACACACACACACACACACACACACACACACACACGCACACACGCACGCACACTCGCGCGCGCTTCGCACGACCCCCTACACATCGTCACTCCTGTTGCGAGCCACGCCATGATCCGAGAAGCAGATGAATGTATGCAAACACCCAGGCGATCACAGGGGCCTGGCCGTAGTGGGCTTAGAGCAACGCCTTCTTACCGGTTTATTTCTACCTATGAAACGTCTACCTACTCACTTGTTGACACGTAGGGAACACGTATGGATTGGTCATATTTTTATCACCCAGCGCTGTAAATGGTTTCCTGGCTTACAGGAAACCATTAGACTTGTCACTCAATGTAAAGCACCTGAAAAGGAAAGAAGGATAATAAAAGTGACAAAAGATGGAAGAAATAGGAAAAAAGGAGGGCAGACACAGAAAAAGAATGATAAAGTTGAAGGAAGAAGTGCGCAGCACTACATCAGGAGGCAGGATGATGGTCTCCACCACCTTCCACTTAAACCATGTTAAACAGTCTCACCGTTACCCACGACAATAGATAGGTGGAGTCCATAAATATACTGTTAAAATTTTTCGTTATTGTGAAAACCCAGGCAACTGGTAGTAACCTCAACACTCCGAGTGGTATGTCATGTGTCCCCTCCCCCCTTTTAATGCAAGGAAGAAAAAAACAGTGGCTAGAAACCAGCAAGATTGTTCCCTTCAAGAAAAAATAAAAAGATGAGTGCCAAATTCAAGACCCATTCATTTCGAGATGCCTGGACACACTGCATTTGAATGACAGAAGGTCAAAAGAAAAAATAGGAAATGTAGACAGAGGAAGACAGTTCTAGAGTTAACCTGTTGCATACATGAAGGACTGGGAGTATTGATTAACTTCCCTACCTACCTACCTAGAGGTCATAGGCAGTGGGGAATACAGACAGATGAAGACAGTTCTAGAGCTGACCTGTTGCATACGTGAAGGACAGGGAATATTGGTTAATTTACCTACCTACCTACACTGGAGGCCATAGGAAGTAGAAAATACAGACAGAGGAAGCCAGCTCCTGAGTTGACCTGTTGCTTTGTTGCATTTCAATCTTTTAACGTGATCCGAGACCTTTTGCAGAGTTATAGGGTCATCTAACACTGATATGTAACAGACATTTTGCAGAGAACTGGCACTGCATTCGTGTACACCTGGAGGGGTATAGATATGATCAAAATGTTCCTTAAATTCTACGTCTGTGGATAGTAGGGTAACATCAGGTGTGGCAGGGTTGTAGCTTACTTCACCGTGCCAGAGACAGGGTGACCAATGAGGATATAAAGGAGCGTTGTGGTGTGGATGTGGATGTGATAGGAAGCGTTATGAGGAACACACTGAGGTGGTTTGGCCATGTGGAGAGGATGGAGGGTGAAAGACTGACGAAGAGAGTGTATGTGAGTGAGGTGGAGGGGGGAAGAGGGAGGGGGAGGCCGAGGATGAGATGGAGGGATGGGGTGGAGAGGTATATGAGAGAGGGGGGTGTGAGTTGGGAGCAGGGCAGTGAGATGGCGGGGGACAGGGAGACTTGGAGGCGATTTGTTTGTGGACACCCCAAACGGGATTGAGGCGTCTGGCAATAGATAGATAGCTAAGTATCATTATTGTCCTGTAAAAGGTCGGAAGTGTAACCTCGGACCTTATTATCAAACATACATACATAAAACACATCACATACATTATTTGCCACTGTACACACACACACACACACACACACACACACACACACACACACACACACACACACACACACACACACACACACAGAACGGGCCAAACCTTGAGTGTGACATCCGTTGACCACATCGACTCAGCGATAGTATGGGGGATGCGAGGTTAGGGGAGGTTAGAGTAGGTTGGGTTTGGTTGGATTAGGTCATTTAGGTTGGGTTGGGTTATCTTCGCTTAGGTATAGACGGATTAGGTTAGACTGGGTTAGAATACGTTATTTTAACTATGTTTAGGTTGGGTTATATTAGGTTAGGTTATGCTGGGTTAGGTTTGGTTGGATTAGGCCATTTTAAGCTTGGCTGGGTCTGGTTAGATTAGGTTGCAGTAATTTAAGTTAGGTTTGGGGAAGTTAGGTAAGGTTAATTGAGGTTAAGTATAATTAGACTGGGTTGGCTTAGGTAATTCGAGACTAGGCAGGGTTCAGTAGGACCAAGTTAGGGCAGGTTACTATCCATTTCAGAGGCGGAGTTGCGCTGTTTTTCGCAAATATCTCTTAAGTGAATCGTTGGATCAGTATGATATTTCAACACAGTACTTTTGACATCCGGGCCTAATTTATGACCCTTAAACCATACTGCTACATATGTTACATTAGGAGTTTACTGAAGGATATTAAGCCTAATCCAGTCATCAAATCTAAGTTGTTATACAAAATCGGACGAGTGCGACTGTGTGGGGTAGCTCCTCCACTAACACCCTGAACAACCCTCTGACCATTCCTTCCCTACCCCCCAATATCGCGTTCACCCCCTCCCCGTTTCCCTCTTCACTCCCAGTCACACCATCCCTCTTCCATCTTTGCACTTCCGTTTTCTTTTTTCATTCTAATTGCATACATAATATTTGAATATAACAGTATGTATATACTTATCATACATTAGTAATATTATTTAACACAGTTACCTATTGTTGTGTGTGGCCATGAAAACCAGAGTGGGTCAAACGACCCTAAAATCATTGGCTAATTACGTTGTTATGGCCGTATCATTACCGATGTATCTACGGTTACCAAAAATATGAAGTCAGTTCTGTTTTTGGGCAACCAAATAAAATCGTTCATGGTTGCTTTATTTGTTCATCTTTTATTTTTAATAAGCAATTTATGCTTTCATTGAATATCCTCAGTCTCCCGTAGGCGAGGAGCTCGGGGAGAATAGGAGGGATAACGAGGACGAGAAGGGGGAGAAGTAGGGGTAATTAAGGAATAGTTTGGGAGGGTGTTGGGGGGGCAACACTTTCCTTCGAATGCATCAACATGACTAGTCGACTTTCTGTTATTTTTCACGAGTAAACTCCTCACATAACATAAATAGCAATATGGTTTAAGGGTCATAAAATAGGCCCGGATGTCAAAAGTAGTGTGTTGAAATACCATACTGATCCAACGATTCGTTTAGGAGATATTTGCGATAAACAGCGCAACTCCGCCTCTGAAATGGATAGTAGGTCAGGCTGGGTTAGATTAGGTCAGTTTAGTCACTTGTAGGAGCTGCCTAGCATTGGTCAACTGGCCTACGGCAGTTATCCTCTCTTCTTATGTTCTTCTATACTACTGTTATCATTATTACTACCACTGCTACTACAACTACTACAGTACCACTACTGTTACTACTACTACTACTGCTACTGCTACTACTACTACTACTACTACTACTGTATCCATTGACCTATCCATTCCATTGTCCCTCTCAGTCCAGTGACGATTTTTTTTTATTTCAATCAGGGTTTTGCCAGACGGGTTAATTCACACTGGAGATGTTTTCCAACTCCAGTTAATCAGGGCCTTTGTTGCTAGATCCGAGAGGGAGAGAGAGGGGTGGGGGGTGGGGGGTGGCTGCATGATATTCGATGAGTCTAGGTTATGAAGGACGAGTGACAGTCCTTGATTGCTAGTCACGCCTCAGATCTGACTACACTTGGCCATCAGCTGAAATGAGTATCAGCAGCAGGATCAGTAGTAGTAGTAGTAGAAGTAGTAGCAGTGGTAATAGTAGGCAATCACGATATAGTATTCAGGTTGTGAGAATGGTCCAGTTTATTTATATGAAGACAGACTATAAGATCATCAGAGAGAAAGGGGGGAGAGGGGCCCCACCTGAATTAACATGACGGAAAACAAATATAATTTTTTTACTCTGACATGGCCTAAAATTGCTATCTCTCTCTCTACCGCAAGTCGAGCTGTAGCAATAGGTTAACAAGGATATGGTGATAGTCACGAAGAAGCGCCATAAAAAAATGATTTACGGTAGAATAAAAATAATAGTCATTTTCTGTCTCCGAGCCAGAGGGAAATAAACTAAAAAGGGCTAAAATCTGGCCCAAGTTAAGGTGAAAGAAGTAAAATAATTCTGTTCTCAGCTAAGATATTGTGGATTTTTCATGGGAATTATTTTTTCTTATTCTTGCTATTACCCCACGATTTCATTCACGTTAGCATGGGCTTTAAATAATCAAGAAGTTAATGAATGCCGCATCTAACTCCTCCAGTTCGAAAGTCTCTCCCAGGTTGACTGAAGGTGACAGAAAATATTGTATCGTATCGTCTATAAAGGCTCCAACATGCTTGCATGCGTCGGCCTTAGTCACCTAATGCCGGCTCTCCACGCTGCTCGATCTCTGGCAGCCTCCCTATTCAGTCCCATATCCCTGAGGTCACACTCTATGACCTCGTCCCAGGTTTTTTTCGGTTTGACTCTCGTAACACTACCCCCGACGTTCATACTTCCCACTTTCCACACCCATTTGCTATCCTCCATCATCTTCACATACCCATACCATCTCATTCTGGCGTCCTTATCACAGCACCAATACTGTACATTCCAGTCCCATCCTTCCTCTCAGCTCTCCATTCACACCTCACCTTCCACGCCCAGTTCTCATCCTCCATCCACTGCACATTCTCAGACCATCTCAATCTACCCTTCCTCATCACAGCACCAATACACTCCAGTCCCACCCTTCCTCTCAACTCCTCAATCCTAAACCTAGTCCCCCACATGCCTCACATTCAAGGATGAACTATAAATCCATTATAGTCATTGCTTAGTTATTTATATTGCATCATAAATGAAGGGAGAAAAGGAAGGAAGGAAAAAAGAGAAAAGTGTTAAGGGAGAGGAAAAGGGAGGAAAGGTGATAAGGGAGGGGAAAAGGGCGGAAAGGTAATAGGGGAGGGGAAAAGGGAGGAAAGGTGATAGGAGAGGGGAAAAGGGCGGAAAGGTGATGGGGGAGAGGAAAAGGGAGGAAAAGTGATAGGAGAGGGGAAAAGGGCGGAAAGGTGATGGGGGAGGGGAAAAGGGAGGAAAAGTGATAGGAGAGGGGAAAAGGGAGGAAAAGGGGAGAAGGGAGGAAGTGAAAGAAAGGGGTGAGGAGCTGAGGAGAAGGATGGAGAGAAAGGAGGAAAGAAGGCTGAGGGGTGAAGGAAGAAAAGTAGTGGGTGATGGGCGAAATGAGAAAGATGGAGTAAAAATAAGATGGTGATGGAAGCGGTAGATACTGAGAGAGGTAGGTGGCGGAGGGATACAAGGAGGGGATTAAGGAGCAGGTGAGTGTAGTGGTGGGGGCAGTACAGGATGTAGAAGGGGAATAGAAATGGGAGGTGATGTGTGTGATTTGGGGCGGGAGAGAGGAGGGGAAAATACGGGGAATGAAGAAAAGGGACAAGACAAAACGGAAGAAAGTAGAGAGGGAGAATGGTGGAGTTCTAAGCTCTAGAGGGTAACCACTTATTTTTTTTTTTCCCGCCAAGATTCTTAGTTTCTTCCTGACATTCCATTATTTGTGGTCAATCATCCACCCCCTATCTATTTATCTACCTATCTACAGTATAGCCAGACGGGGTGGCCACAGACAAGTCGCCTCCATCAGTGGCGTACCGAGGGGTGGGGGGGCATGCGGCCATGGCCCCCCTTTTGCAAATGCAAATATATATATATATATATATATATATATATATATATATATATATATATATATATATATATATATATATATATAACTGTATAAGGTTACTGGAGAGACTGAATCATAACTCAGTGGCACAGAGTACTTAAAAATGACTTTAGAATATGCCATATTTATTCGTATGCCCATTCCCTATGGCCTCAAAATGATCATAAAATTGGCCAAAATGCAACATTTTCTCGGGGGGGGAGGGCTTACAGCGCCCCCCCCCCAAACCTCCCAGCCGTACAGACTCACTGCGGTCGCCAAAGGCATGGACTGTACAGGTAAGGCCCCAGTAACACTGCAGGTACGACTTATCGCAAACCACCCGCGACCTGTAAGTCGTGGGTGGTTTTGGTGAGGTTTACAACCGGTCTTCATATGTCTCTGTCTAGCCGCAGGCCTCCATGGCGTCCAAAAATTCGTCACGAGGTTTTTCGTGCTGCACGAAAAACCTCCCTGCCACCACCAGTGTCGTGGCACCGGAAGCCACCCGGTGGGAGGCTGGACTGCATCTGTCCAGCCTACGGACTGCGACTGGTCAGCGACACCTGATTTTTATGCGGTGGTTGCCATCCAGACGGAGGCCGGTCGTTGCCCGCTCTGTGCGGTGGCTGCCATCCAGACGGAGGCCGGTTGCCGCCCGCTCTGTGCGGTGGCTGCCATCCAGACGGAGGCCGGTTGCCGCCCGCTCTGTGCGGTGGCCGTTCGCACTCCGTCAAGGGGACAACTGGACTGTGGCGGCTGCTGTCCACAAGCCTCCTGTCCGGGGTGGTGGTTGAAGTCCGGCCGCCGTCCAGCCGGTAATTTGTCGAGCAACAGGTGGTGGGCTGGACCTAGACCAGCCACCGGCCAATCCGCGCCCAGTGTCAGTCTAGTGGTCCCGGTCTAAATTGCAACAGGACGTGGACAGGCCGCCATTTGTTGGCGGCATGCCGACGATCGGCTGGCCACCCATCGGTGTCTTGACCTGTGTGTGCCTGGCCATGGTTGCCATTTGGCTGCCCACTGGACGGATACTGGACAGACACTGGACGACCACCAGTGGCTGATCGGTTGCATAACTGCTCGGAGACCTCCGTGGTCGGGGACTGGTTTCTCAATTTTCAGCTTTGCAACAAGTCGTACCTGCGGTGTGACTGGGGCATTAAAGGAAAGAAAAATTAGCCCCCCACCTTTTCAACTTTCTGGGTATACCACTGACCTCCATGTCATCCTGTCACTTGCCATTTCGCTGTCTTTCCCCCAACTTACACCCCTCACTCATATGCCTCTCTTTTCCATCCCTACATCTCATCCTTGGTCTCCTGCTCCCTCTCCCCCCTTCCACTTTAATCACATACACTCTCCTAGTTAGTCTCTTACTCTCCATCCACTCCGCATGGCCAAACCACCTTTATGTGTTTCTCCTAACGCTATAACCTTCACTGACGTTGCTTTTGACCCCTCCCCTCAATGCTGCAATGCTTCGGATGCTACTGACCTGTAAGAACACGCAGCACTCCTGCTATTGATTCTCATAAGTGAGCGTCCACACGTGCTCTCAAACCTACTGTATGTTGGCAACACGCCAGGCAACATGTTCGGGAACATGTTTGCAGCAGTATTTGGACATGTGTATGCAAACATGTTTCAGTGCGGCTTCTTAACACCGGCAGCAGACGCGATGAGATAAGTGTGTCCTTACGAGGCAGTTGAGACTTCATCATGATGTTGCCAACATGATCTGGACGCTCCTGTTCCCAACATGTTTGCAGCATGTTCATTACTGTGTTGCTTACATGTTGCCAGCACTCGTTTGAGCACACGTGCGGATGACCCCTTAGTTTAATCTAAACTAAATGGAAACTATTTAAACTGTTATTGCTTGCTCAACGTTTGACCTAACGGGCACGGGTGTAAAAACATCCTACACGTTGGGGTTCCAGATGGGCAATGGCAAGCTAGAAATTAGGTCACCTAATAGACTGGATTTGTACTGGGCAAACGAACGTGAACGAACAGTACTGGCTATGCGCGGCCGAGCTGGCGAGCTTTATCGAACCTGAACGAGCTTGTATATATGGTCGAATGAGTGTCAGTATGTTACGTTTCTTTCAAGAGCCCATGAATAAAAATAATTTCAGCACAAGCAACTACCAGAACGAGAACGAATGCTTACGGGAGCAGATACGGTAAGAAACGTGAACGTTCGTGAATGCTCGCCAACCAGTGGTTCAAGTTTTTTCCTAAATCCACTCTTACATACATCATTACTATATTCCAAATGGAATTAGGTGAAGAGATGACAAATTTTTCCAAATAAATACAGCAATACAACTTTACTGTTAAGATATGTTTACATGATTTAAGATTTGATTAAACTTGCAATGTTTGTTTTCTTCCCTTCGACATTGTATGATTGTCATTGTTTCGTGGGTGAGACGTCGATGTTGTTTACAGACTCTTCATCCTAGTTTTTGTACATTTAAAACTGGTGTGAGTACTTATACATATCATATGTGTTCTTGGGAATATATTTGGGTTACTTCATCTGTGCATTTTCATGTGATTTTTGAGGACTGGATGATACAAATTCTATCCCTATGCTGCGTAAGCTTCAGTCCATATCAGATTGTATTTTTGGAGCTTGAGACAGGCGCCTTCATGTGGTATAACCTCGAAATGGTTGTCTGATTATACAAGCGTCCCACAGACCACAGTCCCTTCCCTGATCCCCAAAAGGAGGATGGTGCGGGCCCTGTCACACACTCAAGAGTGATTGTGAGAGAGATGGTTGGGTGGATTGTGTGTATTTAGATTTTGAGAAAGCCTTCGACAAGGTACCCCATAAGAGACTAATGTGGAAACTAGAGCATATAGGAAGACTGAAGGGGAACCTCCTGGAATGGATGAGAGACAGACAAATGAGGAAGTAATAAAGGATAGAATGTCTGGATGGAAGTAACAAATGGAGTCCCACAGGGCTCGGTGTTGGCTGGCGCCAGTAATGTTCCTGATTTACGTAAATGATATGGTTGATGGAGTGAACAGTTATGCAAGTCTGTTTGCTGATGATGCAAAGATCTTGAGGAAGGTAGAGGTTGAGGAGGATTGCAAAATGCTGCAGGAGGATCTGGATAGGATTAGGATACACGATTGGAGCCGGATGTGGAAAATGAAATTCGATACAAAGAAATGTAAAATATTGGAAATGGGTAAAAGTACCAAGAGGCCATCATTGAATTATTTGATGTGTAATAAACGAATCACAAAAGCGAGAGAAGAGAAAGATTTGGGAGTGCTGGTCCAGGACAGTTTGTCACCTGAAAAACATTAACAAGACAGTTAGAGAGGCATATGAACTCCTGACTTTTATAAAGCAGCTTTTCATCATATGGATGAGGAGATGATGAAAAAATTGATAGTGGCTATGATGCACCCCAGGTTAGAATATGCAGCAGTAGTGTGGTCCCCACACAAAAAGAAAGATATAAACAAGATTGAGAGAATACAAAGAACAGCAACCAAAATGGTCCCCAGTCTGGCAGATCTGTCGTACAGAGAGAGGCTGGAAAAGCTGGATTTGCCTTCCTTAGAAGAAAGGAGAAAGAGAGGCAACATGATTGCAGTGTTCAAGACCATGGTGGGAGTAGATAAAATTGACAAAGAAGAATCGTTTTATGGGATAAGAGAGTAACAAGAGGACATGGAAATTGAAGAAGCCAAGCTGCTTGAAGGATATCAAGAAATATAGTTTTCCTAATAGATGTATAGACCTGTGGAATAGTCTCGACAAAGAGATCGTCAAGTCAGAAAACTTAAACGAGTTTAAAGCTAAATTTGACATATCGAGAAACAGAGACGGGACACCACGAGTGTAGCTCATTTCCTGTATATCACAATTAGGTAAATACATATGCGACTCAAGGTCCGACCTCTGCGCAACTCAAGGTCGTGTCTTGGCTCCCACGCCTCCCGACTGGCCACGAATCTGCTCTGCTCATGACTGCCTAACGACCGCGTCAGGACTGCCTCATGACCGGTCATAACATCCTCAAGAACCTGACAAGATCACAAGGTGACAGAGCTACGAGTCGTCAAATTTGAAATTTAACGAATTTTTGTCAGCCACGACCATTGCACAACTGCCCACGAACACAAGACGACTGCATGACGCGTTTGGGGAATGCATCCTGACCCCCCCACGACCGAACCATGGGGCGAGGCATCACACCTGGACCACCAGTGACACCCAGCATGGGGCGGGGCATCACACCTGGACCACCATTGACACCTACTGTGGGGTGGGGCATCACACCTGGACCACCAATGACACCCAGCGCATCACCATGGACCTCTCCTGTGTCTAGTCGGTTGATGAGGGAGATGCAGTCATAACATTTTTTTTGTCTGCGACAGCATCACGACACGCAACGACCACATCATGACGCATCTGATTGAGCTAAGGCTGCTTCACCACCGACGTACGACACTCCAGACTGTGACGCAACTGTGACACGACTTTTGACAATTAGTGAGACAGCCACAAATTTTTAATGCGTGGATTAAAAAATCATGAGGCCCGACAAGTCGTCCCAGCAGCTCACAAGCACCCTAAAGAGTCCGGGCTTTGTCGACATATCAAGGGATGATCAATGAAAAAATGAGTTACAACCTTGAGTCGCGCCACGGTCAGCCCTTGAATCGCTTGTGTGTGACAGGGTCTTAAGTCATTTAGGTCGTAACGCCCAAACTGGCAGGTGGCTGAATCGCCTACGGCCTAAACAACAGTTGACCAAAATTGTGTAAGGTACAGCCTAAATAACCAAACTTCATCATGATGACATTGCTGAAGTTTTGTTCATCATTACAGTACATCATGGAACATAATATCCTGACTTACCATTTAGCTGGATATCTTATATGTATATATATATTTATGAAAGAGCCACGTTGTTTGTTTGTTTGTTTGTCCATCAATCACTCCCAAGCCAAGGGCCAGAGACCTTAGACCCATATATATTTTGAATCAGGGTGGATCAAGGATTGTTTTAGGGGGGGGTTGAAATTCAGTTCTGGGTCATTTGAGGTCACCAGTGAAGTATTCATTTTCTTGGCTTGGGCAGTGCCGGGTGCCCCTGCAGCCCAATTTTTGGCATGGAGACTCACATGACCTCCAATTCGGACATAGGCTATATGAGATTGGCCTCCGAGGTCTTTTGCAGTCACTGGTAATACATAGTTGAACGACTGGACCCAGTAGCTTAATTTTTGGCAAGGAGACTCACATGACCTCCAGTTTAGACATAAGCTATGTGAGGTTGACCTCCGAGGTCATACATATATATACGGTATATTTATTGGTATGTATGCAGTAATTTATGGCCAGGCAGATATGGACACTGTCAGGCCTTGATATACACAGTAATATATGGCCAGGTGGATATAAACACTGTCAGGCCTTGATGTACACAATAATATTTGGCCAGGTAGATATAGACACTGTCATGCCTTGTTATACACAATAATTTATGGCCAGGTAGCTATAGACATTGTCAGGCCTTGATATACACAAAAATATATTGCCAGGTAAGTATGGGCACAGTCAAGTTTCACCATACAGCATAACACACAATACAGGGAAATATACTGTCACTGTCAGGTCTTTCTTGGGCTGCTGGGCCTGGGCGGATTACAGGTGGTGCCCGGGAGACAGGTCATCAGGCGTGCCCTCAGGGGGCACAGAACTATTGCCAGGGGTGAGCACAGGGAGGCCCTTTCCTGGTAGGGCCTCGACCTGTGGTGTGGCCCTCGGGACTGGGGCCAAACAGGGCCAACAGGTGCGCCTGTCTTCGCCTGCTTCTGGCAGAGGGTCGTCTGCAGGTAGGGCTCGGGTCCCGCTCCGTGGTCCTGGGAGTGACCCTGCGTGGCTGGGGGCTGCAGTTTCCACTGGGTCGGACCACTGTCAGGAGTTGCCTGTGGGGTCCCTTCTTACTGGCGTCCGTCAGTGGCTGGCGTCGCCCAGGGGCAGCCTGTGGGGCATGGATCCCCAGGTCCGGGATAGGCCCTCGCCACAACTCTTCAAGCTGCGACTCCTATGGGGGGCTGCAACTTTGAGGAGAGAGAGACATCCCACTCGGCTTCCGGATGGGTGATGGGCCAAGCCAGGGACTTCCTCCAAAGGGGTAGGCTCAGGGGCTGTGGATGAAGGGCTTACAGTGGTTGTCCTTTCCCCGGTGCGTACAGTTGCCATCACCGCGGTTCCACGAACCCTAGAAACAGTAGCTGAAGGTCGTACAGTGGCCATCCCTTCTCTGGTGTGTACAGTGGCCGTCGCTGCAGTGTTGTTCCCTAAGGAGTTGGCAGACAAAGGGCATACAGTGGCCGTCCCTTCCCTGGCGCATACAGTGGCCATAACTGCGGTTCTGCCTTTGCCTGGCCTACTAGCCAACGTGCGTACAGTGACCATCACCTCGGGGCTGGTTCCAGGGGTGGCTGCAGCTGACGTGCATACAGAAGCCATCACGTCCTGCCCAGTGTGTACAGTGGCTGTCACTGCGGGGCTGCAAGGGGTAACAGCTGAAGGGCATACAGTGGCCATCCCTTCCCCAGTGTGTACAGTGGCCGTCACCGCGTTGTTGCTTGGGACTGTCTGGAGACAAGTCCCACCTTGATCCTGGCGAGGGCTGGCCCAGCTGAGATGTACCCATAGTTGGCTGGGACTGTTTTCCTGCTGGTGGATGTGTTGAGGGGAAGAAGGTCACAGGGCTGTAGGACACCTAGGCCCCTCTCGCTCAAGACCCGGCGCTCTCCCTACGTGTCTCCCCGTGGTCTCCTTCTGGGATGGTTGTGGGGCCATGGGTCCTTCCAGGGGTGGGTGTTGCGACACCTCTCCCTGGGTGTCTCGGGGGGGAGGGCATTTCATATGCATACATAATTACTGTATATATATGGAGCCTCTGTGGTACAGTGGTAGAATGTGTGTTTCGTACACTGGTGAACCAGGGTTCATGCCCCGCCAGGGTAATAAACTTTGGGAGTGTTCACCTGGCCACGTACTGCACTGGCAGACACAAGGGGTGCTGTGGTTGAACCAGTGTCGCTTACAAGTATGCTTGCACCCAGTCGGCTTGCGCAGGCCGATTACACTTGGTTCACAGACTACACTTATATCCAAAGCCACTACAATTACACTTACAAGCACTTCTCACCCTACATACAATCTCTACCAGACAGCCTAAGCCACTTGGTAGAGATACATTGGCTGTATCGTCCCGACTTCGGTCAGGATAGGCCGGTCCTCCAGTGGATACTCTAACGGCTGATGATGATGATGATGTATATATATAGATAGATGTCTCCATGATTCTTTTTGCAATAGGTCAGGGTAAGTCCAGGGAGTGTCAGAAAAAAAAAATTTGGCTGTTGCATGCAGTGCTGCAACCTTGTTTGAAATTGCAACATGCAAAAATTATGCGTTTGTTTCATTCACAAGAACAGTAGTAGATATCAACCAAATTCCTTATGCATTAGGCCAGGGTAAGTCCAGGGAGTGTCAGAAAAATACCACACCAAGCAAAACTTTTGGTGACCGTACGTGATGTTGCTGCAAAATTGTTGGAAATCGCCACATGAAAATCATTTTTTCAACTTATTGGTAAGAATAGGTCATTGTGGACTCAATAATGGTACGGTATGAAAACAAAGATAATGGTTTTTGCAAATATTTTATGATGGAAAGCCTATTAGGCTAGTTAGTCCTGTGTATTTTTGCAGGCAAGCATTAGTGATTTAATGATGTATGGGTGGATGAATTTATTTATTTATCCACACTGGAGTTCGTCCCTTAATATCACAGCCTAAAATTCCACTTTGCTTCTACAGATATTTGTTTTATAATGTTTCATTTTTTTTTTTCATCTGCAGCAGCTGTTACTTTCAGATTATGCCATGGTGGAGGTGTGTGTATGTAATCGAAGAGTGTGGTTGCATTCGCATGTATGTCAGCAACACAGGATGGTTATCAACACCAGACTCCAGTAGTGTATGCAGTCACATACCTCAACTTCCCCAATGAGCCACATGTGTGAGTAATATTTCATTTTTACATGGTAGCGTAACTAGTTTTTGGTATCACAGCAAAATAAAAATCTGCACTCCTGCTGTTATTGCACATTTTTCAGCTAATAAATATCTTTATCATGCACCTGAGTTGGTTTCTGCCATCACTGATAGTGCAGTGTGTCTCATTTCTGATGGCTTTCAGGAATTCAAAGATGAGGCCCTGTTCTAGGAGTTGATTCCAGGTGGTGGAGACCTCTCCATGCCTCCTTTACCCATGCACGGTTGTTGACTTTATGCAGAGGTTTTATTATTTTTGTCATGTGTGGGGAGGGTTCCCACATACAGCTCTTCTCAACAAGATGGAATCAGAAGCTTTTTGTCTGATTAACTCTCCTCCTCATACTGGCTCCCTTTAGCCTATGTCTCTTCACTGCACTGTTGCATCTTCATCTCTTTTCTGTTGCTACATCAATGATCACTGCTCCCCTGAACTGTCTGCTTGTATCCCTCCACCGCTACAGTAGGCAAATAGCTCTCATCTAGCTGCTAATTTTCCTCTTTTTTATGTCCAGCTCTGTAATGTAAGAATTAACCATTACTCCCAGTCCTTCAAGTGTGCAACAGGTCAGCACTGGATCTGTCTTGCTGTCTGTATTTCCACTGCATATGATCACCCATCTTTTAAACAGTGTGTCCAGGGATCTCAAAATGAACAGATCTTGAATTTTGGCTCTCTTTTTTTTATTTTTCTCTTGGAAAAATCTTGTGGACTTCTAGCTTTTGGTTCCTTCTTCCTTGCATTTTAAAGAAAATGCTCTTTTTCCATTGTATTGATAATTCACCCCTTTAATACTGTACATAAAGCATAGCTGGTGTATATGTAGGTTTTGTTGTTGTGGCCCCAGGTTTATTTGAATGTGAACTTGGTGGACTGCAGATTGGCATTTCCCTTAATGCTGTCCACCATTCTCTGGTGGGGAGGGAGGAATAGGGAGGGAAGTCGGGGATATTTATACATACAGGCAGCCTAGCCATCCAATCATTTGTACCACCACATGAAGGCATCCTTCTCAACCATTGTTCTATGTACTTAAAGGCAGTTATGTTTAGCTTACATATCTGTGTGTATATATATATATATATATATATATATATATATATATATATTTTTGGGGGGAAGCCTTATTTCATATTTGATAGTTTCTTCTTTGGGGAAGCTTTATTTCATATTTGATAGTGGCAGGTGATAATGCTTTTTATCCCAGCTATAATATTCTTGCTGTCACCAGAAAATATTATGGAACATAATCAAGGCGTTGGGACTAAAAGGGTTAATATGTAATGTTAATTATCAGGTGAGAGTTAACTAAGCTGTGAAAGCTGCCAGAAATTTGTGTGGAAAGGGGAAGAGACCCTGCCAGCTTTCTTCATTGTTTAGTAAGTTTCAGAATGTGATTGCATTTTATTATTGTTGTGGCTCTATGCCCCTTCAGACAAAATCTGATGGTTTGCAGGCTGCTTTTGACTTTCTCCTACAGTCCTCATTTTGGGGTATAGGAAATTGAAGAATGTTTGTGTTGGTGCCACTGCATGAAGACATCTCTTTGCAGTACCAGATTGCACTTTACACCTCATTTCATTGACCATGGTGTTCATTAGTTCTCTGTATCATTTTTCTCTTTTCTTGCATTCTGAACCCTACTTTACCCTGTCTTTGGGTGGAAAAAGAGATAGGGGTGATGATATTTCATCTTATGCACTTAAAAGTATTTGCCAAAAATCTTGTTATAATAATTATGATGTTAGAAGGGATGCCAAACCCTTTTCATGTACTGTATTTTTCTCTGTAATATAAGACACCATTTTCACCGATCAGTTCCTTAGCTTCATCAGCTTCCATATTCCTTGCTTTCTTACATGATCATTCATGGCACTGTATCCATCCATCTTCTTGTCCTACCGTGCCTCATCCCACCTTTAATTAGGGGTTATATGATCTGTCAAGGTCTAGCTCGTGGTTTCTCCAAGAAAAAAAAAATCCAATTCCCACCTCTAAACTCAGGAAATCTTTTTCACTGCCATGTCTGCATTCTTTATCCATATGATCATTTCTGTCATATGTCACACTCTTCAGCACTTGCATCACCAAATTTGCTCACATGGTATATTATTTTTGCCTCAGTTATTGGCTACTCTAAGAACTGTTGTCTGAACTCCTTGCATTTTTTAAAACTACCATATTATCACTTTAAAAAAAAAAATTGTTGCAGCCTTGCTGTACCACTGTATTTGTAGGTTTGGGGAGGGCATTTGATAGAGTCACATGGGTGACAATAAAAATGGACTGTGAGAAAACAGATTAGTGATGAAACTATTGTATGAAAGGGCAACTGTCTGTGAGAATGAATTTAGGGTGAAGCAAATAAGTATGTCAGTGGGAGGTGCATCAGAGTTCTGTGTTGAATCCTTTGCTGTTATCTTGGTACTTACATCATTGGCAGTTAACTACTGCTTTGGGAGTTTTTATATGCTGAACCAAATTATGGCACCTGATGGTTTAATGGGAAATTAAGGCACTCCAATCGGATCAAGCCTGTGTAGGTTCATATCCAAGGGGTTGTTGGGGTTTATTGCTTATGTAATGCCACTCAGGGATGAGTGAGGCTGGTGACTCTCATCTTACATGTCAGGACCAGCTTGCCTAGTCCCGGGCTCCTGCGCTTCTCATGGAGCAACATAGAATTGGATGATGGATGGATGGATGAATTATAATTGATTTGCTGACAGTATGCAAAGGGCTAGCTAGAAATAGGAAAGGTAAAAGGATGGAATGGAAGCAAAGGAACTGAAAATTAATTGTGTATTAATAAACAGAGGTCATAGTCAGCTGGTGTGAGGAAAGTAATGTAGGACAAGGTATCATTCCTTCTGTGTGCAAAAATAGGGGAGGAATTCTGTTGTGTATAGCTTGTAATAGATGAGTTCACAAGAGAGGTAATTGTAGAGGGAAGCTGCAGGAAGATGTGAAAAATTTTCTGTGCAGTGTGTGGAAGCATCCAGGCTATAGAAATAAGACATTTTAGAATTGTTTGGGGTAATAACTGCTTGGGAAGTGTGGAGGTATTGTGTTACTTGGGGACATATTTATTGTAGGAAGGAATGCTAATGCAATTGCTAGACTGAAGTGGATGGAAAGAGTTTAGGGAACTGTTGCTTCTCCTGACTATGATGGGGCTTTTCCTTTCATGCGAACAGAAATCTAGAAGACGTATTAAGTCTTATATTGTATGGCAGTGAGACATGGCCAGGGAAAGAAAAGAATATAGACAATGGAAAAGTATAGAACTGAGGATATTCAAATGGAGAATAGTGCTGCATTGACAGAACTGAGGATAGTGTGCAGTGAAGGATTTAGTATAAGAGATCTTGTATGAGGGATGCACACTGTTAGGTCAAGGTGTTTTGGATTTAATGGGAGGCTGATTGAGGAGCATTCACTATTGTGAATAATGGAGGGAAGAAAGCACAGATGCAGACCGTGGAAGACATGGGTTGAGTTCCTGCTGGAAGAGCTTCAGGTTAGGGGCAAGGAAATAATATTGTGGAGAAAAGATCCACATGTGCCTTGAATGATTAGTGATATCTAAGTGGGTGGTATGCTAATGAGGACTTGCCTGCCTACATAGATATCTTCATGAATTTGTCTTGCACAGGGATGCAGTAATGTAGAATAAGAACAAGAAAAGAGTAGTAATAACTATGAGAACCACCAGCAACATGTCTGGTTAAATAGGCCATACAGTCGTTCACACATCTTTAGACTTCATTTATTTGGTCCATATGATAACCTTTCTAACACCCAGTCCTATTGCCCTATCAAGGAGAGTAGACGTCCAGGGCTTGGTTATTCATGTTTATACAGGTAAAGTGACAGTGGCCAGTTGTTCACCCCATAGCAGAATTTTGTGAGCAATAAGAAAATGTGTTGGAATGAGGTGTAGAACTGTTGAGTGGATAGGGAGGAATACACTGAGATAAAGTGGACATGTACAGTGAATACATATAGATTGGTTACCAAAGAAAGTGTGTGTATGTGATATAGAGGGTAATGCTGGTAGAGGCAGACCTTATGTGGTGTGATAGAAGAGAGTGCGAAGAGGAAGAAGAGTGTTTGAGAGAGTGAGAAAAAGGAAGAGAAGTTGTCTGAGAGAGTGAGAAAGAGGAAGAGGAGTGTTTGAGAGAGTGAGGAAGTGGAAGAGGAGTGTTTGAAAGTGTGAGGAAGAAGAATGAGAAATGTGTGTGAGGATAAGGTAGAGTGGAGGCACTTCTGTCATGGCCCTAACCTGTCTTGGAAGCTCAGAGATGATGATAAACCCCAAGCATCCCTGGGAAGTAGACCCTAATGTGCCACAACAGTTTGGAACACCTATACTCACTAGATCACCAAGTGTCTGAATATTATATAGAAGCAACAGAGCTAACACACTACATCAGTACACAGTTTGAAGCTCCCTCTTCCCCTCCCTTCATCTTCCTTTGGCCAGCAGAGACCACAAAAGGGAGAAGTATTGATCAGTATTTGCTCGTTTTGCTATGGACATTGTACACACAAGTAGTATAAGCAGATAATGATGTTCTGTGTACTGAAATAAGCTTTTTGCCAGGGCCTATCTCTGTAGTTATAGTAGTAGTTGTAGACCAAAATTCATCTGAAATGTGCACCCAGTCAACTGCAGACTGAAGTGACCCTCCTTTTAGGGAAATAGGTGGGGAGTTGAGGGATGTTTATACAACCATGCAGTAAAGTTGACAGGTTATAGAGTGCCACCCCAAGAAAGCATCTCTCTAAATCTTTTAAATGCAGTGTGTCCAGGCATCTCAAAATGAACATATCTTGAATTTGACTCAGTTGTCTTGTTTTTATATTTTCATGGAGCTTCTAGCCTTTGGTTCCCTCCTCCTTGCATTTCAAAAAAAATTCACACCAGTCCTTTATACCTTGTTCAGTCCCTGTTTTGTCCCATGTTTGCCCAGTAATCATTTTTTCCCAAAGCCAGGACCCTTTTTTTTATTTTGCTTTCTTCTTTATGTAATACTATCAGAGGCACATGTTGATCTACCCTTAACCCCTTCAGTACATCTTTCTTGTATGGGTAGCAGAGTGGTTAGCAATGCCAGTAAGAAGCTGCCAGCCTGTTAGCACCAGGAAGAGAGACAGAGACAGAAATAATAATGCAAAAGGCAAAATGAGTACCTTGGAGAGTTTAGTATGGTTACCCAGATGATACAGTGCCCTTGTATCCCAGGATGGTTTATGACAATCTTGCCACAGGCTCAGAGTTCAAAGTTACATGGAGGAGCACTGCAGCATAAAAATCTTTCTCTATGTGTCTGTCTGTCAAGCTGTGCATCTGTTCATCTAGCAGTGTACAGTACCTGTTTATTTACCTAACCATTTATCAGTCCGTTTATTGCCCCCAGCTTTACCTGCGTGAACAGATGGAGAGTTGTACCTGGTGGTCATGTGTACGGTTTGGAAGGAAAGGGGAAAACTAGGACAGATGGAAACAGCTGACAGGTAAAATGATAATTGAGGAAGAACGGAAATAATAAAAAATTGGTAATGTAAAATGACGTAGGAGGAAGAAATAAAAGTGACAAGCATACAACATCGGAAGATCAACAAATGGCCAGTGAAATTTCTGTCAAGGATGATGCAAGAATCCTGGCTGTTGCAAAGGAAGACTTGACTTTTTTTTTCTGAAGATGAACAGAGAAAGAAAAACGAATTAAATATAGGAAAAAAAAACCTTACACTTCATACACAAGGGTACAGGTGTCCACCATTCCTAAAAAGTTTGTAACAGTTGAACTTGAACTACTGTGGCTTGAAGTTTGGGGGGAAATAAGTCTGGGAAGGAATACCAAAGAGAAGTTGAATGAGGGATTTGACTGGGACAGGGAGGAGGTTAGTAATGTTAAGCCAGTGCAGGGCCTACCAGCACAGACTAGAGAGAATGTTTGATTGTACACACAGCTAAAAATTTATCATTACATTTTCTCATCTTTCCCTGTTGAAATGGTTGATGATCCATATAAAAATGTTCTGTAATTACTTTTCATTTATCTGTATGCCTGATATATCACCAGCACCTTGAAAAGCATGAGATTTATGTAACTTGTGATATAAACTATCATTGAGAACTGTTTGCCTAAGGAAGAAAATGTGAATGGCAGTAACGTTTACTGTGAAACTGTCAGTCACCTGTGTAAAGATACTTTTTTGATTGTGTGTACTTAAAATGTTGAAGCTGATAAATCAGAAACCTGAAGTTATAAAAAGTGTCAATGAGAACATGTTAAGGGAGAAGGTGAGTATAAAAGAATATTCATTACCCAAAAGCTGCAGGAGAAACATTAAAAACTGTTGTTGTTGGTGTTGATCAACACCAGTTGTCTGGCAGAGCATACCCATCAACTGCAGGCAAGCAGCCATTCCTGCAGGGCCATCCTGATTCCTGTGCAGTGAATTGATGTTCCCTTACAGTTGACAGTGCCTAACCACAGTGAGGCACGGGGAATATTGGGGAGGCTTGTTTCCTGGATGGGCACCAGATTTGCATCAGTCCACCCATCTGACAGTCACGATAGCAGGCTCCACAACACCCCATTATTTGGGTACCGGTATGTGGTTACCACCCAGAATTGTAAACTGTTTCCTCAGTCACATGAAATCATTAGGCTTGTCACTCAGTGTTGAGCCACTTGAACTGGAAAAGTAATATAAAGTGGCAGGATGGAAAGGCAGAAGCAGGAAAAGAGGACACACACAGATAGAATGAGAAAAGGGAAGGAAGAAGTAGGCAGGACTACATCAAGTGAGTGGATCATGGTTGTGGATTTGGAGAAGGCATTTGATAGAGTTCCATGGGTGATAGTAAAAATGGGCTGTAAGAAAGGTGTGTCTTACTGAATGGGTTGTCAGGTTGGTGATGAAATTATTTGAATGGGCAGCTGCTGTATGGTACATCTGTGAGAGTGAGTGGAGAGTTAGTGAAGAATTATCAGTAAGTTTATACAGGAGTTGACATGAAGCAGGAATAACAGGGGCCTATTGCCACGTATTAAGGTTATCTAGTGAGAAAGAAAAGGGTGGATGTGAGGCTACAAAGGCCTAACAAAGATGTGAGAAAAGAATAAACAGGATTAAGGCTGTCTCCCACCCTCTACACCATCCAACAAAGGAGGGAGGGGGGGGGAGGCAGGAAGAAAGGTAGGGAAATAAATGTTTTGAAAAAGAATACACATTAAATTTTTTTTAGGAAAGGGAGAAGCCGTGCAGTAAAATAATCACTAATATACACCTCTGGGGAAAAAAAAAAAAAAGTTGCAGAATGTAAGGTGTCTGAGCTTTTTTTTTTCTTCCCAAGATATCATTGAGGCCATGGTAGCAGACATTTACAGGAAGTCATGCAGCACCAGAAGATACCCTTTGATCTTCTCTGTTTATCTGTCAAATCTGTCTGTCAATCTAACCGTTACCAGACACGTTAATCCCTCAAGGGGTGGCCACAGATAAATCACCACATCTCTGTCTTTGGCCATTTGGCTGACCTACCTCCAACTCGCAGCTCCTCCTCTAATATATCTCTCTACTCCATCCCACCATCTTATCCTTAGTTTCTTTCCATCTCACATACATACAGTCTCCTAGTCAGTCTCAGTCTCCATCCTTTCCATATGGCCAAACTGTCTCAAAGTATTTCTCTCAACACTTTGAATCACATCCACATCAGTACCACAATGCTTCTTTGCCTTCACAGTTGTCAGTCCTTTTATCCATGTAATTCCACATGCTCCTCTCAGTTAACTGTTTTGCACTTTTTTTTCCCTCATGCTCCTCTAAAATAACTCATTTCCACTCATTTTCCACTTTTTCCACTGCTCTCCCCCTTGTGTCATTCCACCAGGGGTGAGACCAGCATGTTAACCCTGTGGAGTTTGGTACTACTCATTTCAAATCACCTTTTGTGATTGAAAGTGTTTGGAGAAATACTTTGAGATGGCTTGGCCAAGTGGAAAGGAAGGAGAAAGAGAGACTGGCTAGAAGAGTGTATGAAAGTCACATTGGCTGATAGAGTGTGTAAGAGCCTGAATGGCTAGAAGAGTGTGTGAGAGTCAGGTGGAGGGGGAGAACAAGGATGAGATGGAGGGATGGAGTTGAGAGAGATTTGAGAGAGAGGATTGTTGAGATGGAGGAAGGTCAGCCAAATAGCAGAGGACAGGGCAATATGGAGATTTGTTTGTGGTCACCCCTTATGGGATTAAGGTGTCTTGCAACAGATAGATGGATAGACAACAGAAGAACTAGAGCTAAGGACTACTGTAACCCTCCAGTGTTGCACAAATGAACCTGTGTGTGTGTGTGTGTGTGTGTGTGTGTATTTACCTATTTGTAGTATACAGGAATTGAGCAATGCTCGTGTTGTCTTGTCTCCATATCCACATTTATCTAGTCTGCCTTTACATACATGAATGTTTTTCTCCTGCACCGCCTTTTCGTCTAAGTCGTTCCAAATACTTATGTATTTACCTAATACAGTATACCTAATTGTGATATACACGAAATGTGCTATGCTCATGGGTTCCCGTCGCTGTTTCTCAGTAAGTCAAATTTAGCTTTAAACTCGTTTAAGCTTTTGGACTGGACGATCTCTTTGTCCAGGCTATTCCATAAGTCTATACTTCTGTAAGGAAAGCTATATTTCTTGATATCCTTCAAGCAGCTTGACTTTTTCAATTTCATTCCATGTCCTCTTGTTGCTCTCTTATTCCGTAAAAACAGATCTTCTCAGTCAATTTTATATACTCCCACCATGGTCCTGAACACTGCAATCATGTCTCCCCTATTTCTCCTTTCCTCTAAGGAAGGCAAATCCGGCTTTTCCAGCCTCTCTCTGTATGACAGATCTGCCAGACTGGGGACCATCTTGGTTGCTGTTCTTTTTATTCTCTCAATCTTGTTTATATCTTTCTTTTTGTGTGGGGACCACACTACCCCTGGATATTCTAACCTGGGGCGGGTCATGGCCACTATCAATTTTTTCATCATCTCCTCATCCATAAAATGAAATTTTGTTCTTATGTTAGTCAAGAATTTATATGTCTCTCTAACTGTCTTGTTAATGTGTTTTTCAGGTAACAAACTATCTTGGACCAGCACTCCCAAATCTTTCTCTTCTCTCATT
Source organism: Coenobita brevimanus (assembly GCF_032717465.1). Taxonomy (NCBI): domain Eukaryota; kingdom Metazoa; phylum Arthropoda; class Malacostraca; order Decapoda; family Coenobitidae; genus Coenobita; species Coenobita brevimanus. Next base: position 22,749,444 of record NC_137004.1, read on the forward strand.
TTTGTGATTAATTCATTACCCAACAAATAATTCAGTGATGGCCTCCTGGTACTTTTACTCATTTCCAATATTTTACATTTCTTTACATTAAATTTCATTTCCCACGTCTGGCTCCAATCATGTATCCTATTCAAATCCTCCTGCAGCATTTTACAATCCTCAACCTCTGCCTTCCTCAAGAGCTTTACATCATCAGCAAACAGACTTGCATAACTGTTCACTCCATATACCATGTCATTTACATAAATCAGGATCATTACTGGCGCCAGCACCGACCCTTGAGGGACTCCACTTGTTACTTCCCTCCATCCAGACATCCCATCGTTTATTACTGTCCTCATTTGTCTGTCTCTCAAAAAGTCTCTCATGCATTCCAGGAGTTTCCCCTTCAGTCCTCCTATATATATTCTACAGTAGTTTCCACATTAGTCTCTTATGAGGTACCTTGTCAAAGGCCGTCTCTAAGTCTAAGTACACACAATCCACCCAACCATCTCTCTCCTGTACCACATCAATTGCTCTTGAATAAAAGCTCAGCAAGTTGGAAACACATGACCTTTCACTTCTGAATCCAAACTGACATTCAGCCAAAATATTCATCGCTTCTAGATACAGTAACCCCTCCAATATCCGGATCAATAGAGCCATCGGTAGGTTCGGATATTGGTTTCGTCCGGATATTGGGCCCCAGCTTATGGACTTGTACTTATGGACCCTAACTCAGAGAAACACCTATACAACTCCCTCCGGACATGCATAGCACCTATTTAACCCGTCACGTCCCGAGGTTTTCCGCACCTCCGACATCCCCCAGTCCCGAGGTATTTTCGATTTTTTTTTTTTTTTGGCTAAAACCTTCGCTTTTGGTGAGAAACATCGAAAATTCATAGAGAAATCGCTCACCTGAGGTTTAAAGTGCCCAATCCAGGTAGGAGTTCCTCCTTACCTGAGTGGGTTTTCTAACATGCTGGCACCAAAGAAAACGAGTTCTATGGGAGGGTAACTATTTTATCCACTCATAAACGGTATTTATTTATTTACTTGGTACGAATGTATATGTAGTATGACAGTATATTGGTTTTCAAGCAGTAATAAAGGCATTATAAGCATTGTTTCACTCACTAACTAATCACCATACCTGACCTATTTTTGCCACACTACCTGATCATTATATCTGGCTGTTTCTTCTTCTAATGCTATGTAAACATTGTCCTCCACATTGTCATCGATTGGGGAATCACTCTGGCCCTGAATAACTTTACTAGCCAGGTCACTGGTAACAGGTCCTTTGCCAAGACAATGGCGTGAGGGGGGGAGGGGGGAGGTTATGCAGTGTAAGGCATTGTCCCTGCTTGGTATCTTGTACAGGAATAGAGGAAGGTGTCCCGTGTATACATACGAAAAATCATGTGCGAAAATTGAAAATTGTGCAAATTAGGTACCTTGCAATTGCACGATGTACTGGTACGTCGCCGGGACTGGCAAATGCAAATCGTGGTGACGTACCCATACGTCGTCGGGACGGGGCGGGTTAACACCCAAATCACACCAATAAGGCACATAAATGACTGAAATAAATGCAAAAGAAACATAAAATGTGGGTTTAGAAGTATGTTCATACATTAATAAACATTCTGGTACTTATGGACTCTAACCGAACCTAACTCTGAAAAACACATTCCTACTGCACATGCATGAGGTAAGTATAGTATGGAAAAAAGTACAGTATGACACATTCTGGTAAGTATAGTATGGAAAAAAGTACAATATGAAACATTCTGGTAAGTATAGTATGGAAAAAAGTACAATATGAAACATTCTGGCTACTTACAGCAAGTCCCTGGCCACCTCGATGAATAACCGCCTCCTCTCGGACTCTGACAGTAAGAACGATTTCCTGAAGCACTTGCAGTACACTCTTCTTGAAGTCTTGCACTGAACTTAGTCAATAACACACAGAAGTCCGTTCTCTTCACAGTGTTCACTTTAGTCCAAATAATGTTCCAATAAATTTTAATGTTGCACATTAACTTTTCCCAAGTTTTTTTTATTTTCCAAAGCCAAAACAAAGAAGGTTAGTTACGTTAAATTTCTTTTCTACTGAGTCTTTTCTCTCATTTTGAAAACCTTAACACAACACACCGTTTTTTTCACTGCACAACACTCAGAATTCCCGTGTGGTCTAGTGGAGAAGTTCTTGCTGTTTATTCACTGTCAGAGTCCGAGAGTATCACTGGCAGGCGACCAAGGGGTGCATCGGTGGGTCGTGGTGATGGCGTACCGACTACAGAAGACTCTGAAGATAGCCGCAAACTCACATCGAGCGGTGACTCCACTGTAGCTGATGTGCTGGGCTGTGGCTCGGAGCATGAGGGCCTGTCTTGGGGAGGCAACGGAGTGGAACCAGGGCTTGGCACAGCGGGGGTCACGGGCCTGAAATAACTGTCAATCGTTGACTGACGCAAGGACCGATGATTCTGGCGATTGATGATGCGCTGCCGGAAAGCACGCGCTTCCTCCACGAGTCCCAAGGGCCCCATCTCCCTGTCGCAGTCCGGGTGTTCCAGGTAGTCTAGGACGAACTCTAGATGTTCCCGGAGTGCGCTCAGCTTGGGGATGGCTGGAGTAGTGTCCTGCTGAGAGGAGTCCACATCATCATCGCCTTCGTCGTCGGAATCTTCAAGTTCGGGACTGACACCAGCAACCGAAGACGCGATCTCGATATCAGACGACGTCTGATACCCAGGATCGCCCTCGTTGTCGTCCAACCACTCACGAACATCGTCCACATCAACATCGTCGCCGTGCGTACGTAGCCGTGCATGGAAGTCATCCACGTCAAACCCTAGGAAATCGTACTCCACATCTGTTCCGAGAAGCAGACGAGACCAACCATTTTCAAGAGTTTTCACAGGGACTTCCTTCCATGCACTAGCCCAGTTGTACAGCGCAGACTTGATGTTGTAGCGGTGAAGGTTTTCCAAAGTCCGCTTGCCTCGAGTGTCACGTCCTTCCCTGCGCTCGTCCTCGTCCTCTAGAACAACCATCACCTTATCCAGGAACTTCCAATGGTACAGGCGCTTTGTTGCCACGATCACTCCTTGGTCCATGGGTTGAATGAGAGCAGTCGTATTAGGTGGCAGAAACATGCACCTAATACGGCCATTCTCAGCAACCAAGTCCTTGTCGCACGGGTGGGCAGGTGCATTGTCGAGGAGAAGGAGAGCCTTTACCTGGTCGCGAGGAATTCCCAGTGTCTTCGTCTGGTACTGGATGACCTCCTTGACGAAGTGACGGTGAAACCAGTCTTTGAAAATCACAGCTGTGAACCATGCTTTCAAAGAATGGTACCATACGACAGGAAGGACATCCATCACCCCACGAAGGCACCGAGGCTGCTTTGCACGGCCAACAATAACGGGCTTAAGCCGGTGCATGCCGTTAGCATTGGCACAACACAAAGCAGATATCCGTTCCTTAGAAAGCTTGCGGCCAGGTACACGCTTCTCCGTCTCATCGGCTAGAGTGTTCGTTGGCACCGAGCGATAGAATAGGCCAGTTTCGTCAGCGTTATAGACTTGACCGAGAGTGAGGCCCTCCCTGTCGATCAAGCCTTTCACCTTGTGCCGAAACTCGTCCACTCCATCCTCGTTAGCGTCCAATGCTTCGCCATGTGCTTTACGGTTAGTAAGGCCATGTTGCAACTTGAACGCGAAGAGCCAACCCTCGGATGCCTTGAAGTCTAGGGCGTCGTGAAGCCTTGCAAACTTCTCAGCAGCAGCCTTCAGCTCTGTTCCACATACCATCACACCAGCTGCACGTTGCTGTCGATACCAAATCAACATGGAGCGGTCGATTTCTGCATACTTGGGGGTAAACATAACCTTCCTCTCCACGTTGCGTTTGCTTCTCGACGAGAAGTCAGCCGTGTACTGCATGAGCTTGTCTCGGGAACGCTTGATTTTGAACAAAGTCGACCAGGCCAGGTTGAACTCGCGGAGAATGCTTGAAGAAGACCATCCCGCATCAACTTTCTCCAATATCTTCCGTTTCTTCTCCAGAGTCAACACCACTCTCTTCCTTTTCTCAGGAGGCGGGGCCATCATCACACACATTAAGAGTAGGGCAGAGAGCAGCATGAGGCCTTGCAGCAAGTACGGCACCACCACAAAAGTGAGCACGTGGGCAGCCATGGCGAAGAGCGTAGGTCCAGTCGCGGTGAGAGACTGGCGGGAAGTGGGGAGGATGCAGCGGCGCTCTATCGGACGTCGGAGGAATGACGAACCAAAACAATGCTCTCACGCGGCGCGCGCGGCAAGTTCAAATTACGGACGGCAAAAAATCGATTTTTTTTTTTAATTTTTTTGGATTTTCGGACCATTTTGGGAATGTTTGATCCCAGGACGATAAGGTTCGGTTAGTGGGGATGTTCGGTTATTGGGCGTCCAGATATTAGAGTGATTACTGTATTTTATCCATCTGTCATTCAGGATTCTCTCACACAGTTTTGCAACCATGCTGGTTAGAGACACTGGTCTATAATTCAGGGGTTCTTCCCTGTTTCCTCCCTTATAAATTGGTACCACATTTGCCCTCTTCCATTCTTGTGGCACTTTCCCCTCTTCCAGTGAACACATGATTAAACTGTGATTTTATCCGCCAGTTGTTCTCTGCATTCCTTCAGTACCCAATTAGAAATTCCATCAGGTCCTGGGGCTTTCTTTACATCTTGAGTTTCCAGTAATTTATACACTTCCTGTACCTCCACTATTATATATTTTATCACCGGTACATTTCTAATCACTCCCTCCCCTTCCACAAACTCTTTTTCATTAGTGAAAACCGATTGGAAACATTTGTTCATTATTTCAGCTTGCATTGCTGCATCTTTATAGTCCTCTCCCTTTACTTTCAGTTTGGTGATTCCTTTTGTTTCAGTTTGCCATTAACAAATCTATAAGACAGTTTGGGTTCATCCTTGCATATGTCTATTGTACCTTTTCAAAATTTTTTTCTTCTTCTCTACGTATTCTTGTGTATTCATTTCTAGTTCTTTTATAATCTTCCTTTGTTTTGTTGTTACCTCTCCTTCTCCAGTTGTTCCACGCCTTATCTCTCTCTTTTTTTGCTATCATACACCTATTAAACCACTCCTTTTTCCTGTTTTCTTTCCCTCTTACTCTTGGTACAAATTTTTCCACTCCCAAATTATAGAGGTCTAGAAAGATATCCTACTTCCTCTGTATCTCTGTTGTTTCTCTGAATTTTCTCCAATCCATATTTTCAAAAAAGTTTCTCAATCCTGTAAAATTTGCTCTCCCAAAGTTGTATCTTCCCTGTCTATGAAGCTCGTCTCTTGGCTCGACGTTCCCTATTATCATCTGGAACTTAATGACAACATGATCACTTTTTCTTATAGGACAGAAATATTTCAATGATTCTATTACATCGGGTTCTTTGGTAAACAGTAAATCTAACCTTGCTGGTGTGTCCTCACCTCAGAACCGTGTCTCTTCTTTGACCCATTGCGTCATCACATTATTCATTATTATATTTAATAATATAGTGCCCCACGAATCCTCGCTGCCTCCTGAGTCCCATTCTTCCCAGTTCACCTCTTTACATTTAAAGCCACCCACCAAAATTATATTGTTGCGCTCCTCAATTATTTTTTGTAAATAACTAGCCATATCTGTGTGTGTGTGGGCAAAAATTTTCAGGGTACAAATAAATGAAAAAAGAAATCTTGATGTATAAACACACGAGCAGTAGTTGGATAAATAATACCCAGCAAGGACATACCAAATGGATGTTAAGTTCTGCAGCTAAGGTAAAAATATAGAAGTGATTATTTTTTTCCCCATTTTTGTATACTCACCATGTCATGATTTGGGAATTTTTATTTTCATCGTTTAAGTTGACAAATGTTGCAACAGGAGTTACAGTATAAAAATATACATGAAAACATTATCATGTTGAAGAGGGATGTCGATTGAGATAGTTTGGGCATGTTGACAGGAAGGAGGATGGCAGTTGGGTGTGGAAAGTGAGAAGTGTGAACATCTGGGGTAGGGTTCCGAGAAGCAGACCGAAAAAGGCCTTGGATGAGGTCATAGAGTGTGACCTTAGGGATAAGGGACTGAGTAAGGTGGCTGCCAAAGATCAAGCAGCATGGAGAGCTGCCATAAGGTGACCAAGCCCAACTCAGGCAAGCAGGTTGGAGCCTTCTATAAATGATACGATAGGATATTATCTGCTGCACTTGCACTTACCTATATTATTGGTCTTATGATTAAAACAAAGAAAATAAAAATTTTTTTTTATGCCTTAAGCATTTTAACTCGCCACATCCCGTTGACGTGAATGAATGTCCACACGTTTTGTCACTGCCAATCCCATTGACATACATAAACGCGAATCAATTGCAAGGTCCCTAATTTGCACAATTTTCAATTTTCATGAGTGATTTTTGGTACGTATACACGAGACACCTTCCTCTACAAGTTGCCAGGCAGGGACAATGCCTTACCCAGCATGACCTCCCCCCTCTCCCCGCATTCCATTGTCTCGGCAATTTACCTGTTACCAGTGACCTGGCCAGTAAAGACATGTCATGCCACGGTACGAAATTCAGGGCCAGAGTGATTCCCCAATCGATGACAATGTGGAGGACAAACTTTACATAGCATTAGAGGAAGAAACAGTAAAAAATGATGATCAGGTAATGTTGCCAAAAAAGGTCAGGTATGTTGATGTGTTTGGTGAGTGAAATAATGCTTATATTGCATATATTACTGTGTGAAAACCAATATACTCTCGCACTACATATAAAATCGTACCAAATAAATAAATAAATACTGTTTATGAGTGGTGTGGAATGGTTACCCTCCCAGAGAACTCGTTTTCTTTGGAGAAAGCCTGATAGAAAACGCAGTAAGGTGAGGAGGTACTGCTATCTGTATTGAGTATTTTAACCTCAGGTGAGCAATTTCTCTATGAATTTTCGATGTTTCTCACCAAAAGTGGAGGTTTGAGCCAAAAAAATATTTTTCCAAAAATGGTCAGGATTGGGGGGAGTCAGTGGTAGAAAAGTGGTCGGGATGGGGTGGGTTAAGGAGAAAATTTTGCCAGGAGCCACCCCCTCCCCTTTTGTTTGTGTGTGTGTGTGGTTAAGTCTGATTTCTTTGTATTGAAAGGCAAATTAATTCATCATATAGTGATAATTTTTTATTCTTTTAATATGTAAACTGTATCCATTGTATACTGTATGTGAATTTTGTTCTACAGTAGTCACACTAGGTTCATCCAACATGTAAACCTGGTAGACTGCAGACTGGAATGTTTATTATTATTATAATTATTATTATTATTACTATTATTAAAGGCATTTCACGTCTGGTACTGCCATGTAGTTTAACTCTTGTTCCCAGATGATATTTCTCTTGCTACAAACCAGATAATTTTGTTTATCAGGGTTTGGAAGGAAAGGACTAATGTGTAATATATTTTTCAGGTGCGTGAGTTGACTCAGCTGTGGAAACTGCCTACAGAGAGGGGGAAGGGGGGAAAAGAAAGCCAAATTAATACCAACCAGCTGCCAAATTGATACCAACCAGCAGCCAAATAAATACTAGCCGGCTGCCAAATGAATACCAACCAGCTACCAAATAATAAAACCTACCTGCTGCCAAATTATGATAATGCCAGCCATCTGCCTCCACTCTGTGGCAAGGGTCTGATTGTGACATTTTAATTCTTGCTGTGGTCCCAAGCCCATCTGGACAGGAAACCGGAAATTACTTTTCTCCTGAAGTCCACCATCTCCTTTTTTTGGGAATAGGATGAGAGAGAAGAAGGGGGAGGCAGGATGAGATGGAGGAGTGGAGATGTATATGAGAGAGGGGTGTGAGTTGGGGGAGGGCAGTGAATTGGCAGGGGACAAGGCAACATGGAGGTGATTTGTTTGTGGTCACCTCTTCCAGGATTAAGGCATCTGGCAATAGACAAACAGATAGGTAGTGTAGATATATTCAAACCAGGACCCAGTATCACATTTTGGTGTATATTTAACTTTTTGTAGGGTAGATAAAGATGATATGGAGTAGATAAAACATGAAAGGAAGAGTTTTGTTTGGGGGAGTGCGTGAGGAGAGTTGACAACACTTACTTAATTTGAAAGGCATTGGATAGATTATTGGAGGGGCATTATGAAGGGCATTTGTGTGTGGATAGTTATGCCTGTGTGGTGGTATCAGGATTCCAGGGGCTTGAATGATGAGTGGGGGTTTGGTGCATCTGGCATGTCATTGAGACATAGAATAGTTCTCATTATTATTATTATTATTATTATTGTTGTTGTTGTTGTTGTTGTTGTTGTTGTTCTTCTTCTTCTTCATCTTGTAGTATTATTCATTATTATTATTATTGTCCATCATCCATCATCCAATTCTACATTGCCCCATGAGAAGCGTAGGAGTCCGGGGCTAGACAGTTGGTCTCGACATATAAGATGAGAGTGATCAGCCTCACTCATCCCTGAGTGGCATTACATGAGCAGTCAACCCCAACCACCCCTTGGATATAAACCTTCACCGGCTCAATCCAACTGGAGCACAATAATTACCCACTAAACCACCAGGTGCCAAAATTTGGCTATATGGTTACCACCCAGTGTAGCAAATAGTTTCCTGATGTACAGGAAACCATTTGGCTTGTCACTTAGTGTAGAGTCACCCACAGGCAGAAGGAAAAGGAAAGAGTGAAGGAAAGAAAGACAGAGGAGGGAGTGTAAAGTCACCCCTAGGCAGAAGGAGAAGGAAAGAATGAAGGAAAGAAAGACACAAGAGGATGGAAGGAAAGAAGGATGGAAGAGATGAAAGGGCAGACACCCGAGAGCAGCACTACATCAAGTGAGTGGATGGTGAGCGCCCCAACCTACCACAATAATTTTTGTTATTATTATTATTCTATCTGTCTATCTATATGCCTAGGCTGCTTCCCCCAAGGAAAGGGAGGTAGCCGAGACAGGACGACTCACTCTCCATTTACTCATCCATTCAAACACATTCATTCGCATCTTAGCTCCAAAGGGGAGAACGGACAGATCCTCACCGCATCACACCGCACAAGGGTCAACTGCGCTATGCAATCAGTGACATCCGCAGCAGGGCCCGACAGCAGAACTAGTTTACCCCTGCCACATCATAACAGACCCATCCCCTTACCCGCACCTGACCTGACTAGCTGATCAGACCAAATGCGGGAGAATATCCCCTCAGGGCTGCGTCATCACTTATTCATTCACAATTTCTCTCCATTTATTTCTGTCACGCACAGCCACTCTTCCTTGCTCAACAGACATCCCTCTCGCATCCAGCGCTCTCTTCACGCTGTCCATCCATCTTATTCGTGGTCTTCCTCTCAGCCTTACACCTCTCACATCAGATCTAGTTATCTTTTTCACCAATCGCTCATTATCCATTCTCTCCATATGCCCAAACCATTGCAACACCCTCTGCTCAACTCTACCAGCCATCTCCCGAACAACTCCAGTTCTCCTTCGCACTTCATCATTTCGCACTCGATAGGCGTGACTCCACACATACTCCTCAGACATCTCATCTCCATTACATTCAAACTTTTCCTCTCTGCTACACCCATATTCCATGTTTCAGCCCCATATAATGCAGTCGGTACCACAGCACCCTCATACAGCCTTCTTTTTACATCCATTCTAAGCGAACGACATTTAAACACTTTTTTCATTCCTCCCAGCACCTTTCCTACTTCATTTATTCTAAACTTCACTTCTGCATCTATTCTTCCATCCACAGCAACATGTGACCCTAGATATTTAAAACAATCTACCTCCTCAAGCAACTCACCATTCAAAACTATATTCATCCCCCTACCATCTATCAACCTCGTACACTTCATCACTTTACTCTTATTCTCATTTACTTTCAATTTCCTCCTTTCACACACCCTTCCAAACTCCTCTACCAACTGTCTCAATCTCTCCTCTGAATCAGTCACCAGCGCAGTATCATCTGCAAACAGCAGCTGCTTCAGATTCCACTCTCCTCCATCAACATTCACCAGACTCAGACCACCTAAAACTCTTGCATTCACCTCCCTTACAACACCATCCATGTAAATATTAAACAACCAAGGCGACATCACACATCCCTGTCGCAGCTCCACTCTCACGGGAAACCAATCACTCACAGCATTTCCCACTCTTACACACGCTCTACTAAAAAGAGCCAGAGAAAGGGATGGGGGATGGAGTTATCCCCGTACCCTGAAGATTGGGTCTATTATTATTATTATTATTATTATTACTTTAACTAATTGAAGCTTACTTCCTCCTACATGGATGGGGAGAAGGTGCTTTTTTTTTTTTTTTTTTTTTTTTTTTTTTTTACTATGACATCTTTTATTTTTACTAAGGGACCTGCTTTATGGGACCTTCTGCTGATGTCCTTTAGATTGTGCTTGCTACCACTAGACTCTTTTATTCATGTTAGGAGACAACCATCATTGTGAAGGATTAACTCTATATACAACCTTGTTTCCCACCATCTGTCTGTCTAAACTGTCATCTCTCCTTATTGAGTGCTGAGTTGTTACAAAAGATTAATACAAAAATAATGCCAGTCATGAAGTTACATAAATAATGCTGAGCCTTAGGTATGTCTTGTTCTGCTGCAGTCCACCATCTTCCTTTCTGGGCATAAGAAAGTACTTGAGGGACTATAACCAGGGAATTGAGCCAGTCAGAAGATGTAAAATGGATCAGGTCATTTTTGGTCATGTGTACCAGTAATTGTAGTAGTTGCAAGCCCAGGCACAGCAGATCATGAACCCAGTGGACTGCAGGCTGAGCTACCCTTCTGTAGTCCACCATTTTCCTGTTGGAAAATAGGGATGGGATTGAGAATATTATTATAATCAGACAGCCCCCCACTCCAACCTAGTAGTGCCACTCCAGCACCAATACTATAGGGGTTAATTAAAGAAATACACTAGGGGTTAATTAAGATCTGTTTTGAACTCCTTTACTGACAGAGGGTTAAATTTTCAGCAGACCTGAGATTATCTCTTAAAAACTTGTGATATTTTTCAGGGGCTGTCTGTGCTACTTGTGTTGCTGTTGTGGATGTTGTTGTTGGCAGTGCTGCTGCCAGTGGGGTTCCTGATGCTGCGATTGATGGTGACAATGCTGCAATTGGTGACGACATTGCAAGTGGTGATGGTGCTGCAGTGGGTGCTGCTACCGTGTTGGAGTTGGTGCTGCAGGCTCATTGTTTTAGTGTTTTCCCTAACAGTGGCCTATAACCTCAGGGGAAATACCTCTGACTGCCTGAAGAGGATTCCCTAGGCCATCTGTCTTTAAATCATATCTACAACTGAACTCCTCTACACCTCAACCCATACTACTACTACTACTATTACTACTACTACTACTACTACTACGACTATGACTACTACTACTTCCACCACTACTACTACTGCCACAGCTACAGCTACTACCACTGTTCTGAAATGTGAGTTAGACATTTTTTGGTTTATCCTCCTTGACTTGGCAGAGAGTTTTGTCCTTTTGCAGCCTAATCCCCAAAGCAGAGTAAGACAAGGATAACAATACTGTGGCTCTGCATCCTTTCCAGATCACTTTTAAGCCAAGTTGAGGTGGACAGAGTATAGCAGTTGCTCCCCTACTTACGAAATTTTAATAGAGAATTCGTCACCCCATCAATGGTTGGGAAAAGGAGTTAGGGCTGATGATGATGATCATGCCTGACGAGGATGATAATTATGCTCAGTGGCAGTGCTAGGCTCCATAATTAGATCATTCCACCACTAGGCTATATAAGGCCAATTAACTTTATCTAGGTACCTATTTTACTTGCTAATCAACGATGATGATGACGATGACAACAGCAACAACAATGATGATAGGATAGGATGGTGCAGTGCCAGCAATCAATCCCTGACACTAGAAGGCTGGCAGCCACAAAGCCTAGTAAAATCTCAAGCTGGTAAGTCCTTAATCTCAACAACAACAGTTCGTAGCACAGATGTTCATATGTGGGAGAGCAACTGTCTTTATTCCAACTAACACCAGATAGTTTTATTCAACTGAGAGTGATGCTCTTGGGTCCAAGGAGACCAGCAGTAATGATCTTTATTTTTAACTTACTTTTATTAGTCTTTGCTCAATTGGCCTAGTTCTTGCACCTTAATTTGGACCAGGATTTGTCTCTTCAGCTTTTTTCATGTATGTCAGGTGTAGAATAACACAATACTACAGGTCAAAATCCTTCCCATTGCTCTTCTTCATGACTGGCATTCTACTTGAAAAACTATTGCTGATATGGTAATTTTATGCCAGATTAGTATAACAAGGGTATGGTAAGCGAATTCCCCAGGTATGCCAGGAGCAGATAGTTTTGAAACCATTCCTTTGCACTTCTTGATTAGCATGTCTCCTTGCTAAGCTGTTGCATTAGCTCACCATTATATCAGGCTGATAGACATAGATAGACAGGTAAACAAATAGATAGATAAACATTACAGAGATACACATGGATAGTAGATAGGCAGGTTCACCGATAGATAGAGATACATTACACATACTGGTACACAGATAGATAGATTGCTAGATAGACAAGGACACACATAGGAAACCATTACAGATACACATAATGGATAGATTGTGAGACAAGTTTTAGCAAGATAGATATAGTGCTAGAATTTTGTGATAGACAGAAAGGTTCCCTATCTTATTTTTTATGGCTTTGACTGCTAGTACAGTATTTCTCTCAGTTGAACAAAGTCTGGTGTTAGTTCAATGAAAATGGCTTGTCTTCTTTGTGGCTGTGGTGATTTCCTAACATAATTCCAGAGCAAGTCTCCTATGCCACCTAAAAGACATCCCAGTGTTATATATATGTGATTATTGACATTATTATTATTATTATTATTCCATCCATCCATCATCCAATCCTACATTGCCCCATGAGGAGCGTAGGAGCCCAGGGCTAGGCAGTTGGTCCCGACATTTAAGATGAGAGTGACCAGCCTCACTCATCCCTGAGTGGCATTACATGAGCAATCAGCCCCAACCACCCCTTGGATATAGACCTTCACCAGCTCAGTCCGATTCGAGCACAATAATTACCCACTAAAATTATTATTATTATTATTATTATTTATTGTTAAGGTATATTACTGGATGTGCAGTGGACAGATTTTTATAGCCTGTAGTTTGCGCAGTTGTTTCATTTCAAACACTAAAGATAAGCATACTGGATTAGCATACAGTACTGGTGTATATTGTAAGCTCCAAAATCTGATGATCAATTTTCTAAAAACCTCCAATTAGCAACATACTTTATAACTCAGATTTCCCTGCCGCGTTATCTGTGTTTGAGATATTCCCTGAACTTTTTGCGGTCACTGCAATGTAATCCGGTTCAGTCACACACACCAATTGACCCTGTGATGTTTACTCATTGTTTACAAACCTTGGCCCAATCAATTCCCCCTTGGCTGTACGAGTATTTACCTTTTCATGCCGTGAAAGCGAACTTGGCAGGAAAAGTTATTACAGTATTCATAACATCAAATAGAAATTGGACGTACTTTTATAACTGTGCTAAAAGTTTGAGCAAGGTTAATAACTAGTGTGGTGTAGGAACAACTGCCATTTATGACAAGGCAGCAGAGTAATATATAAGTTATTAAAGTTTTGTGCTGGAAGTTAGAATGCTAAGTGCACGTGTAAAAAATATACACCAAATCAGACTGAGGAGGTTGATGTTTTACGCTGGCAGTAAATGAAAAAAAAATCCATATCTTAAAAGTACCGCAAACTAAAATAACTTCTTTTTGAAATATTTGCAATTGTACTATTTGGCATGACCTTCCAATAAATCGTGTAATGTGGCCCCAGGTCCTTTTGCTACTAGTGGGATTTGGGGGGATTGGGGGATCAGTGAGGGGGGTGGATAAATCACTTTCATAGCACACACAACTCACCATTGTGTCCCATGATATATATTGGTTACAACATCGGTATGTGTGGGCCTTTGGAGTTCTAATTTTTTGTCAAAGAAAAGGAGTCCTTATTGCATATGTTGGAAGGATAAATGGCACACAGGTGGATGTTTATATAAGTAAACATGCACACAGCCCTTGCTTGCAATAACCATGTTGTGCCTGTACAGTAAGGGGGCAGCATGCATTCTAAGGGGATTGCCATCACGGGTCTTTTGTTCCTTTATTTTTTACAGCCCACGCAATGCTTCAGTAATGGGCATTCACCCTTAATGTGGCTGTCGCATCCGGACACTGCACACTTTGTTCACATCATTGAGATGCAGGACCACACTTTCACAGTCACCCATTCATCCATCAGTTTGTTGTGTTCCTTTTTTTCAAGAGACCCAGGACTAGGTACTGACTGATGTAATGCCTTATGGAGCCACATCCAGCGAGAGTGCCGTAACTCCTTACACCACCATGTGTCTGTGTAGTTGTATATTACCACCAAGTGTAGTAACCTATATCCTGCCTATATCCTGGGTAGCAAGAAGCCACTTGGCTTGTCGCTCAGTGTAGTCACGAGATGTCCACTTTGATTAGTAGTCATATCAAACAACCAATATCATAACATCCTGCTGTCAGTTCTGAAAGAAGACATCTTCGCCAGATTCAAGTAAAGCAACTAAGGTTAGACAACTGGCCAGCCGTACCCTGCCATAGGCTATGAAATGTGTACCAAAACTCCTGTCCTGAGCATGAACAAAAATATGTAGACACTTCTCTGCCGGCTGTAGAAATGGAAGTTGTTGTTTGAAATAATTTATGTGGTAAGGACTGCAGACCAAAGTTACCATTCTTTCATAGTCCACCATCCTCCTTTAGGAGGATTGTAAAGGACCTGAAAGATGTTAGTATAACCTGACAGCTTCAATATCTGATCATTACCATATGAAGGTGTCTGTTCCTACCATCATTAAAAACGTACGAAAAGGAGTGTTGCTCACTTGTCATTTGGGGAAGAGTGATAAATATGAAATACAAGTTATTGCTGGCAGAATATTGTTTGGGATGCTTTTGCACATGCTTGTACATCACAGTAAGATGCAGTAAGTCCTGGTTATATGCCACAGATGCTAGAAAATACAGGGTGGTTCATATATAACTTGTCTGATTCCATGTGTTTTGTCCTTGCTTTTTGGACCATACCTTACCCCATCCTTGGGTAGGAAGAAGAGGTTAGGATGATGATGGTGATGATGATTGCAATGATGAGTATAATAATAATGGCTGATGTCGACTATTATAATGATTATGATGACTGATGTGGTGAACATCATAGTCAGCATTACCGTCTCTACCCTGAATCATTCTTTGTTTCCTGCAACCCTTTCTTAATAGTGATTGCTTGTTTGCATTCATTGTTTGCATTATTTTTGGTCAAGTAATCAAATATCTCTTCTTGGATTTGGTTCCTGCAATTGCATAAAGTTCGCTCATTTTAGTAAGCTGAGATTTTTGTCCTCTGTCATTTATCTGTCCTATTGCCAGACACCTCAGTCTCACAAGGGATGGTCACAAACAAATTGCCTACATGCCGCTCTGTCTTCTGCCATTTGACTGCCCTCTTTCCAACTCACACCCCCCTCCCTCATATATCTCTACACTCCATTCATCCACAGCAGCCCTAGTCTCCCCCTCTTTCCTTTCCCCATCCACCTGACTCACTTACACACTGCTAGTCAGTTTCTCATTCTCCTTCCTCTCTACATGGCCAAACCCTCTCAAAGTATTTCTCCTAACAGCACCACAGTGCTTCTTTATTTCCTCATTTGTCTGTGTCTGTCTCTCTGTCTGTCTGTCCATGAAACTCCACACACTCCTCACTTCATTTCCACTGCTCTCACTCTTGACTTGTGTCCTTCCAACAGGATCCAGGCATCACTTCCATGCTCAGTATCTTATTTGTGCTCACAGCTTCAGTGATCCAGCAACCATTCTACCCTGCTGTACCCTTTCAAACACTTCCATCCATTCTTACTCATCACACTGCTTAAGTACTTGGATGCACTCTCAGTTTCTATTTCCTTACCTTCAACTCTCACTGTGTATGTTCTGACTTCATTTCCCTCAAAGACGATAACATTACTCATATCTGCATTCACTTTTTGGATCCATTTCTTACATACACCCCCAGACTCATTCACAAAGGCTTGCAGTTCACATTCATCCTCACTTAACAATACAATATCATCAGCAAGCAACAGTTCAGGATGTTTCCACACCCTACCCTCTCTCATTACACACTCCAATATATTCACTTCCCTGCCTACAGTATTATCACTCTTATAACTCCATTCATATACAAATTGAAAACCTCAGAGACATGACACACAAAAATATGACACAAGGAGATATGACAGAAAGGCATGACACATGGAAGTGTGAGGTTTTTTCCTTGTGCAGATTCATTTCCCATACCCCACTGGCAGAATAAGATGGCAGAATAAGATAGCACTGTGGTTTGACATGCTTTCCATAGCACTTCTTCATGACTAGCACCATATTAGTCTTGTTTCAACTAGCATTTACAAAGGAAAGACGGTACAGTAATTTATTCCCCAGTAAACAGAGCATCATTGAATAAAGTCATCAAAATACCTGCCTCCCCCACAGCAGCAGACTGAGCCAACAATACGCAAGAGATATATATGGAAAGCTTTGTATTGTGTTTCAGTAAATTGTGGGCTGCTGTTGCTGTGGTCCTGTATTTCTCTGTAGTAGTGCTGTAACCAAACCACTTCTCTGAACCGATATACTGTCAAATTCAGCATTTGCTTCTTGAATAAGTAAAACAGTGTCATTTGTTTTGTAGCTTATCTGTGTGTGCTGATCACTTAACTTCTTGCATGAGATGTTGCTAAATGAGCTGAGAAGTTTTGCTAGGGATATATGCATGTCATTTACCAAAGTAGATCTCTGAAAGATGCACACACATGTCTAAAAAGATTAATAGAGGATAATCTTTGTTGTAAGCATAATTTTGAAACTCAGCTTTCATCGAAAAGCTCATATTGCCTCTTTTCTTTCATGAATTCCCGTACTTAGTTTCTCTAGCATTGAGTGTGATTCTCGGGAGTAGTTAAAAAGAGTCTAGGACCACCACAACAACAGCATGTATTATCAACCCAAAAGATCATAAATAGATGTGGCAAATAAAAGGACTTCTGTTAAGCCTTAATGCCTTTTTACCAAACAGCAAAAATAGTTGTATTGCATATGTTATCCTAACGGAAGTATTGATTTTGGTTGTGTTATATTTTTATGCCTATTTTCTTGTATGGTTGATGTTATTTTTGCATTTTTATTTTTGCCATGTCATAGTGATGTACTGCTCAGTCTGCCACAGGAAAAAATATGCCGAAAAAAAATGTGCCTATAGTCCTTGTTTGGTTTATTTTAATTGGCAGCAGGTCAGCTATGAAATTGTCTTCCTCAATCTGTATTTCCCTCTGCCCATGACCTTAATCTTTTAAATGCAATGTGTGCAACAACCTAAATATTAATGGATCTTGAAATTGGCTCTCTTTTAGTTAGTTTTTCTTGCAGCCTTCAGTTTCTTCTTCTTTGCATTAAAAAAAAAAAATCTGCCCTGAATAGCACCAAGAAATAAAAAACTACAAGCATCCTCAGTTAACATTCATTTATAGCAAAGATTAATTAGCATCTTGAGTTGTTTCCCTTCATTTATATCCAAGAATAACAATCATTCTGAGTTGATTCCTTCATTAAACATCCTCGGTTGATTCCCTTCACTTATGTCAGAGATTAAGGAGCTTCTTTTTTCCTTCATATATTCAAACATTTGTCATTAATACAGTTTACGCCTTTCTTAATATTTTATTTTTTCCTATGGCTGACTGTACGTTTGTTTATATTGTGATATGGGTATGTTTCTTGGTGCCTTTTTATTTCTCTTGATTTATGCTGTAGTCAGTTTGCTTTCACCTGACAAAGATTCGTAACCTTTTAGCATGATTGATGGCCAAGTGCAGTCAGGCAGGAGAGTTAATTTGACTAGTAACCAAGGAGGCTCATTCCAACCCCATCTCAAAGAAATTTAATTTTATACACCCATGAGTTAGTACTGAAGTTATAATGGTTACCTGGTTTTGTCAGATGAAAACAGACTGACTACGTATGTGTTATGTCATCTTTTTATCCCTATTCTTATTAATTTTTGTAATGGCGTGGGAAAATGTGCTGTTGTAATGCCATCTTCAGCTGTTTAAAATTTTATAACTATGTGGGAAGATCATAAGGTGCTGCAATGGCTTGAACTATATATATATATCCATCATCCAGTCCTACATTGGCCCATGAGGAGCCTAGGAGCCCTGGGCTAGGCAAATTGGTCCTGACATTTAAGATGAGAGTGACCAGCCTCACTCATCCCTGAGTGGCATTACATGAGCAATAACCCCAACCATCCCTTGGATATAAACCTTCACCGGCTCAATCCGATTGGAGCTTCGTAATTACCCACTAAACCACCAGGCACCAAAATTTGGTTATATGGTTACCACCAAGCACAGTAAATGGTTTTTTGGTGTACAGTAAACCATTTGGCTTGTCACTTAGTGTAGAGTCACCCACAGGCAGAAGGAAGAGGAAAGACTGAAGGAAAGAAAGACAGGAGAGGGAGGGTGAAGTCACCCATAGGCAGAAGGACATGGAAAGAATGAAATAAGGAAAGACAGAAGAGGAAGTATGGAATGGAGGGAAGAGAGGAAAGGGCAGACACCCGAGAGTGGCACTACATTGAGTGTGTGGATGGTGTGCATCCCCACCTACCGCAAGATATATAGATAGATAGATAAGTATATATATATATATATATATATATATATATATATATATATATATATATATATATATATATACTGATTCAGATCACATAGCCATTTGCCATATTTTCTCAAGCATGTGCAAGAACTAATTTGCCTATCAAATCCCTATCATCTATTAACCCATGGTATCTCAGAAATCAGCAGTATTGTGTGTTGAGCAGATTATTTTGTGCAGTATGTAATATAAAGTTAGGGAGACTGTGTTGTGTAAAGTTGTAAGCTCTCTAACATCACAGCCAATTGTTTATACATTTTAAGAAATGCTATCAGTATGCTTAGGTAGAATAATATTCCTTGGGCTGTTGACTATGTGCACTGTTGATATGTCTTACATTTTGATGCTTTCTGTTTGTGTATGGATCTTTTTAGTTGATGGTGATTTGTATGTTTGTAAGGTGTATCAGGATTCTAATGATTATTCTTAGGCTATGCTGTTGATATTTCTCCTACATTTTTTTTTTCTAAGTGTTTGTGATGGTGTTAGTGTCTGTTAGGGTAGGTTGTGGTGGTTTGTGATTCTCGAGAGACAGAGAGAGAGTGAAGTATGTAAATGACAGTGGTTTAATATCAGTGGTGGAGTGAGCAAGGATGTGTGATGTCCCCATGGTTGTGTGTGTATCTGCTGAAGATTCTGGGATTTGAATGGTGAGCAAATAAGTGTATGAACCACTTCAGTGGGCTTGCAGTTGGCTAGTTTCTTTCTCTTTTGGGTTTCCTTTTTGCTTTATGGGCCCTGTACATTTCACCCATATATAAAAAAAAATTGAATGGGTGGTGGTGACGATTGCTTGAAAAAGAATACAAATAAAATGGTTACGATTAAAAATAATTGGTTACGTTGATGATGATGATAGTCCACTTCATGGGCGTGATACTGATAGTTCTCTCACTCTAATGCTTGTTCATTCTTCATTCCTGGCTCTTACCTTGAGTGGCTTTAGCTGGTAGTAAAATTGAGAGAGAGAGAGAGAGAGAGAGAGACCCTGGTACCCTAGGTCTAAAAATTACTACCGGCCTCTGACCCTCCCATCACCTGTCCTGACAGTCTTTCTCCTCATCTCCCCTTGAAGCATAAAAATTGAATCTTAAAATGTATTTTGTTCCTTTGTCAATAGATGATAAACCTATTAGATCAAGTTTATGCAATTTTGAAGAATATTTGCTGCACATTAGTAAGTCTTGGCTTTTTTTGTTTTGGCACCATTAACATCCCCCCTCTCCCAGGCCCTGGATAAAATAGATGTAAATTGGTTGATGGTGGTGGTTGCAGCTCCTGGTTCATCCAGGCATAAACCCACTGGACTGACGACAGAAATCCTGGCAGCCCCAAGTATATATGTTGAAGGATTGTTTGTTGTGATAATGTGGTACATGTGGTGAGTGTGTTGTGGTAGTGTGGTGCGATGGTGTGGTACATGTGTGTGTGGTAGTGTGGTACATGTGTATGGTGAGTGTGTTGTGGTAGTGTGGTGTGATAGTGTGGTACATGTGTGTGGTGAGTGTGGTGTGATATTGTGGTACATGTGTGTAGTATATTGTAGTAGGGTGGTACATGTGTGTGATGAGTGGGTTGTGTTAGTTTGGTACGATAGTGTGGTACATGTGTGTGGTGAGTGTGTTGTTGTAGTGTGGTGCGATAGTGTGGTATGTGTGGTAAAAGGTGTGGTGTGGGAGGAGGCATTACATTATGGTACATGTTGTGTATGAGCATGCATTATACTGTGGGTATGGTGCATTGTGTGTGAGTTGTATTAGGTGTTAGCACTGAAGTAGAGAATGACAGTGATTGTGTTGGAGTCGGGTTATACTCATATAACTCTAACTTGGCACATATTTTCAGATCTTTGTGGCTTTTTTCACATTGCTCATTGGCAATAAAAGGAAATATTACAGACCCACAGTCATTCCAAAGATTTTCATCTTGACAGTTATCATATTTTAGTGCTTATGTATTGTATTCTTACAACTCAGCATCCATGAGAAAACACAAGGCTTTTTTAGACCAAATTTGAGTAGAGAGAGTGAGAGCATGGGTGTACTCATGTTTCTCTGGGTAGGGTTGTTTCTGAAGGGCGGTTGTCTGGTGATGGTTTTTGAAGACTTTTGTTTGACTGGAGATTTTTGGGTGGCTGTAGTGGCCATGTATGTCTGGGGTATTAGCTATGTATGGTCTGAAAAAGTAGAAATAAGGTATTAAAAAAAAAGTGGACGACGACCATTGTCATTGACGTAAATCAGATGGTTGGAACCGATGACCTGTACTGTGAAATTCTGTATGCTTCTCACAGCACAGTTCCATTTGAATGGGGGTCATTTTGAGGGGGGAGAAAAAAATATGTATTTTTGTGAAATTTAGTGTTGCGTGTAGGATGTGAACAGATGTTTTGAAAGCACTGTGTGTGGTGTAGGTTTCAGATAGGTATAGTTGCTGGGTAGTGACTGTACACAGCAGCTGAAACAAGTCTCTGTGCAGGAGGCAGAGGCATCCACAGGATTTTTCGCAAGGGGGGCGAAACAACTCGGGCATAGGGATACTGAAAATGTAATATATCATGGAGAGTTAATTATCTTCCAGTCACTCATACATATTGCAAGGTATAAAGAAAAAAATATGGCATTCAGTGTTCTGTCTATTATGGTACGTGATACAACGAAAATATTAAACTTCATGTGTAGAATACGTCACATTCACAGACTACAGTACACCACAGGTCCTTGAAAAGGAACTGTAGCCGGCGTCTGCCACTGGCAAAACATTCAGTGATGGTCTCGATGAACATTTCTTCTTGAAAACACTTTCTTGTGGTGCACACTAAACATACAGAGAGCTGATAGGCAACTCGTTGACATTGATGAACGTAGCTAGGTTTTCACACGCCTCATATAATTATAACAGGGTATTAGCTTAACTAAAAATTTTCTCTGAAAAATAGCAGAATACTTTGTCAGGTTACTTAAGAATGATCAAAAGGTGCATTTTTTTGTAGTAAACAATATACATTCTTCTAAGTCTTCTAATGTCATTTTCGCAGTGGTTATCACTATACTGTTAATAAAGGCTTACTTCTGTCCCTGTGTCACTGTCATCTGACACGTTGAATTTTCTCCAGTTGGCTAAGACAGAATTGCATCACATCTGCCCTTCACAAATTGTCAGCAAGGAGATAATACATTGAACATAATCTGTAGTTTTTCATTACATGCAAAGTTAAAGAAATATGTATAATACTTTTCATAAACCTATTGGATTGCTGAAAATAAAGCACAGGCACCGCACTCCTCACCATACCATACAGCTTGCGGCCACGAGGCTGAGGTAATTGGTTTAGTAATACAGGCCTAATTCTCACTGGTTAGCTTGGAAAACAAGACTGACTCAGGCAGCCCATCATAACTCAGCACCCTCATCGGTAAAAACTAAGGACCACAGTTCCCACTCTCTCCAAAACGAGATATTTGAAGTATGCCACAGTGTGGCCCATCAGAATGTATTTATCTTTTTAATTATACTTAATATTACCCTTCCTAATTTTTTTATGCATATTTCTCTACAGTTTCCTTTAAATCTGTCGATATCCTTAGAATTTCCATAGAATTTAAAATTCCTCGAAACTTCTCTTGTAAGGATCAAATTTCCTTAAAACAACATTTCCTTGTAGTTTGAAACACTGACTGAGCTGGAACACTGACTGAGCTGCAGTAAAGTTATAGAAGTCGTTGAGTGGGCAAACACAAATTTCCAAGGGGGGGCAACTGCCTCCTCTTGCCCCCCATGGCAGGAGGGGGTCAGTGTTTCGAAAATTCTGAAAGAGTGATATCTCAGGAGAGTTATATGTGCATGATTTGCACCTCTGTTTATTTGTCCATGGCCTCATATTCATTCTCATGTAGTATGCACAGATATTTGTTTTAGCTACTCTGCAGTATGAACTGTGATTATAAGTGAAGTCTTTAAACAATAAGAAGGTTGACAACCACAGTTACAGGTGACCTGTGGTGCTGTGAAAATATAATATGTGCTTTTCACAACAGTCTCGTTTGGATGGGGGACATTTAGGTAGGATTCTTTATTTTGATGGATATGATTGAGTCTGGGCAGGTTTATATCCAAGGGATGGTTGGGGTTTATTGCTCATGTAATGCCACTCATGGATGAATGAGGCTGGTCACTCTCATCTTGAATGTCAGGACCAATTTGCCTTGCCCCAGGCTCCTATGCTCTTCACAGAGCAAGACAGAATTAGATGATGATTTGATGCATCAATTGTTCAGCTGGAAATTTTGGATGGCTGTAGTGGCCATGTGTGTCCAGATAGTGGCTATGTACAGTATGAAATAGTAAAAATAAAGTACAGGATATATATTTAAAAAAAAAAAGAAAAAAAGTGGAAGACAACGAAAGTCATTGGCAGAGATCAGATGGTCGGAACCGATGATCCTGTACTGTGAAATTCCATATGCTTTTCACAGCACAGTTCCTTTTGAATGGAGGTCGTTTTAGGGGGAGGGGAGAAAAAAATACTTATCTTTGTGAAAGTTAGTGTTGGGTGTAGGATAAGCAGAGATGTTTTTGAAGCACTAGTGTAGGTTTTGAATGGGTGTAGTTGCTGGGTAGTGACTATACACAATAACTAAAACAAGTATCTGTGCAGGATCCAAACTTCTAAATGTAATGAGTGATAGCTCAGGAGAGATAATATGCATAAACTGACCCACCTCTGTTTCACATTACTGTATAAAAACAGTGTTATATGTGATTACTTTCTCTTAGATAGGGAGACAGTTCTTCATTCATTCATTCATTGCCAGACGCCATGTATCCCAGACGGGGTGGCCAAGGGCTTAGAGTTAATTGTTTTACAGGGAGGGGCACTAATCCTCCACCAACCCCACTTGACACGTAGGGATGCCAACAGCATCTGGTGTTCCCAGGCGGTCACCCATCCAAGTACTAACCAGACCAGACAGTTCTTACCACACCTAATATTTGGTTTGTATAGTCTATCCATAGCCAGATGGCATAATCACATATGGGATGGTCGTTTGTCTTTGAGTTGGTCATTTTATGGGGAGGGGCACTAACCCTCCACCAACCCACTTGTCATGTGTGGAACATATATGGGTTAGTTATATGTTTACCATCCAGCATTGTAAATGGTTTCCTTGTTTACAAGAAACAATTCACTCAATGTAAAGCCACCTGCAAAGGGAAAGAAGAGTAATAAAAAGTGACAGAATGGATATAGATGGCCCTGGATTTAGTGCATACAAATTGCCATGACACTGAATTAGAGATGTGCCAATACCAGGGTGTTGGCCGATACTGATACTGATACCCACTTTTCAGCTGATACCGATACCGATACTCCGATACTAACAAATGACCGATACTTTGCCGATACCAATACTGATACTTTTTTATTTTTATTTGATTTGATTTTATTTTGATTTATTTGATGACGGTAATGTAAGTGTTGTTATTGCAGGAGCAATATAGTAATCGATATATAATATTAATATATGATAATGTTACATCATATATGTAATTATAATGTAATATATCATAACCATCTGTTTATCAGCGTCATGAAACATGACTGTCTTGAGTCACATAATAAACCAGAAAAGTATCGGAGTATCGGCCGTATGTTTACCTTGCCGATACCGATACTACAAAAAAAAAAGGCCAATACTTCTGATACTGATATAATGGACACATCCCTACATTGAATGCCACATAATAATTGAATCATAAGACCAATTTTGTTATTCAGGAATCTGAGTCACAAAACATTCGACTGCAGGTTATGAGTTCTGGCAAGACTAGCTTGTGGCAATATGCACATTTCACAGTATTAACACTTATTTAGGATGCCATTTCGGTACAAGAACAAATTGTACACACACACACACATACATTCAATACCTGTACTGTTTAGAGACGGTGGTTACACTTTATTGGAAGATATAAACTACTATTGAAATGGATCGTCATGCATTCACAAGTTTGTCATCGTAAAATATATTATTGTGAATGATATCAAAAAACTGTTTACAGTATTACAGGCTTGATGCACCAGAAATTATCACTCTAAATCTCCAATTTTAAGGCAGTGTGTCCAGGCATATCAAAATGAACGGATCTTGAATTTAGCTCTCTGTTTTGTTTTTATTTTTTTCTTGGAGGGAACAGTCATGTGGCCTTCTAGCCTTCAGTTTCTTCCTTGCATAAAAAAAATTCCTTCTCATGTAGTATGCACAGATACTTGTTTTAGCTACTCTACAGTATGAAGTATATTTGTAAATAAATGTAAAAAAAATACTAATAATAATAATAAAAAAGATGGATGGCGACCACAGTCACTGGCAGATGACTGTTGCACCTGACCTGTGCTGTGAAGTAACATTATGCTTTTCACATCACAGTCCCTTTTGGATGGAGGTTGTTTAGGTAGGGGAAAAAGTTTGTGTTAGATGTTACGTTAGATAGTGGAAGAAGAGGAAGGTGTAGTCCTGAGTAGAGGAGGAAGAGGGAAGTGTAATGTTGGGTAGAGGAGGAAGAGAGAAGTGTAATTTGGGGTAGGGGAGGAAGAGGGAAGTATAGTGTTGGGTAAAGGAGGAAGGGGGAAGTGTAGTGTTGGGTAGTGGAGGAAGAGGGAAGTGTAAGGTGAGGGTAGAGGAGGAAGAGGGAAGTGTAGTGTTGGGTAGAGGAGGAAGAGGGATGTTGTTGAGGCAGTGCATATATTGTCGAAGGTTTTGACTGGCTGTAGTAGCTAGGTAGTAAGTATGTACAGGATTAGATATTTATAGAAAAAAAATTAATTAAATGGGGAGCAAAGTAAAACACATACACACACAAATGGTCACATTTCATTTGGATGGAGGTTGCTTTTTAAGTAATTTAGGGCAGTGGTCAGGTGAGGGCTCTGGCCGTAATGTACTAATTTTCCTCTGACAAAGTGCAGTCAGACTGGAGGGTCAGTTTAACTAGTAACCAAGGAGATATTCTTGTCTCATAACTTAGGTTCACTAAGTTTCATGGGTTTGGTCCAGCTCTGTCGGATAAAAATTAACTTATTGTGAAGAGGTACATAGTGAGGCTGGGGGGAGGAAGCAGCCTCATCAGTCTGTGTGGAGGTCTTGTTGGGGTGAGGTAGTTGTTTACGATGTTTACATGTCCGTGTTTTTCTGGACTGAGAGTCCCTTGGTTGTCCTGTGTCTGTGTGTTTAGCTACGAGGGATCTTTGGCATTGAGAACACCAGCTGGTATTACATTCATTTTGGTGTGGAATGGGAAAGTCATGGGTTTGGTAATTATAAAGCACTTATGTAGAGAAAAATGTGTGAGGTACGGTAGTCAGGATTCCAGAGGCTTAAATGGTCAGTGAGTAAGCTCTCCCTTTCCACTGGACATGGCCTGGTTATATTGTTGCCAGCACATGAAAGTGTCTCCCCAGCATCACATTCTTATAACAATTGGGTACGGAAGGTGGGAAGTGTGAACATCGGGAGTAAAGTTGCAAGAGGCAGACTGAAAAAGACCTGGGATGAGGTGACAGTGTGTGACCTCAGGGATAAGGAACTGAATAGGGAGGGTGCCAGAGGTCAAGCAGCCATTGGGTGACAAAGGCCAATGCAAGCGTGTTGGAGCCTTTATAAATGATATGAACAATATAAAAATACCGAACAGCTTCTACAGGCCCATCATGCACTCCTGTTTTCAAGGTTATTGCAGCACCTCAGTATATATATGCATAGGACTGAAATGTATTAAACACATCATCTGAGAAATAATGGCACATTTTCCACACTATTACAAACAGAATATGTGTAAATTGTGAATTTTGTTTGTGTATAATGTCGGCAAAAAGTAATTCCTCCTTTAATAACTGATATATATTCCTGTAAATTGCAGATAAATGAGCATTGCTTGAAGTTTGGTTAGGTCCCAGGAAGTGGGACTCTTTGTCAAGCATATAAGGATCATATTCAAGACAACAACTAAGTACTGTATCAAGAAATGTTGTAGTGCAAAATTGAAATTAATAACATTTTTAGAATCAACCTTGATCTTTCACAGCATACACTTTTGAGATTAATTAAAAAGTATAATATGTGAAAAGTATTTGTATTTTGACTGCCATTAATAGGGAAACTGTTTAGTGAAAGAAAGTATCTTAAATGAGGAATTACCGATAGGGGTTTGCCAATAAGTTTTTTTGTCGTTATTATTTTACTCTAACAAGCAGTTTCTGAAGCTTAAACTAGTGATACCTCTTGTCGGCATTATACTGCAAATGAAAACTGTTTGAGTGTTATTTTCTGTGTGTTTTAGTATGTAATATACAGTAGTAATGTATTGCAGTAGGCTCCTTCCCTCCTTCCACTCTCTCTTCTTCTTCACCGCCTCCTCCTATTTCTTCCCCTTCCTTTTCATTTCTTCTTCCTTGCTCTTCCTTCTCACCTTACCATGCATCCAACCTCCCCCACCACCACCACACCCTGCATCCCACCCTACCACCACCACCACCACCACCACCCTACATCCCATCCTACCACCACCACCACCACCCTACATCCCACCCTACCACCACCACCACCACCCTACATCCCACCCTACCACTACTACCACCCTACATCCCACCCTACCACTACTACCACCCTACATCCCACCCTACCACTACTACCAGCACCACCCTACCACCACCACCACCACCCTCCAACCCATCCTACCATTACCACCGCCATCCTGCAACCCACCCCGCCACCACCACACCCTGCATCCCACCCTACTGCCACCACCACCCTAAATCCCACCCTACCACCACCATCACCCTCCAATCCACCCTGGGACCCACTCTACCATCACCACCCTACAACCCACCCTACCACCATCATCACCACCACCCAGTAGCCCACCATACCACCATTCTGCTCTCCTATCTTTCCTGCCCTGCCCTGTCTTGCCCTCTGCCCTACACTGCCTTGTTCCTTTCCCTCTACACTGCCCTGCCCTTTGTTGCATCCTTGCCTTGCATCCTTGCCCAGCACCCTTTCCCAACCCTGCCTTGCCATCCCTTCCCCCTTGGATTGCTACCTTGCCATCATAGACGTGCCCTCTACTGCACCCTTACAATACACAGCCATGCCCTGGCCAGTACCCATGCAATGCACAGTCATGCCCTCTCCTGCACCCTTGCAATACACAGCCATGCCCTCCCTTGCACCCTTGTAATACACAGCCATGCCCTACCCTGCATCCTTCCAGTACACAGCCATGCCCTTCCTTGCAATACACAACCATGCCTTTCCTTGTACCCATGCAATACATAGCCATGCCCTTCCTTGCACCCCTGCAATACACGGCCATGCCCTTCCTTGCACCCATGCAATACACAGTCATACTCTTCCCTGCACCCTTGCAATGCTCTGCTCTTCCTACCATCTCTGTCCTGTCCTGCCATCCCTGCCATGTCATCTGTGTCCTCTCCTGTCCTGCCATCTCATATCTCTCCTGCACCCTTGCTTTACCCAGTCATACTCTCCCCTGCACCCTTATTGTGACCTGCCATCCCAGTCCTGTTATTGCTGTCCTGCCACCATGCTATTCTTCTTGTCTGCTGTGCTTGCCTTGCTGTGTCCTGCACTACAATCTCTGCTGTGTTCTGTTTTTGCCTTCCTGTGTCCTGCCTTATCATCTTTGCTATGTTCTGTTGGTCTTGCCTTATTGATTCCTGTCCTGTTGTTCTTGCTGTGCCATCGCTCTACCATACTCACCATTATCTGCGGTGTTCTCCTTCCTCTGCCCTGGAACTGGCCCTGCTCTCTTCTACCCTCCCATGCAAATTTTTTTTTTTTTTTTTTTTTTTTTTTTTTTTTTTGATAGTATTCACATCTCAATTTCTGTAATTATCAAACTATAAGCAGAATTGTATCTTTTCTGATATATGTTCATGTTCAGCTTTTGCATGTTAATAAGTCCGGTCTCATGTTTTCTTAATTCATATTTTTCCAAGTCCAGTGTGTGTAAAATTTTTATATTTCAAGCGGTTTTCTTTCTCTCATATATATATATAGATAGATATAGATATACTGTAGATATATATAGTACGAAGCAATCTCTCCTTCTTACTGTGTTTAAAAATGTGGACTTTGAAAAAAATATCAGAGTAATACAAAGACATATGAATAGTAAGAAGTGATCTCTCTCTGGTACTATTCATGTGTCATGGTATTATTCTCTGATATTTTTTCAAAGTCCACATTTTAATAGTTTATATATATGTACAAAAAAATTAATAAAAAGGCATATAGTAAAGACATTGTAATAATACACTGGGTTTATTTCCACAGTATATACACTGTACAGGAGAGTAGTGGAGTTGAAAAAATAAACTATCTCGATAAATGGGTCTGAGAAATACGGACTGGTAACCCAAGCTGTAAGGGTTGCCAGTCCGTATTTTCGTGGCCCATTTATCGAGATAGGTTCGGTGCCCTTCCCTAAGATGCTTCCAAGAGCTTGCCCTGCTCATCACTTTGTTATATGCCATGTCTTGTATCGCTCTGCCCAGCTAATCCCAAGCACAGCTACACAAGTAAACATGGCAATCAACAAAGGATGAGAAGGGCTTTGTTAACATGCATTGCTAAACACACTTGTGCAACCATGCAACCTGTGTTTGCATTAATGCATGTTAAAGATCAATACAGAATATTTTTGTGAACAACAATCTTACTCATTTGACATATACCACAGTTTCACTACCTTAACAATACAACAATTAGTCAAAATGGCATTATATCAAAGGGCTGAGCAGGGAGTTAACCCCTAAAGTACGAGGATGTTTCATTCCTGCTGACACCATGCAGTTTAATTCAGCTTAAAGGGGGTGACATCCTGGGGGTGTTGGGGTTAGGCCGGGCAAAGCAAAGCTGTGACTTCGTACTGGAGGGGTAGGGCAAGGGAAGAATACCAGGTATAGGAGGGCAAGACTGGGTACAACAAAGGGGTGAGACTTCATACTGAAAGGGGTAGGGAACAGCTGGGCATAGCAAGGATGCGGGGTAGGCCAGAGCCAGGACAGGAGGGCACGGATGGCACGAGAAATCATCTAAACTTAATAAAGTAGTCTGGCAGCAGCAAGAATAAACCATAAAATCATCTGTGATGTAGCAACAATAAACTGAGAAAAGACATCACGTCACTGAACTGGTTGTGATGTATTATAAATATCCATCAACAAAATCACATTGCACTGAACCTAACAATTTTGTAGTCTTCACTGTAACTCGGCCAAATTTTTCATTCATTTCCAGCTGCATCACAAAACTCGAGGCAAAGAAATGCAATGCTATGGCTCAAAAATTTTTTCATTGTTTGTGACTAGCATCATGTTTTAGACTATTACATATTGTAATTCATGCTGGAAAGAAAGTTTTAGACAAAGTCAGTGATGTGAGTATAATCTCGGCAAACAAATAAATTTTTAAAAATATGTAGTTCAAGGACATTATAACCGAAAATGTGAAGGTATGGACATGCTACCTACAGCCAGAATCATTAATCCTGTATGGGGACACACTGTCTCCCTGTCCCCTGCCATTTCGCTGCCCTCCATCCAATTTACACCCCCCTCTCTCATACCTCCCCAATACTGTACGTCCCTCTATTTCATCCTCAGTCTCCCAACCCCCACCTCAGTCACATACCTTACACTCACTCTCCTACTCTCCATACCCCCCTCTCATACACCTCTTCACTCCATCCATCTCTCATCCTCAGCCACCCCCTGCCTCACCCCCCACTTCACTCACATACTCTCTCCCCTACTTAGTTGGTCACTCTCCATCCCACCCCAACTTTCACCCTCGTCTCATACACTTCTCCATTCCATCCCTCCATCACACTCACATACAGTACACTCTCCCAGTTAATCTCCTACTCTTCATTCCCCTAACTTACATCCCCCCCTCTCATATACCTCTCAACTCCATCCCTCAGTCTCCCCCCTGCCTCTTCCCTCACATACACTCTTAGTCTCACGCTCCATCCCCTCAAACTTACACCATCCTCTCCTATACCTCTACTACGTCCCTCCATCTCATCCTGTCTCCCTCTCCACCTCACTCACATACACTCTCCTAGGTAATTCTCTCACTCGCCATCAAATCCACTCTATCCCTCCATCATCCTCCAACTCTAGATTCTAATTTTGGGAGCGGAAGACAACAGAATGACCTATTTCTGACTAGACTGTGATCTGGAATGCAGGCATAACATATCTACCAATAACAGATCTTCCCTTAAAAAAACACCTTCACTCAGTAATAGTTTATATATATATATATATATATATATATATATTTTTTACAAGTTATGAAATATTTTCACCTTTAAAACTTTCTTCCCTTAAAAAAAGATAAAAAAACGGGGTTAGCTTCTGCTCTTATGAAAAACCTCATACAGTTTACACCCAGTATTAATTTCTTGATCATATAATAAACAGACACCCATCTCAACTTAGATTGGCTGAAGTTGGATTTTAACATTTATGGTCTGGTGCAAGTAGGCTACTAATACAGTAAATATATAAAATCAGTATGATGTTCCTGGCCTACCCAACCATTTCATACGTATGAAACTGACCTTTAAGTCTAATATGACTGATGAACACAACAGCAGCTAATTTTTATGTAAAGTTGTTCCCAGAATGATTAGAAAAAAAAAATTATGCAAGGAACAGGGAACCAAATGCTTGAAACCCTGAAAGATTTTTCCCTCCAACAAATAATAAAAAGCCAAGAGCCAAAGTCAAGATCTGTTAAGTTTGAGATGTCTGGACACAAAGTGTTTAAATGACTGGAGGATCATAGGCAAAAGGAAACGAAGAGGAAGGCAGTTCAGGAGCTGACCTGTTGCATATATGATGGACTGTGAGTAACGGTTAACTCTTGGATTATAGAGATGGACAGATAGGGGATGAGTGTTTGCTGCTAGACGGGTGCTATGAACCCGTCATAGTGGTGGGGGGATGCAAGCAGACAGTTCAAAGGAGTAGTGACCTTTAACAGAGCAATAGAAATTATTATAAATGCAACAGCTGTAGTTGGCGGGAATAAAAACTGGCACGCTGCATCACTGTGCCACTAACCAAAATGTTGAGAAGTGTCAAATCATTTTTTGTCTGAATTGGAAGCATGGATTTTTCTTTTTAGCTGCAGTTCTCGGATTACGTGTTTAGCATTTTGATTAAGGGTTGCAAAAATACTTCTCTCATTGGCAAAACAACCGATGTAAGATTTTAAAAAAAACAATTTTACTACCTCCAATATATCGGAAATTCTACGACTGCCTTGTCAAAATAAAGCGTTTTTTCATATTACAAAAGTCTTAAAAGGTGAAACTGTACTCCACAAAATATTAAAACATTTATATAAAGCAATCATTTATTGGAATAAAGAAAATATTTTATGGTCAGCACATATAAATATACAAGTAATGAATGTGGGATTATGAGGGTTGCAATATATTAAAATCTACACGAGTGAAGGACAGCTGAAAAATCGAAGGGTCTGACTGAATGGCCACGAGATGCTCCCACATCCACAAATACAGCCATAGGCATTACCTAAACTATTGCCTCCATACAACTGGTAATGGCAAATTTTGTATCCTGACTAAGTTTTGTAGGAACATTTTTCAGCTGACATAACGGCCCAAAAAAAAGGGGGGGAGGGGGATGCATCATTTGATGACGATTAGTTATGAGGTGTGAATTAGTCTCCTTTGTTACTTCATTTAGTTTCATATTGCTTTCAAAGGCTCCAACATGCTTGCATGCATCAGCCTTGGTCACCTAATGGCAACTCTCCATGCCACTAGATCTCAGGCATTCTCCCTGTTCAGTCTCATATCCCTGAGGTCTCTCTATGACTTCATCCCAGATCATTTTTCAGTCCGCCTCTCACAACTGTACCCTGAACAATCACACACTCACCCTCCATCTTCTCCACATGCCCAAACCATCTCCATCTACCCCTCATCATCACTACACCAATATATTGAAGTCCCATCCTAACTCTTCAATTGCAATCCAAACACCCCCCTCCCCCAAGGCCTGTTGTTCAAGGATGCACTAGACAAACCTAATCATTATTTTTTATGCTGGACCTTATGAATAACCTCATCCATCACTACCAAGGTCTCACCACCATACAGTAATACACTCCTAACACATGCCACATACAAAGATCCCTTATCACTTAGCACTGAGGGAAAACTCTCTCAATGTCAGGAGAGGCAACAGCTCCCTGAACTTCCTCCAACCATTCCTTATCCTAGCCACAGTGCCAACTCCAGCCCCACCTCCAGCACATAACATGTCTGGGCCCCGCCCCCCCCCCCCCAAAAAAAAAAAAAAAAAAAAAAAAAAAAAAAAAAACATGCTCAAGAGACTCCCCAGCAAGATCAATCCTTTCATGCCTGAATCTCCATATGCTCTCCCCCACACTTAAACACACAAAATCAGCATTATTCACAGTAAGCATCTGATAGCAGTACATCAATATGCACCCACTTATCAAAAACACTGAACAAGATGGGTTTACTTCCCACACCCTTGTGGTAAACCACACATGGCCACATTCCCTTTTCTTTAACAGTACTGACACCAGCCCTAGATTATATCACTTTTGTTTACTTGTCATATCAACCCTCCAAACCCTCCAATCTGACTACACTCTGCCATCAACTGAGACAATAGGGAATAGGGATCTGCCAGGTTTTAAAATATGCAATAACAAAGATATTATAGGCAATGGAGAAGGTTTGCCTTCATGAGGTGGTAGCCTCCTTGGTTACTAGCCATATCTATGTGCTATACTCTGTAGGCACAGAAGACCTGCTTTCATAAGCCTCCTTGGTTACTAGTCCCTCAGGTGGTAGGTGATGGTGACCATCATCCACTCGATATACAGTGCAACCTCAAAAATTGAAAGTGCTTTTGTCAACAAACTATTCAAACTTCTGAAAATTTTTAACCATATAAAGCATTTCTCTGGCTCTCCTTGTCTTAATTCTCATAGTTTAGACATGCTTTTGACATGAGCACTGTAGTATGGGCTAACTAGCTGGCTTCAAGCATCCTGTTTTCAAATAATAACACTACCATTTATCTCTAACATAAGGTAATAACCATCAATACAATACTCGTTACACATCATGACGCATTTTTCTTGCACATTTCTCTTTCCTCATCTTGTGTATGGCCCCTTCTTCTACAACACTTTATAGTTGCATGTATAACTAACATCAATCTGTAAGCTGTAAGGGACAATATTTATGCATTCATTTATTTATGTAAAAACTACAGTTCTGTATATGAATATTTACATCTTTTAGCAACTGACTTGATGTAGTGCTGCCCTGTTCTTCCTTCACCTTTATCATTCATTTTGTGCCTGCCCTCCTCTCTTCCTATTTCTCCCAGCTTTCCTGTCACTTTTTATTATTATTATTATTATTTAGGTGGTTTTACATTACCTAATGGTTTCCTGTAAGTCAGGAAACCATTTACAATGCTGGGTGGTAACCATATACGAGTAACCAACCTATACATGTTCCCTACATCACCAAGTGGGTTAGCAGAGGGTTAGTGCACCTTCCCATTAAACATCTCAAAGTCAAACGGCCACCCCTTACAGGATTATGGCGTCTGGCTACAGACAGATATAGCCCACTGCACTGCGTTGCATAGTGGGTGATCATCCATTCTATCCATCATCCAATCCTACATTGCCCCATGAGGAGCGTAGGAGCCCGGGGCTAGGCAGTTGGTCCTGACATTTAAGATGAGTGTGACCAGCCTCACTCATCCCTGAGTGGCATTACATGAGCAATCAACCCCAACCACCCCTTGGATATAAACCTTCACCGGCTCAATCCGATTGGAGCAAAATAATTACCCACTAAACCACCAGGTGCCAAAATTTGGTTATATGGTTACCACCCAGCGTAGTAAATAGTTTCCTGGTGCACAGGAAACCATTTGGCTTGTCACTCAATGTAGAGACACCCACAGGCTGAAGGAAGTGGAAAGAATGAAGGAAAGACAGAAGAGGGAGTGTAAAGTCACCTGTAGGCAGAAGGACAAGGAAAGAATGAAGGAAAGAAAGACAGAAGAGAATGGAAGGAAAGAAGGATGGAGAGGAAAGGGCAGACACCCGAGAGCAGCACTACATCGAGTGAGTGGATGGTGAGTGCCCCCACCTACCACATAGTTTATATTACAGCCTGATAAACAGGGTGTGATGCTACACTTTTCTTCACGTATTGTGCATTGCTCAGTTTATTTTAAGATGTATTTTTGGATAATGTACAGTTATTGAAAGTCTGCGTTATTATAATCTTGCTGAAATACTGAAATCTCAAAAGTGATGCAATACGTCTGTGCACAGTGTGTGTGCGAAACAAGTGGAAATAGATGATGGAGGTGTATATCTACTCAAATATAAACTGCACAGTGGTTTAACAGCGATGCAAATAATCTAGAATTATTATTTTAACAGACTACTGCCTACCAACAATAATGCTTATGTTAAATTCAAATAAAATTAGTTGACGTCTGACAAGTGGTGTTCTGTTGTGTTGTGTGGCTCAGGAATATATACCATAATTTCACTCAAAACTTAAAAATCTTCTCACCCTGCTTTGTAATGTCATGTAGTCATGTTTAACACCACCACAATCTTTGAGAAGACCTGCAAAGAGTTATACTCTAGTTTCAGTTGGTACAGAACTGAGTACTTTTTTTTTTTTTTTTTTGTCATATATGGTTGCATTTCCATCACCACCACCATCACACACACACACACACACACACACAGTGTATTTGTGCTGCATTATGCTGAACACTTTTTCATAGCATTGTATTGATCTGTAAAGCTAGGACATCTTTTTGAAGCCACAATTATGGTGGAATCTGAATACGATAAAACTGAATAAAAGATTAGTGAGTTTCTTAACCACAAACAGGAAAGGAAACTTTTATTATGGGTGACCAGACGCTTTATAGTAAGGTCTTCAGTACCAGATAAGTGTAGCTGGCAATTTTAGATGCTAGTTCCTGTGGTCATTTGTGAGCTAATTTTGGGGGGAAAAAATGAAAAATTTCATAACTTATGGTAATCGAACTTTAGATGTTTCCAAACTTTTGAGGTTGCACTGTAGTACTGCCTACTTTTTCCTTCAACTCTATCACTCTGTTTGTCCTCTCTCCCTACTTCTTCCTTTCCTTCCTGTCACTTTTTATTTCTCTTATTTCCACTTCCTAATGCTTTCCTGCAACCCAGGAAACCACTGACAATGCTTGGTGGTAACCATATAACCAGACAATGGGGTAATATAGAGCCTGCTATGGTGCCCATGTTAACTGGGTGGAGAGAAAGAAATGCAGTGTCCACCCAGGAACCAAACTTCTACACTTTTCACCACACCTCACTGCTGCACGGCACTGTCAGCCGCAGGGGAACACTGATTCATTGTATGGGGTGGCCCTGCAAGGGGCTTTTGCTTGCCTATGGTAGATGGGCCTGCTTGGCCAGACAGACAGACTGATCAACAGTTAGTCCCTCAATTCACAATCCCATCAAACAAAACATCCCTCCACTCCCTCCCTATCCTCCCCAAGGATGGTGAAATACAAGAGTCTCCTTGGTTACTTATCTTATATCTCCCTATCCTCCCATTAAGGATAATAGTGGACTACAGGATAAGGGCAAATTCAGCCTGCGGACCACCATGTTCATGTTCAGATATGCCTGGAGACAAAATATTTCAGCATTTCATAACTAACAAAAACGAGCCTGGGGACAAATTGAGTATGCTACAGTACAGGGATCTTTTTTTTTAATTAACCCCTTCGTGCATGATGATGCAATGTGAGTCATAATCCTTGTAATCTGAAGAGTAACTGATGATGCAACATGACGCAACTTCCCAATAAATGGTCATGGAAACTTTTCCTGTGGATGGATTTACATCAAGTTTGGTTGAGTCAAAGCTGAGGGTAGCCACGTCTAGGAGAAATATATGGCAACACACGGGAGCTTGTAAAGATGTATAAATGTTTCTTATATATTTTCAGAGAAAGCCAGATTTAAAAATTCCTAACAGATTTTTACTGTTCCCCTCCTATTTTACACTAAACGTACAATGTCACGCAAGGGCTTATCAGAGAAAGTACATGACAACTGACACCACTGCCATCATTCCTGTGACAACTGACACCACTGCCATCATTCCTGTGACAACTGACACCACTGCCATCATTCCTGTGACAAATGACACCACTTGTCGGAAATTTAGGAATAATTCCTCCCATTTTCTATTTTAGTTGGTGATGGGCAGTCGTATTTTGGAAGTATAATGTATTATACGTAACCCAGGGTGATGGGTATATAAGATTACGTATATTTATACTATGGTTCATAATTTAGTCTTTTTCCCAGCCATGGATGGAATGTGCACATATGCATTTTTAGTTATTTGATTGGTGGATTGCCTCTGTTCTTCTCTCCAGAGGTCTAAGTTTTAGTCTCAGCTAGGCCTCGGTCAATTACGAGTCTCGAGACCTCAGTTGCTCGGGCTCTCGCCCACGCTATCAGTCCTAATTCATTGAGTCTTAGTCTCAGATGATCTCGAGTCGAGTCAGAGGCAGTCCCAGTCATGCCTTAGTCACGCTTGGAAGCGGTCTAACCACTCTCGTGGTATTGAGAGAGAATTCAGTTGGGACAGACTGGACTGATTAATTAATTTACGACAGTGCTTCCTTCTAGATGGGAATGAACATTATCAATTCTCTTTAATTTATAAATAGTGTAAATAGTAATGCTTACGTAAAAAGTACGTATTTGGTCCAGGCCGTAACCTCCAGTAATCCGCCAAGCACTAGCAACATCTTCAACAACTCCGACCATATGGCAACAACCTACAAGCCTCTCCATTGCTACTCTTAAGCTAAGTAACTAAATGACCCTTAGTGGCAAAAGACTGGGCGAATAATATTTCACCAGGGTTTCCAGCTTTTATTTGAGGATCCTTAAATAGATCGTTTAGTTGCTTAGTAGGGAACACAACCTACACGTCATTACGATCCAGGTGAGTCCTGGGAGTAAGACATATATATCCGGACAAATTATGTAGTGTTGTAGGCCTATTTTTGTCTTGTTTAGTGCAAGTGATTAGCCAGTTAAATATTTACGACACTACCGGGGGTATATTCTAAATTTTTCTAATTTTTCCCCCACACCACTGCCATCACTCCTGTGACAAATGACACCACTGCCATCACTCCTGTGACAAATGACCACTGCCATCACTCCTGTGACAAATGACACCATTGCCATCACTCCTGTGACAACTGACACCACTCATCACTCCTGTGACAACTGACACCACTCATCACTCCTGTGACAACTGACACCACTGACACACACACACACACACACACACACACACACACACACACACACACACACACACACACACACACACACACACACTTGCACATCACAAATAATCACAAACACACACACACACACACACACACACAGGTTGTGATCGTACCTGTCCTCCTCTCTGCAACTCCATCTCCTCTCATGAAACACTACAACACTCCTAGTGGACGTGAGTAACCAGCTTATTTGTCTGGTTTTTATACTATTGTATTGTAAGGTATAAAATGTGTGTTTACTATATATTTCTCATAGGGAAAAATGTGGTGCATTTCACTGATATTCTCTCAGTCATTATACTCGAAAAGTATTGGTCGCATCAAAAATCTGAAGAAAGCTTGATCAAGCTGATTTCTTATGCATCCTTTTGTAAAGCAAAGTAACCTATATGTGAAAATAATTGGGGAAAAGTTACGAAAGATGAACATAGCCTACGGGTTGGAGCATAGGTGCTGTCACCACGCGCAACCCATCGTAACTTCAAAATTCATTTTCTCCATAACAATAAGGGTTATAACAATGTGAATTATATCATGGGCTTCCTTAACCTTTGGGCGACAAAACTGTTTAGAATTTACAAATGTTTATCACTAACAAAATACGAAATAATAAATCAGACGTTTTTAGGCGATTTTCATAGTTTTTCAGATTTGCTCGAAAAATATTGGACGTATCAACTTGAAACTTTCAGAGACGAAAGATCGTGAAATTCTGCATATTGACATGTCCTTTGCAAATGTGCATCACAGGAAAAAAATTTTCTCGGTGATGTTGGGAAGTTATGAGAGGCTAGTTTTCACATAAATAAGGTTTATTCAAGCTTCATTTCTGTACATTTATTCATTTTTTTTTCTTATCTGATAGTATAAACATTAACGAAGATTATGGGATGCGATTTTTAACAACATAAGCACTTTCCGATGGCAAATTGGGCCATAGAAATTTTTCCCTTGACGTGTGAGTGGAACCAGCCTGAGCGAGGTTTTTGTTCTGTGCTTGGAACCTAAACTTATTGAAAACTTATGGTGCGCCAGGGGGTTAAATGAACGCTCAACAACACTTCGTGACTACCACATAAACGAGGACTTTCTGTATACACAACTACAATTCTTTCACAGCCTGGCCAAGATTTATCCTTTAGCTTAGTTCAGTACCAAAAAAATACAGCAATGGCTCTCATCCTTTCCACAGCACCATTTCATGACTAGCATCACTAATTTTAATCTACAGTCATAGCTAAATGACTAAGATTCAAAGATGGTAATTTTAGGACAAAGTTAAACCTTTCTCACTGCACTTCATGACTAGCATAATACGGTACCGTAACTTTAGGTCAAATGTAAACCATCACCACAGCATTTCTTCATAACTAGCATGAATATTTTAGGCCAAGTTAAAGCAAAGAGAGATTCAGTTCTAACACATTACCTATCTTCTTGGGAAAAAAAGGCATTTTCCTTTACACAGCTGTCTTGATTACTTCACAAATCTTGTTAGAAGTTGTCTTGTTTCCTGCAAATACAAAAGCACATTAGCTGCTTTGTTTTCATCTGATGGAACTGAATCGCTCCCAAAACTGAAATACTAAAGCTGTGGTTGCTGAGGCACCCAGCACCCAAACCTACTGTACTAACCTAATCTGCACCCAAACTTACTAACCTAATCTACACCCAAACCCACTAACCTAATGTACAGTACACACACACCTAACATTCTCGCTGCTACCAGGCAATTTTACAACTCACGGAGGACCTATGGCTCTGAGGGGCTCGTACTCTTGAGGCACATCCCCCAGCAAGTTTTATTCTTGCCACCACCAAGCATTTTATAACTTAGGCAGGACTTAAAGCTCGGACTGAGTTAATGAAGGCTCTATCTTCCAGTTCAAAATTTAAATGATTAATACAATCTAGAAATGTTTTTATCGTATTATAAAGGCTCCAACGTGTTTGATTGAGTCGGTCTTCGTAAATTAATGGCAGCTCACCACACTGTTCAGTCTCTGGCAGCCTCCCCATTCAGTCCTTTATCCCTGAGGTCACACCCTATGACCTCGTCCAAGGCTTTTTTCAGTCTGCCTCTCACAACCCTACCCCCGACGTTGCCACTTATCACCTTCCACACCCAACTGTCATTATCAGTCAAA
The DNA here is from genome assembly GCF_032717465.1 of Coenobita brevimanus. NCBI lineage: Eukaryota > Metazoa > Arthropoda > Malacostraca > Decapoda > Coenobitidae > Coenobita > Coenobita brevimanus. The sequence goes on from NC_137004.1 coordinate 22,790,064, forward strand.
AATAAAATCAAGCTATTTGAATGACGAACTGAAAAGTACCAATCGAACTTGCAAATGCATAAATCTGCACAGAAGACAAGGCTTTACTATCTAAAACATTGATTTCCCTAAATAAACAGCTAAGGAAGAGGTGTTGGGGAGCTTCCTTTTAAATGCAAAATTCTCCAACTGACTTAGGTTTAACCCCTAAAATAAATCATTACAGAAGAGATGTTACGGAGCTTCCTGTTATTTGTGTTAACTCACACCTGCCAACACCCAGTGGTTTTATCCAGCAATGGGGATATTTTTTTTAGCGAAGGGATAATAATGGTTATCTGACTTCTGCTCCATATCTCCAAAGCCTATTAAAAGTATCAGGAAAAGTTAAAAATGAAACCTAACGAAGAAGGGGTGACAATGATCATTTCCAGAGATACGTTGTTAGAATTGCCAATTTAACAGCTAAACACACAACATTAAATTTCAGTGACTGCACCTACGCAGATACCATACTTCACCTCTGCCTTCACCCACACTGGATAAAACTTAGGTATCAAGGCTTCAATCACAACTGTTCTCTAATATCTCTTGCATAGTCTCTTGTATATTCTGTTAACTTTAGCAACGGTATCTAAATGACAATTATGCTACTCAAAGAAGTGCTACTGCAAAGGTGTATAGGCAAGGTACTGACATTCTGGCATTAAGCTATTAAATTAGAAAAGGACAAACTATACCAATTTAAGGCTAAACACTGTACCTCCATCTCGTTTCAATTTCTTAACTATTAGAAAAATTGTCTCGCTAGAAAATTCTTACTTCTTAGCTTCACGTGATGGAACTGACCCATTCTCAAGTACTTTGGCGACCACACAAAATTTAATTAATGTTATGGAGGTAGGAATGAGCCTCCTTGGTTACTCTACAGTAAGTTTGCACAGGACATAATACTCCCACATCAATACTGTGTGCTTGCTTGAAATCTAGTTATCTAGCTATCCATCTATTTCCAGACACAGTAATCTCATTGGGGTTGGTGACAAATTGCCTCCATACTTCCCTCTCCTTTGCCATTTGGCTGCCCTTCCTCCAAATTTTCACCCCCCCCATCTCCCCACTCCATCCCTCTCTCATCCTTGGTTATACGAATCGGTGTCCTTGGTCAATTCAACCTTCCATAATTTAACAGTTGAAAACACTATAGGAAGTTACCAGGTAAAAAATACATTACAATACTGTACTTACCTGAACAGACTTTTGCCACTCCTTCAAGCAGTCAAGGCCCCTCATTACCGAGTTTTCCAGGGACTCTCCCATCGCTCTTCTTGAACCAGGATCAGGCTGTCTTCTCTCTGGAACAAGGCTATCTTGAATTGATACTTCGTTTTTACCCACACGAACTCAAGGTCACCACAGGAGCACCACTGCAATGATTGCATAAATATAGTACAAATTTTCATTAAGGGTAGACAACTATACAGTAAATAACACTAGTACAATCTTCTACTTGCCCTAGATTTTGCCTTATGCAGTCCATTTCACTTGGTTCGGTGGCAGAAAATGATAATGTTACAGTCAGTTACCCTTTCCACACCACTTCCGTGATGAGGATCGTATTCTGGTATTCATCTGTCAACTCAGTAATTTGAGATGCCAATATATTTTAGACGAAACTAAATGAACAGCATATATTACAGCTAAGTATTCAACGTAGGGAGTTGTCGATTTTAAATATCCTATTGCCAGTTTTTCTGACAGTAGGTCACTCCCATAAAATACACGAATATGTGGTTGCATGGACTCTGATGAGTCATAGTTACGAGTTAGGAATGAGTCCTTGGTTACCATACTGCTTTTATTCTAACTTGGCCTAAAATTGCAATCTCTCCATACTGAATATCAAGTTGACTACAAAATACTAGTCATGAAGTGTTATGGGAAGAATGTGGAGCCATACCACTGTTTTCCTGCCAATTAGCTATGTGAAATACATTACGAAATAATGAAAATTTGGGCCAAGTCACTGGGAAAGACCTATAGTTTGGGTAAACCATCTAGAGGAGCATAATATAACAAAATGGAAGTTGGGAAAATCATGTTACTAATCTATTACGCTACTAGGATAGAGTTGTAGAAACATTACAGAAAAGAGAAGGATGGGAGGACAGTATCTATTTAGATTTCAAGAAAGCAGTTTACATTACCGCACCAAAGATTTTTATGGAAATTGTACAATCAAGGAGGGAAACAAGGCAACCTGCACTGTTGGATGCAGGATTTTCTCAGAAAAAGGGAAATGAGAAGAGTACTAAGGGGGAAATACCCATCATGGAAGGATGTGATTAGCGGAGTTCCACACCAATTAGGCTTTTAGTGTGCATGACACAGTAACAGTACAAATGGAATGTTTACTGATGATGCAAAAATACAAAGGAGAATTACTAACACTCTTGCAGAGGACTACAAAGAGAATAAAACTTGAGCAATACGTGGCAAATGGAATTCAGTGTGGACAAGTGTCATGTAATTAATTTGGTAAAAGTGAAAAAAGACCAGACTGCGATTTTAAGAAGTTCAACCTTACACATCAGAAAAGGAGAACCTAAGAATGACTATCAATAACAGACTATCTCCGGCTGACCACATCAGTGAGAAGGTATGTAGCATGTGTACATTGCTTGCTAATATGAATAACATTCACATACATAGGCTAAATGAAGACATACTAAGATAATATTCATCAGACCAACCCCCGAGTATGCATCAGTAGTCTGGAATCAAGAAACACAAGATTAAAAAAGTACAACGGGCAGCTACAAGATGGGTACCAAGAGTAATTGATCTAAGCTACGAAGAAAGACTAGAAAAATTGAATCTACCACAGAAGAGAAGGAAAAGAGGAGACATGATTATGCTATATAAATGTATCTCAGGGAAAGAGAAAATAGACAAATATATAACCTACGGAGAAGCATCAGCAAGAGGACACTGCAAAAAAATACAAAACGAGGCGATAAAGACGTAAGGAAATTCAGTTTCCATAATTGGGCAATTGATCAGTGGAATGCACTACCGAGAGAAATAGTGTGTGCCAAAACTATTCATAAAATAAGGATATGTATAATAGCAATGGTTTAATACACGGGACAGTACAAGCGACTCATTCTTGTAGGTACAGTTAAGTAAAACACACACACACACACACACACACACACACACACACAGCTCTCTTGCCCCTCTATTGTCCGTGGTTACCATTTCAGTTATCTGAGTAAGCTTTGAAACTACTCAGAAGTGTTTACAGTACAAACTAAACTTTTCATCACAAGAGCAAAATAATGGGAAGAATATGAAAAAAAATATCAAAATCTTAGAGAACCTTCACCAGCCACAGTTCAAGCCACACTGATCAAAAGCCGGCGAATTCCACCTCCCCCCAAATTCTTTCTTTCCACTTGTTCGTTCCCTCCCTCCCACCCCCCACTAGTTCTCCCACCCCCCTCCACTAACTAGTCCGTTTCCACCACCTCCCTCCATTCACACCCCTTCTTCCTCCCCTTCGTTCCTCAACCCCCTCTCTCTCTCCTTCTCCTCAACTTCATTTCTTTCCTTTCCCTTCCTTGTCCTTCCATCATTTGTCTTTCTCCGCCCCTCCACTCCTCCCTGAAAGGCACGCTTCCACCATCCCACCTCCCCCTCGATCCCCCTCCATCTTCCCTCCACCCTCCCTCCCTCTCCCCTTACCTCCTCCCTCCCCTCCACTCTCCTCCTGCCTCCTCTTCAACCCCTCCTTCCTTCCCCCCGTCTCGTTCTTCCAGTCTCTAGCTTTCTAGAACTGTCGATAATTAAAGGAAATATTTACACACACACACACACACACACACACACACACACACAATCACGACCATCAAGTGATCCTGACTGACCCGGTGAATTACACACACACACACACATTTACTACGGGATGATGATTACACAAATATTAATGATTATAAGATCTCAAACAGGATTATCACCGCCGCAATTATTACCACCAACCACCTTCATTCCCACTAACAACTACCACAATAAACATCACCACCACCAGCAGCTACCACCATTACCATCATCAACAACTACCACTGTTACCTCCACCACCACCAACTACCACCGTTACCTCCACCACCACCAACTACCACCGTTACCTCCACCACCACCAACTACCACCGTTACCTCCACCACCACCAGCTACCACAGTTACCTCCACCACCACCAACTACCACAGTTACCTCCACCACCACCAACTACCACCGTTACCTCCACCACCACCAACTACCACCGTTACCTCCTCCACCACCAACTACCACCGTTACCTCCTCCACCACCAACTACCACCGTTTCCCCCACCACCACCAACTACCACCGCCACCTCCACCATCAACTACCACCGTCACCTCCACCATCAACTACCACCGTTATCTCCACCATCACCAACTACCACCGTTACCTCCACCACCATCATCTACCACCGTCACCTCCACCATCAACTACCACCGTTACCTCCACCATCACCAGCTGCCACCGTTATACCCCCACCATCACCAACTACCACCGTTATACCCCCACCATCACCAACTACCATCATTACCTCCACCATCACCAACTACCACCGTTACCTCCACCATCACCAACTACCACCGTTACCTCCACCACCAACAAATACCACCACTGCTATCATCACCACTTACCACCACAACCACCAACTACCATCATTACCATCACCAGCACCAACTACCACCATTATTTCCTCCACAACCAACTACTACCATTACCAACACCACCAACTACTACCATTACCAACACCACCAACTACTACCATTACCAACACCACCAGCTACCACCATTACCACCACCACCACCACCACTACTATCATTACTATCACCACCACCAACTACAACCATCACTTCCACTACCACCACTACCGTCACCACCACCAACTACCACCATTACCATCACCACCACCAACTACCATCATTACCAACACCAACTACCACCATCACCAGCAACAACCACCATTACCACCACCACCACCACAACCTACTACCACCACCACCAACTACCACCGTTACCACCACCATCAGCTACCACCACTGCCATCACCACCACCACCAACCACTACTACCATCACCACCACCAACTACCACCAATGCCACCACCACCACAACCAACTGCCACCAATGCCACCACCACCACAACCAACTGCCACCATTACCGCCATCACCACCTACTATCACCATTACCATCACCACCACCACCAAGTATCACCATTATCAGCACCACCACCACCAACTACCACCATTACCACTACCACCACGTGATGGCGATTAGCAGTGGTGTTGATGGTGAAGGTGGTGGTGGTGTTAATAATGGGGTGGTGGTGATGGTGACTGGTGATGACGGCGACTGATTGTGATGGGGTGGTGGTAATGGCGACTGGCAGTGATGGGAAGGTGGTTGTGATTGATGTGGTATGGTACTACCTGTTTTCTTCTGTCCCAGCTTCTCTGTCCCTAGTCTATATTAAGAGACTATAAAAATACTATGAGTTTCTGTGCATAGTATTACAGTATTTACCCTTATTGAAGAAATATGTCTCGGAGAAGCCGTCTGCAACCTTCTCCGTCGAAAGCACAGCCTACACTGAACAAGTCAATTGTGACATCAAAAAATTCACCCTGTTTTTAGGATACCTCTCATTTCGAAACTGAACCCTAACGCCTAGCCGGTAACTCAACCAGGCGATGAAAGAAAGCGGGAAATTAATAGAGAACGTGATGTTAAGAACGAAAGCTTCAGAGAATGTTAAGATAATGTAAGACTTAGAAAGAATGTAAGCAAACGAGAGAGAATAAGATGAAGAGCACGTAAGTTTAGAAGAGAACAGAAGCCTATGAGAGAACATGACCTGAGAGACAGACAAATGAGGAAGTAATGAAAGTTGTGTTAATATTCACGTGGAGTTACGTGAAGAGATAAACAAATGAAGTAAAGGAGCGTTGTGGTGTTGTGGATGTGATCGAAAGTGTTAAGAAAAATACTCTGAGGTGGTTTGGTCATGTGGAGAGAATGGAGAATGGGAGACTTACTAGGTGAGTGTACAGTATGTGAGTGAGGTGGAGGGCGGACAAGGGGAGGAGGAGGGCGCATACCTCTCCCAGCGCCCATATATATATATATATATATATATATATATATATATATATATATATATATGTGGTAGGTGGGGGGGCTCAGTGCTGCTCTCGGGTGTCTGCCCTTTCCTCTCCATCCTTTTTTCCTTCCATTCTCTTCTGTCTTTCTTTCTTTCATTCTTTCCTTGTCCTTCAGCCTGTGGGTGACTTTACACTGAGTGACAAGCCAAATGGTTTCCTGTGCACCAGGAAACCATTTACTACGCTGCGTGGTAACCATATAACCAAATTTTGGCGTCTGGTGGTTTAGTGGGTAATTGTGCTCCAATCGGATTAAGCCGGTGAAGGTTTATATCCAAGGGGTAGTTTGGCTTGATTGCTCATGTAATGCCACTTAGGGATGAGTGAGGCTGGTCAATCTCATCTTAAATGTCGGAACCAACTGCCTAGCCCCGGGCTCCTACGCTCCTCACGGGGCAATGTAGGACTGGATGATGGATATATATATATATATATATACAGTATATATATATATATATATATATATATATATATATATATACAGTATACAGTATGTGTGTGTGTGTGTGTGTGTGTGTGTGTGTGTGTGTGTGTGTGTGTGTGTATATATATATATATATATATATATATATATATATATATATATATATATATGTATATATATATATATATATCAATACCAGGGCTTGTAGGAACATCTTTAATGGTGACGTTTCGCAATATCTCATTGCATTTTGATGACTTAAGTAGGATATCCATTTGCCTCAGAATATTTCTTAGTTATTTTCAATGCAAAGTTTAATCAAAGACATAAATATTTTTACCATAGCTAAAATAAATTATTACTTTTAGGTCTGATGATACAATGAGATATTGCGAAACGTCACCATTAAAGATGTTCCTACAAGCCCTGGTATTGATGTTCCTTATTCGCCTGCGCTTTCCAAGCAACCAGTCAGTCGCCAGTATATATATATATATATATATATATATATATATATATATATATATATATATATATATAAGCGAGTTTCTTCATGGCGCGTCATTGGGCGGTGACTGGGTATTGATATGTAAAGGCTGGAGAGAGGACAGCCTGATACAAAACCAACAAACCTCGAAAGTGGAACATCCCCGTGGAGACACGGTAATATGGAGTGATTTTACGTGATAGATGATAAAGTTTTAGTTGGTGGTGTGGTGTAGTGTGTGTATGAATAATTATCTTTCAAACACCGTGTAGTGGAAGGCAAGCTTCAGTTGGTGTGTGTGTGTGTGTGTGTGTGTGTGTGTGTGTGTGTGTGTGTGTGTGTGTGTGTGTGTGTGTGTGTAAATATCTACTGTCACTCATAATACTGTATACAGGCAGGCAAGCTTCAGTTGGCGATAGTATTATTTGTGTTGGGCGTGGTGTGTGCTGCTACGCTGGACCCACAAGCCAGAACGAAGAAACTGGCAGCAGGGACAAAGGGACACCGATTCAGTACATTCCTCCAAAGAAGCTTCACAGCGGGAGGACATCAGGGACACGGCCATAGATATACTCAGTCAGTTAACTTGTAATTCGTGCCTAGAAATGGTCTCGTTTAACGGCCAGTCATTCTAGAGGTTTTTCACTTAGGGGCACCAGGACACGCTGGTCACTCTCATATGGTCAGCCTAGACTTTGGAGTACATGGTGGCCATCACAGTTTTCATCGTGGCCCCGTAGGTGTTGTCCAACTCAAGCACCCTGGGACCCCCGGGGTTGGCCAGGTGGAGAAATGAAACAACAAAGGATCAGAAATGAGACACAAAAGTTTATGTGGAAAAATGAAGAAGACGAGGATTGGAATGCAAAAATTTATATGCGGAAAAGAAGACTAGAACAAAGATGCAAAAATTTGTGGGAAAATGAAGAAAATTAGAACTGGAATGCAAAAATTCATTTGGGAAATCGAAGAAGACTGAGATGCAGCAATTATGTTTAAATTTAATAAAAACTTCTCGCTATATAGGGACCGGAAGTATTCCCACGACAGCCGTGAACACATAGCAATTATTATATATTACTGAAACTTAGCAGAAAGGTCGAAATGAGGCTCATGACAAAATCTATGAGGCTTCAAAGCAATAACTTAGAGATGGAGCCTGCAGGGCAAGCTCGATATATTGGGACCGGAACTATTCTTACGGCTGCCGTGAGCATAGTTCCGATCTTGAGAAAACTAGTTTTTTCTTCTATGAACCAAACCTGGTACAGTACTCCAGGGTTAGGGTTACATCATGACAAAATCTACTTGGCTTTCAGACCAACAGCCCAAAGACAAAGACTACAGGGGAGTCTCAAATTTGACCTCATTCTGAGAAGTAGTTGGACTGGTCATTGGCCACCCCTCACTACCTCCACCAAAGTTTGTTTAAATACAGTAAAAACTTCTCAGTAAATAGGGTCAGGAACTATTCTCACCGCTCCAGTCTTCAGTAAACACATCTATCTATCTATCTATTGCCAGACGCCTCAATCCCGTTTGGGGTGGCCACAAACAAATCGCCTCCAAGTCGCCCTGTCCCCCGCCATTTCACTGCCCTGCTCCCAACTCACACCCCCCTCTCTCATATACCTCTCCACCCCATCCCTCCATCTCATCCTCGGCCTCCCCCTCCACCTCACTCACATACACTCTCTTCGTCAGTATTTCACCCTCCATCCTCTCCACATGGCCAAACCACCTCAGTGTGTTCCTCATAACGCTTCCTATCACATCCACATCCACACCACAACGCTCCTTTATATCCTCATTCGTCAGCCTGTCTCTCCACGTGACTCCACAGGCTCCTCTTAAATAACTCATTTCCACTGCTCTCACTCTTGACTTGTGTCCTTCCAACAATATCCAAGCTTCACTTCCGTACGTAAGAGTTGGTATCACAATACTGTCATGTAGTAACTTTTTCACTTCCATGCTCACTTCCCTGTTTCTTATCACTGCTTTCAAGGAACCAGCAACCTTTCTTCCCTGCTGTACCCTTTCAAGCACTTCACCCTCCAAACCTCCATCCTTACTCATCACACTACCCAAATACTTAAACGTACTCACATTTTCCAACTCCTCACCATCTAACCTCGCTGTACATTCACTAACTTCACCTCTCTCAAAGACCATCACTTTACTCTTCCCTACATTCACCTTTAGGTTCCGTTTCTTACACACTCTCTCAAACTCATCCACCAAGCCTTGCAGCTTCCCTTCGCCTTCACTCAACAACACAGTATCATCTGCAAACAACAGTACAGGGAGTTTCCAAACACTATCCTCTCTCACCAGGGCCACTCCAACATCCACTACCCTACCTTGTATGTAAACACATACCAGTAGTATTTATCCACTATTAACCAAACTTGGCGGAAACGTCGAAGGGTGGATCATGAGAAAAATCTATGAGGATTCACAGCAACAGCTGAAAGGTAAGGCCTACAGGGCAGGCTCATTATTTATGTACCGGAACTATTCTCACAGCAGCCGTGAGAAAAGTTCCGGTCTTCAGTAAACACATAAGTTTCTCCAATATAAAGCAAATTTGGTACATTGATCGCAGGGCACCTCATGACAAAATCTACCAAGTTTCACGCCAGTATCTTAAAGATAAAACCAACAGAGCAATCTCAAAGTTGTCATTGCCTTGTGACCTTCATTTTCATCGTATGTTTCTGAAAAGGCGCAAGTTTCATCCTAGGCTACCCCTCAACATCTCCAATAACTTTCGTTGAAATCGGATAAAAACTTTTCGTTTTACCAAGGCCAGAACTATTCTCACGGCTGCTCTAAGACTAGTTCCGGTCTTGAAAAGTCGAGCAGTTTTTCCGATATGAGGCAAATTTGATACACTGGTCAAGAGGGACTTCATGACATATTCGACGAAGTTTCAGAGCAACAGCTTAAAGACAAAGCCCAGAGGGAAAGCTTGTTGCATTGAGACGAGAACTGTTCTCACGGCAGCCGTGAGAATTGTTCTGGTCTTTAGAAAACACACAGTATTTACCCAATATTAACCAAACTTTGGTAAAAAGGTCGGCAGGAGCCTCACGACCAAAATTACGAGGTTCCAGAGCAACAGCTTAAAGACATAGCCTACAGGGCATGCTTGTTATTTTCGGGCTGGAACTATTCATATATCTGCGTATTTATCGGTTTGGCGAATTGTATCGGTTACAGCACTAAACAAGAAGCGGTGCCAAGACCCGTCCCTGGCAGTCATTTCAGTGCTGACATGTAAACACAACAGGATATCTAGTCAAAGATGTCCCATATTAAATTTGGAGTAAATCGGGTGAAAACTGACGATTTTATATCCATTTGAAATTTTAGGCCCAACCCACCCGACACTGGCCTTCCCTGCCGTTAACTGGGGGGTGACCCCCCTGATGTAATGAGGCACGTTATAGGATGCAGATTCGAAAGAAGCACGTTTAGGTTTTGGTTTCATGTCGATATGACGAATTTCAAAGGAGTTATCCCGAATTTTTTTTTTTTTTTTTTTTCCCATTTTTGGGGGCCTACAGCCTGGGCTTTGGCCCAATTTGGCCCAAAATTTAATCAGGTGATCAGAGGGTCATAGCCCATCATCCCTGTATTTTTAGTCAAAATCGCACCTGTAGTTTTCGCGTAAAGCTGTTCAGACAGACAGACAAACCGAGAGAAAAAAATACCCGACCCTATGCCCCTCCGGGGCAGGGACGAGTAATAAGGTCAGAGAAGTGACAGCGTAAATATCTTCTTGTATATTTATTCATTCAAATAATTCAAATAATTTCACAGAAGGTATACAAAACGTTAATAATAGAAAATATCAAGTGGAATATGCCACAGAAATGACCAGGACGAGATACTAATGAGACTGAACCTCTTCAGTCCGATTACTTTTTCATTCTTATATTCTGACGATTTTGCTCAGCTTTGGAAAGACTTCTCAAACTGGAGGAGTTTAATCTCTTCACTCGTCTAAAGCATTCCTAACTTGTATAAAATCGTATGGGGGTTGCAGGAATAAAGTGGAAATATACTTCATCGGACTGCAAGAGTTAGGCCTATGAGAACAGGACTCCTTGACCCGCAATTAGGTTAGCTTAGAGAGTTGACTTGCACTTCTCCCTTAATAGGTTTTTCTACATATGCCAGGTTAATATGTTTTTTGTGATTTATCTCTGTGTAATCTTGACACAGCTTCCATGATTATATTAAATGAAAACATTAGCCCGAGAACGTTACTCCTGTTTGTACAACTACTAATGAGTGAATGAGAGTGTGGCCCCATCAATACAGGCAAACTTTTGATAGTTCTCCCTCTACCAGGTTACTCTTGCTCTCTGGACCCTACCCAACTCCAGTGTTAGGTGGGAAGAGAGGTCGAGATGCTGCTGCTGCCAATGATGATGAGTTTCAACTCAGGAAAATCTCTTATCATTTGGATTGGGTTAGGAAGGCTATATATAACCCATGCAGTTAGAAGTCTCCCCTTAGCTGAATAAAATCGTCTGGTATTAGAAAGAATAAATGGAATAATACGTCACAGGACTAAAGGAATTAACGTGTCAAAATAAATAAAATAGTAAAGGAGTGCAAGTGAACTTCCTACGCTGATTGCTGAACTGTTACTGGTACCGTGCTGTCGTATTAGGAGGCTTCATAGTATCTTTTCCTAAGCTATATACTCGTGGTTCAGATTTGCATCATTCTATCTCGCGTGTTGCAGGAACGGCGCAGTCTGTTGGTCTGAGGGGTCTGGACGTTTTGGCTGCGTTGTGTAAATACTAAACCATGGAACCAGTGAACGTAAAATGGTGACACTATAAAGTAGGAAACGATTTAGGGAAGTAGAGATCAGGCAGGGTAGACACTAAACGAGTTGTTCCCTCAACACGCGAGATTTGGGATGCACAGTATATTGACCACCTTGTATTGTGCATACTACATCTTACAACTGTTTAGCATGATAGTTATCTCCTTCATATCGTCAGTCCACGTAATAAATATACAAAGGAATATTTGTGCACCATATGCAAAATTAATGGGTTAGGATGAAATGCTCAGAAGCCTCCTAACTATCAAGAATATGACCGGACCAAGGATGCAGTTCGGAGCTTTTGGCAACGTATCTAGAGAGATATTCTATCGTCAAATTTTCTCTATATTTCAACCGTCTTCTAGAAAAAGCAGCAATATTTTATCGATGCATAGGGTTTCTTGCCGCCTGCGACGTCAGTACCTTCAAGTTACTGTCGATAGCTCTGCGACGACCCCTGGTGTTGTCGGAGGTGAGATAAAATGCAAGGTGTGAATCACTTACGAGTAGGTATGCGACTGGGCCTGGTGTACGGAATATGCGGTATAAGCACTGCAAGAGACAGAAACACAGCTTGGGCAAAACTCTGATCGTGTATATTGGCACTGCCTGGGACCCTGAATGTCCACTTCCCCTATGGTACAAGACAGCCAGGGTCCTATTTTACCCTTTGAATCTACAGTATGTTCCACCTGGGCCCATTTCCCCAGGGATGTTTTCCCCATGGACCTATTCCTACCATGGACGTATTTCCCCACTATCCACCCACCCATCAACCCTTCCCATCTATCTTGTTCATCCATCCACCCACCCAACCACCTACCCTGCCCACCCACCCAGCCACCTTCCCATCAACACTCATCCATCCGTCCTGCCCACCCACTCACTGACCCATGTTGCCCTACCACATCCACCCAACCCCATCCAATCACCCCACCCACCCTGCTCCAACAAACCCACACTCCCACCCCTCCACCCACTCCACTCACCCTACCTCCCCTTACCTATTCATCTATTCAACCCTGCCTACCCACCCCATCAATCCGTCCACCCATCCAGCCCGTTGTAGCTACCGTAATAATGATATGGCTGTAGAAGTTAAAAAAAAAACAACAACAACGACAACAACAAAACAACGGTATTTGGCTGCAATGTTTTCACCATGCTGACTTGATTATTTCTAATTAGTTCAAATCCTGGCCATCAGGGGCGCCACTTTCGCAACTGCAATGTACACATCTAAATTCGTCATAAAAAGTTATCCTTGCTAGAGTTGTATTGAGTTCTATATGGATTCCCCTCAATTTCCATAGAGGGCAGACAGACAGACATTCTCTTTTATGTATATAATGATGGGAACGGATGCAGTGTCATTAGCAACCACATCATTTAAAATTTACCAAGCACAGGAGCGCACGCACGCACGCACGCACACGCACACACACACACACACACACACACACACACACACACACACACACACACACACACACACGCACGAAGAATAAGAGAGAGAGAGAGAGATTAGATGCATGTTAAACGAAACGTGTACACACAACTTCCCCGGCTTTCACCCCTCGACGCCTCTCTCTCTCTCTCTCTCTCTCTCTCTCTCTCTCTCTCGTGTAGGATAGCCTGCATTACATAACACTGAGCCAGGAAGGGTGCGCAGGGGAGTAGGGGAAGAGGTGGACGGGAGAGACCAGCGTGAGGGTGACAAAAGGCTGACGTGAAAGACAGGGAGTAAGAGACAGACAGACTGACAAATTAGAGATACTGACTGATAAACAGACAGACAGACGGGATTGAAAGATAAGACAGACAGACAGATAGATAGACAGAGATAGACAGACAGAGGTGAACAGAGAGGCTGACAGACATAGACACGCTGACAGATAGATACAGATACATATAGAAAGACATCTCCATAGACAAACAGACAGACAGCCTGACTGACTGACCGATAGACAGACATGGGGCAAAAGATTACAACTAGAGCGAAGATATATCAAGTGACAAATACAATAGAAGGAAAACAGGAGTCATTAAATCAGAATAAACGAAGTGAATAGAAAACGAGTGTAGTAAAGGATACAGAAAAACAGAAGAAAAAAAATCTTGCACAAAGATGAAACGAGAAGGATAAGAGAAATGACTGCAATGATGATGGTGGTGGTGGTGTGGTGATGGTGGTTAAAATAGTGGGAAAGGGAGGAGAAAAATGAGGCACAGAAGGGGAGGGGGAAAGATATGGGAAGAGTAAATGGATGAACACGGTATAAAACAAGGAATATGAAATGAACAACACAACTGACAGACTAGACGAAAAAATGAGGAAAAATACAAGAAGAAAGGGGGGAAAACGATACACAGAGAGACTCTTCGAAATGTATGAAGAACAATGGTAAGCGCGCGGGGAGAGAGAGAGAGAGAGAGAGAGAGAGAGACTACACACTTCTGTTAATGCACAACTAATTCAGACTTTTTGTTCCAGCTAGGTAGTTCGACTTTGAGAGTATGAAAGGGACAGCAATGGAGAATGCTATCTCTCCCACCTTTCAGATCCTTCGGCTCTCAACAGTACAAGAAAAAGGTAAAAACAACATCATGAAAAACAAAATGTGCGCATGTGTGCGTGTGTGCCTTCGTGTACGTGTGCATGAACAGATGTGAAAAGTGGGGGGTAAGGATTATGCGTGTACGCGTGCGCCGTGCGGTCCTGTGTGTGTGTGTGTGTGTGTGTGTGTGTGTGTGTGTGTGTGTGTGTGTGTGTGTGCAGAGTCAAGGATGCACATCCAGTGTACTATGAGGGTAGGGTGTATGGAGGGTGTAGAGATTGAGGATGAAGGGGAATAAAAGGACTGAAATGAAAGTAAAGGGGTCTAGCGAGTCTGGGAATGAGAGTGAAGAGGTGTGGGGGGACAGGGAATGAGTGTGGAAGGATAGGGACTGAGAGTGGAGGGGTGTGGAGGGATAGAGAATGAGAGTGGAGGGGTGTGGGGGGATAGGGAATGAGAGTGGAGGGGTGTGGGGGGATAGGGAATGAGAATGGAGGGATGTGGAGGGATAGGGAATGAGAGTGGAGGATATGGACTGAGAATGGAGGGGTGTGGAGGGACAGGGAATGAGAGTGGAGGGGTGTGGAAAGTCAGGGAATGGCAATGGAAGGGTGTGGAGAGACAGGGAATGAGACCGGTACAGTATGGAGGAACAGGAAATGAAAGGTGTGAAGGGGCAAGGAATACGAGAGTACAGGTGTGGAGGGGCACGGAATGAGTAGAGGAGTATGGAAGGAAAGGGAATGAGAATGGAGGAGTATGGAGGGGCAGCGAATGAGAGTGGAGGGGTGTGACGGGAAAGGGAAGGAGAGTGGAGGGGTGTGGCGGGGCAGGGAATGAGAAAGAAGGGGCTTGGAGGGGCAGGGAGAGAATGGATGTGTGTCAAGGGAGAAAGAAAATCAACTGTAGAAGACAGAGGATAGAAGAGGGGGTTATGTAAAGTAGCAGAGCAGCAGGGAGCTAGGGTGTATGGGAAAGAACAGGTGTGGATGGGAGAGTGAAGGGGTGTGATGGAAGGCGGATGGATCCTGTAGGGAAGGAAGTAAGTGTGAAGGGAGAAGGAGGAAGGAAAGGGGGAGTGTGGATGGGAGTGTGAAGAAGTATATAGGGTGGAAAAAGAGTGGATGAGAGTGGAGGGCGAAGGTGAAGACAGCGAAATGTATTGGGAAGAGGGGGGGGGGGGACGGGGGGAGAGAGAGTAGAGTGATGTGGAGGGAAGTGTACGTGTACAAGAGTGTGAAAGGGTGCGTGGAAATGGGATTCGGGGAGAGTGGAGGGGAGACTGGGGTGTGGCAAAGGAAGTAAGAGTGGAGGGAGGAGGGGAGGGGAGAATGAGTGTGGAGGGGCATTACAGAAAAAGTGGAGAGGATAGGATGGGAGTCAAAAGGTATTAATAAGGTAAGAAATAACACTGAAGGGGGTATAGTCGGTATGCATTCATCTGACAGAACTGGGCCACTCTCACAACTTTATGAACATCAAGTGGTGGTCGCATGATATTCGATGAGAATTATTACGAGGCAGGAGTGAGTCTCCTTCGTTACTAATTAAATCGGCCCACAGATATGACAACACACTGCCAGCAACTGAACTGAAAGGGGTTAGGCATCTGTATCAGGTCTGAGTAAACACTCTATAGTGAGAGGTGTGAAGAGGCGTGGAGGTGAGTGTGGGCGTGGAGAGGGGAGTGCAAGGGTATGAATAGAGGAGTGGAGGGGTGTGGAAGAAAAAGTGGAGGTGGAACTACTAAGGTGTGCAAGGGAAAGTGGTATTGTGTGGAAAGGTGTGCAGTGAGGAGTGTGAAGGAGAATGTAGGGGTGTGGAGGTGAATGGAAAAAGTAGTAATACAGAGTGGAAGAGAGAGTGGAAAAGGGTAACAGAACGTGGAAGAGATAATGGAGGGGTTTGAAGAAGAGTGGGAGAGAGAATCGAGGAAGTACGGAGAAGGAGTGAACGAGAGGAAGAGAAAGTAGAAGGGTGTGGAGAGAGAGTGAACGAGAATGAAAAACGAAAGGGTGTGGAGGAGGAGAGGACACGAGTGAAAGAAAAAGTGGATGGGTGTGGACATGAGTGGAAGAGAAGACAAAGAGTAAGAAAAAGTGGATGGGTGTGGACATGAGTGGAAGAGAAGACAAAGAGTAAGAAAAAGTGGATGGGTGTGGACATGAGTGGAGAGAAGACAAAGAGTACGGAGGGGAAGCAGAAAGATATGGAGAAGAGTGGGGGTAGGTGGAGGAGAAAGTGGAAGGTTGTGGAGGAGAAGTGCATAGGTGAGGAGAGGAGGGGAGAGAGACAGTGGAGGGGAATATAGGGGAGAGGAGGGGAGGGGAGGGAAGTGGACGTGGAAGAGAGGGGAGCTGAAAGGGGTGAGTGGAAGGAGGGTGAGGTGGAAAGGGGGTGTGGATGGGGGGACTAATCCAGTTTATATTACTAATTACTCCGCCACGCGCCACTCTACCTCCCCCCAAACAATTTTCGAGTAGGATAATTCCATTACTGGCCTCGCTGGGAAAAGGGTGGACGGCGGGGGGCGTGAGGGGGATCTCTCTCTCTCTCTCTCTCTCTCTCTCTCTCTCTCTCTCTCTCTCTCTCTTTCAATATTTATTTATTTATTTATCTATCTACGTATCTTACTCATAATGTCTTCTTGTCATTTTTGTCTACCTCTTTATCTATCTCTCATCTTTATTTTCTTCTGGTGCTCTCTCTCTCTCTCTCTCTCTCTCTCTCACTTTTACACGGAAAAAGGGTGGAAGGTGGGGTCGCATAGGGGTCTGTCTGTCTGCCTGTCTGTTACCACGAATTCTGTCTCTTTTTTTTTCTTTCTTTCTCGGTAATTCTCTTTCCCCATTCTTCTTCTCTTTACTGCGTTGAAATCTGTCTACTTTTACTCTCTCTCTCTCTCTCTCTCTCTCTCTCTCTCTCTCTCATTTACTCACTTTCCTTACTCACCTCCACCTCGTAAAGATTCTCTCTCTCTCTCTCTCTCTCTCTCTTGGTATTCACAAAAATTCTCTTTGTGGGATTAGGTTCAGTGCCATTCAAACATACGTAATATTATTTAGCTTCTCCATTCCCTCACTCTTACATCACGTGACGAAAACTGCGTAAAAACTAGAAACAGTGGAGAGAGAGAGAGAGAGAGAGAGAGAGAGAGAGAGAGAGAGAGAGAGAGAGAGAGAGAGAGAGAGAGACAGACAGACAGACAAAGAGATTGACAGTACCGAGGTGGAGGTGGGTAGAGGATTTGGTAGACAAACTGAGGGAGAGAGAGAGTCCCACATTTCATCACTCTCTTCGCTGGCACACACAGTACAATATAGAACCACAGGACTCCAACCACTGTTCATCTTGCCCTGCACGTTGTGGTGCTGTAGTGTGTGTGTGTGTGTGTGTGTGTGTGTGTGTGTGTGTGTGTGTTTTCGTATTATTTAGTCTCTTATTCATTTCGCCGCACATCTTCCTCTCGGGGCTGAAGGAAGGTAAAACACTGGCTCTCAACAATTTGATCTGAAAGAAAACCATCACGGCTCAAACACTTAATTACAGCACGGTGACATCTATCTGCTTTGTTCTTTTTATTTCCGGACAATGAAGGAAATATCTGGCCTCTTCAGCTCGAAGTTTCCCAATTCACTCAATAAAAGCTTCTGGTGTTACTCTGATAAAAGCGAAGAAGACACTGTGTTAACGAAGGGGCTAACTGCATCCCAGTCTGAGCCCAAATTACCTCTTCAGAAGGTTACACTTAACCCTTTCAATCCGATTATTTTTCTTTCGTTCTTATCACGTCTAGACGATTTTACTCAGCTCTGGAGTCTTCGAACTGGAGGATCAGATACAGCTTTCTTTAACCCCTTCAGTACACTGTCATTTTCTAAAGCTGAATACAGTCGTCTGGAAATAACTATAAATAAATAAAAATATACATCATCGGATAGATGGTATTAATATTTACAACGAAGGTGACAAATTATCAGTATATATATATATATATATATATATATATATATATATATATATATATATATATATATATATATATATATATATATATATATATATATATATATATATATATATATATATATATATATATATATATATATATATATATATATATATATATATAATACTAAAAGAGAATGTTTGTCTGTCCGTCTGTTGTCTATAGAATTCGAGGAGGTTGCATATAGTAACTCTCTAATCAGCTGTAACAAGTATAACCTTTTACAACGAATTTAGTTGTGTACGTAATTACAGCTGCCAAAGTCGCGCCCCTGATGGCCAAGATTAGAACTAATTTGAAATAATCAAGACAATATGGTGGAAACATGGTAGCCAATTACCGTAGATTTTTTTTTTTTTTTTTTTTACTTCTACAATCACCGATCATTCTTTGCTACAGTGGGACGGGCAGGGTGGGTGTTGCGGATGGGCAGGGCTGAGTGAGTAAATGGGTGAGTGTGGAGGGTCAGAATGGGTGGGAGGGTGGAAGTGGTGGTGCAGAGTATATGGGCAACGTTAGTGGGTGTGGTGGGGCACAGTGAGTGGGTGGCCAGGATGGGTGGGCAGGGTGAGTGGGAAGGTGGGGGGGTGCGTAGGTTGGGTAGGTGTGTGGATGTCTGAGCAGGGTGGGTGGGAAGGATTGGTGAGTGGGTGGATGGTGGGAAAATAGGTCCACAGTAGGAACAGGTCCACGGGGAATATATCCCTGGGAAATGGGCTCAAGGAGGAATATAGGTTCAGTGGGTAAAATGGGAACCCGGGGGTCTTCTCCTACAGGGAGAATGGCCATCCAGGATTGCAGGCAATACCGGTATGCAAGATCGTAGGGCTTTACCCAGGCAACACAGGGTACCCCTGCTAGTGGTCAACAAGTGGGTGAGAACGAGAGGTATGAAAATTTGTTCGGACTAAGGAACTGACAAGAGATCGAGCTGGCTGGATGAATATTGTGCAGAGGAGTGTATTACCAGGGTTGGTCACCCCTTTATAAATTGACACTCGTCTGAATGATTCTGTCGGATGAGTGAAAGCGAACCTATGTGTGGATTTCTTTTTTAACCTGTGTGGATTTCTTTTTTAACCTATCAGGTGGAGCCAGGATTCCGGTAACTAGAATGGTGAATGAATGGTAGTATGGTCTACTTAGCTAGGCAAACTCTGGTTTGTGTCTCTTTTTATCAGGTTCTTTCTAGCTCTTTGGACCCTACCCCACACCACCCTATGGTGGAAAGGGAGGTTTTGATGATGAGGAGGAAGGGGAAATACATCCTTCACATTCTCACTAACATATTCCATTCTCGTATGAGAACAAAAACAATGTAAAAATCGGTAACATACTTTGTGAATCTAATGGGCTTTCAGTTGAATCTGGAAATACTTTAATAAACTTGTTTAATATTTTCATTTACCATTGTCTTCTCTTTTCTTTCTACGAGTGGGCCTCTGCTTTTGCCATCCCTTTTTCTACGAAAGGTCTTTCCAAATGTGAAGAAAATCTTGTATCAGTTGCAAAAATGAAGTAAAAACGATATATATCGTCTGTACTTAAAAATCAGCACGAAATTTTCTCGCTAAGACATCTAAATTCGTCAAGAGAGAGCAAGAATAATTTTCAAAAGACGCTCTCGTACCGAATGGATATATATGTCGAAAACCCGCGCATTTCGACGTCCCCCTTCTTTCTCATAAGTGCTCTCATCCCAGGTCGTATTTATGTTTTCTATTTCTCCCATCTGCAGACAATCATATTAAACTTAGGAAGGATTTATGGATGTCAAGAAGTTAATCAGGCTACAACTAACCCTTCCTGTTCAAAGGCTCCAAGCTAATTTAAATACTATAATATCGTCCATGGACACCAAATAAGTAAATAAATAGGTAAAAAGAAAAGAAGAACATGTGAGTGAAGGGCGTAAGTGTGCTCATCTGGCCGTCTTCCTCTCTCTGCTTCCCCTACTCCTCTCACCAGGTGCTTCACGGGACTCCCTTCGCGTAATGGCTCCCGCATTTGGATGGAGAGGCTAGTTTTTATACGGAGGACGACCTGTTTACTCTCTCTCTCTCTCTCTCTCTCTCTCTCTCTCTCTCATGTACGAAGAAATGGTGAAATTAATAATAATGGTAGCAGTCTTTCCTACAGTAAGCCCATCAAGGTGTAGGTGGCTCGAGGCTCGGCTACCGCAGTTCGGAACATTTTAAGGTTGGTTGAACGTGGCCCAGTTCTGTTGGGCCGCATGAACCTATTGCTTGTTGGAGGCCGCTACACCATCATCATCCCAACCTCTTCTCCCATCCAGGGACTGAGTTAGGCAGGGTTCAGAGGGCAAGGAAAAACCTGACAGAGGAAGAACTATCAACGCCATGCCAAGCTAAACAAGTAACACTCATACACCCATCATTCAACCCCTCGGAATTCTGACTCCATACACATAAACAACCACACTCACGGCAACAGCCAGATCACATAGTCACTTAGTTCACATGGGTCGCACGCTTGACGTTCGACCGGGGGGCGCATTTTTCACTCTATTCTTTTCATCTACAAACGATTACTTTCACTTTAGTGTATGCTTTTCAAACTGGAGGTGTTAGATGGAGCAATCATGAACCCCTCCAGTATTAGGGCTCTCCAAAGCTGAACATTATCGTCTGGCAGCAGCAAGAATAAGCTTCAAAAAACGTCATCTTACTAAATGGATAAATCTTTCCCTCATATTCTACGTCCACCGTTCTCACTCTGCTTACCACGTCATTCGATACTTCACTCATAAACGTTCATAATTATACTGCCTTTTCTGCTCCTCCTTCACAAAACATTCCACGCTCAGTTTGGTTTTTCATTCTAGCTTAACAACTTTGTCTTACGAGATACCTTTTACCACAGAGTAAAATCATTATCATCATGATCACCATCACTATCATCATCATCATCATCATCATCATCATCCTTATCATCATCATGACCTTGTTTCGACCTAAGGATGGGATGACAAAGGTGAGGTGGGGTGAAAGAATAATTTCAGAGTGAGGAAGAGTGATTTTAGAATGAGAGATGACAGTGATTTTCGAGTACGGGAGAGTGATTTTAGAGTTAGGGTTGAGGGAGAGTGAGGGAGGAAAATACACTGTGGTTTACTCTCTGAACTTCTGTGGCGGCCACCCTGTACACGAGCGTTACTTTTTGTTGGGGATCAATTTTGGCAGAACTGTTTGCAAGGGGATATAGTTTGTTTGTGGTGAGTAATTCTTGGCGTACAACAGGACCCTGTATTTATTTATTTTTATCATGCATTTACTGGGCAGGAGCTTGAACAGAGAAGGGCCTCTTGGGGTGAATTAAAGATAACGTTATATTATGGGTGTATGGTGTAAGGTAATTGTAGTTTTCCCACTATACAGAGTCGGCGAGACAAGATATTCATTCAGGAGGAGGAGGAGGAGGAGAAGGAGTGCCTCGAAGAAAACGAGTGTTCTACGACCAAGAGCGTCGGGGAGCGACTAGGAAAACGGAATTTTGCATTGTGGCAGACCTCCACCACGACCAGGTAAGGTACAAAGGAAAGCAAAGACCTACTGGTCCTTACCGGCTGTTATATATATATATACATTTTAATATTCTATGGGCTGACGGTAAGGATAGCAAGGCAAGAAAGTTTCCCCCACTCACCAAACCCTCCAGCCGAAAGAGCCAGGAGAAAGAAAGGGCCACTATGCAGCATAAAAAAATTGCCATGGAAAATTCATAGGAAGGACTGAAAAGAAATTTTAAAAAGCTATATCTTACACTAACTTAATCTGTAAGGGAAAATTAACATTATGTGAAAAACTGCTACTGTATTCTACACGATCTACAAGAGGAGAAAAGTCAGTCAGATCAACAATTCAACCATGAATGCGTTTAACTGAAGATTCGAGGCCAGATACTGTCCAATCGACTTCTAAACATTACAAATGTATTATAGTCTACCACATTTCTAGGGAGTTTGCTCCATACGTTGACAACTCTATTAAGGATTTTATTTATTTTTTTTCCTTCATTAAACTGGAAACGCTTCCCGACGATTTTATAAACATTACCCCGTGTAATCAGCCTGGTCAATTGTTAAACGCTTGTCAAGTACCATTCCGTCACGTCCCTTTAAAAATTTTTATACCTGAACCACATCCCTCGTAACCAGCGCTTTGATAAGTGAAACAGCTTTAGCTCTTGTAAACTTTCTACATACGGTTTGTTCTTTAATCTGGGTATCATATTTATGACTATTTGCTGCACTCCCTATAATTTCTCCATATACTTTTATAATAAGGTGACCAAAACTGAAAACAGTACTCCAAATGGGGCCAAACTAAGCAACTGTACAAAGTGAGAATTAATAACTCCGATTTGAATTCAATGATCATCCAAAAAATCCGATTGTTTATTAACTTTATTTATTGCCTCCGTGCATTGCCGACTTAGTTTCAAATCATTTATTATTATTCCTAAATCTTTTCCCTGTTCACATTTTCGCGTACAGTATTATTCATAGTGTACCTAAATTTTTCATTTTTATTCCCAGTATTTACAGCTTTCCATTTGTCAATGTTAAAATCCATTTGTTACGTTTGAGCTCAGTTAAATAATTAAACTAAATCTCTTTGAATCATAAGCCTATGAGTATATTCGGGTGTACCTATCTTATTACCGATTTTAGGATCATCAACAAAGTTGGAGATTTTGTAACACAAACCATCAGCAATATCGTCAGCATAAAGTAAGAACACAACAAGACCCAGGTATGGTAAGATCCCCAAAAGTTGTGGCCTCCCCTCTCCCCCTCGAGAGGAGCGGGGGTGACTGCCGGGGGATTCGTCCATCGTCATTATGCACGGCCATTTTACCTAATAAGAATAAAAATTTTACGCATTGGCAAACCTCCATCCAGACAAGCTTTTAAGTAGGATGGGACTTCACTGTCGCTCACGAGGTCTGTCTGGGGGGACGGAGGGAACCAGTTTTTACCTAAAAGTGCCAGACCTCCATCCGGACCAGGTTTTGAACAGGGTGGGATCCCGGAAAGTTGTCCTTCATGGAGATCTGACCCTCAGGGGTCAAATAAACTTTTTACCTATCTGTAATGGTCATCTCCAGACATACATCGAAACAGGACAATCTTCGCAGCACGTTCGGTGTCCACACAACGAACTCGTTATTATGCTTTCCGCTTGATATTAACTCTCTCGTGGTCAGGACAACTCTAATTCTATTCCGGCTGACGCCAGATGATTTTATTCAGCTAAGAGTGTATCACAGGAGTTAATCAGAAAGTGTTAATATTGTTACCATTTAACCTTATCAAAACTGATACAACTCTCGTAATGTAATCCAGCTAAAGCCAAACGATTTTATTCAGCTGAGCGTGATCATCGGAACTTGTGAATGTTAACCTGATAAACCCTGTCTGCCTAACGGAAAATTACATTGTTGCTCTTCCCGTTTTGGTTCATATTTTCCCAACTGCCTCCGGTATTTCCAAACATATATACAGGGTCGTCAGTAAAATGTTCCCTCTTATCTTGTATACTGCAGGTACGGCTCAGTCTCCTGGTGTGGGGAGTGCAGACATTTAGTGTTTCATGAAAGTACTACCCAACCACGCAGTCAGTGGATTTAAAAGGCAGAGAAAATGACAAAGGATATGGGAAGTAAAATATGTTGATCGCTAGACATTGGTAACGCCAACTACACCGTTCCCGCAACATATACAGTATTCCATTTACTTTAACTTAGCCCAGATTTTCGTCCTTTTGCAGTTTATTTAATGAAGTTCATTGGGAGAAAAGGACAATATAAAGCCTCTACATTCTTTACACAGCACTTCTTCATGACTAGCATCGTATTCTAGTGTTAATCTACTGTTACAACTATGCATTGAAGATGGAGAAATGGCAGTTTTAGGCCAACTTACAGTAAAAAGGGTATAGTATTGTAATGCGCAATATACAGACCACCCTGTATATCCAGCACACATTGACCTTCTTCACTTCAATACGTTCAGTCATTTTCTCACCCCACCTTTATCTCACTCCCATTTATTAACCTAAAATCATTCTCTTATCTATCATTCTCCTTGACAGTCCTTAACTGCAATCTCTCTCTCTCTCTCTCTCTCTCTCTCTCTCTCTCTCTCTCTCTCTCTCTCTCTCCATCACTTACTTTCCCTGTAAACCCTCACTCTAAAATCACTCCCCCTCTCATCCCTCCCCCTAAAGCTAATCTCTCTCCCATCACTCACTCACCCTACCTTCCACCCTTCACACTAAAATCACTCTGTCACACCCTCACTCACTTTCCTCTAACTCTTCTCTCTGAAATCACTCTCCTTAACACCCCTCACTTTCATTCTCAGCTTTCACGCTATAATCACTCTTACATCCTACTTCCTCTCTCTCCTCACTCCAGTATCACTCTGCCTCATACCCCCTCTCCTCTCTCATTCTTCATTGTATAATCTCTCTCTCTCTCTCTCTGAAATCACACTTTTTCACTCCTCACTCTCGTTCTCACCCCTCACTCTAAAATAATTCTCATTCATTCACCTTTAGTTTCATCCCTCACTCAATCATCACTCTCCTTAACTGACCATTACTTTCATCCCTTCCTTTATAACCACTCTTCCTTACTTTCCTTTTCATCCCTCACTCTATGATCACTTTGTCACTCTAAAATAACTACTCCTTACTCCCGTCACTCTCTCCTCTAACCGCATTCTAAAATCACTCTCCCCTCTCTCCCCTTCACTCTCATCCCTCACTCTAATATACCCCTCTCTCATCGCTCACTCTCACTTACTCTCCCACTCTCTCTAATGGCTCTCTGAATTATTGATACTTCACAATGTCACCATTGCCCTTCACATTCTCTCTCTCTCTCTCTCTCTCTCGTCCGTGTGTGTGTACAGTACCTCTTGCATGAGTGTATCTGCGTGTGTGCGTATACATTTTATCTCGTTTTGATACGTCTTTCTAGACGTGTTTGTCTGTCGTTACCATTTTTGTGGAAATCAATTCTATATCTTTTTAATGTTATGTCTTCTTCATATAATGTATGAGTGATTTCTAATACAGTTTAAGAGCTGGCTGTGGATTTTTTTATCTATTTAGTTTGTACGATTTTTCCATGCTGGTGTCGTGTATCTATGTGTGTGTGTGTGTGTGTGTGTGTGTGTGTGTGTGTGTGTGTGTGTGTGTGTGTGTGTGTGTGTGTGTGTGTGTGTGTGTGTGTGTGTGTGTGTGTGTGTGTGTAATCTGTCATTTTTATCTTAGCATACTCTGTATCTGTTTGTCTGTCTATCCGCTGTAATTTATGTACTTTAATCTATTTATCTGTTATCCTACAGCAGGGCCTCTTCGTGCGGTGGGATCCATAAAGCCAGGTGGTTCCACTGCTCGGTTACACAAACCTCCCTCAGCTTCCTCCCTGTCCCTGAATAGGGGAAGGTGGACTGCCGGATGGGGACAACATCAGCCTGCAGTCTACTTGATTCACGTTCAGATGAAGCCAGGGCAACAATAAATATTACTGTCTACAGCATAATGATCTATTATGTTACTGGTTTAGTTTGACTTGCTACCTAACTAGGCTGTTATCTATCCCTCCAACCATCTTGAGTATACTGTAGAGTCAATGATCACATCAGCTATTAAAATTATTTATCTTTATATATCTTACTTAACTATATGCCACAAGTCTCCTTTCCTCAGTCTCTCAATTATTTCCTCGATTTCAGGAATGTTTCCCTTCATTCAGTTCCTCTTCCTCCTTCCTTTTTTTCATATCCCCCTCCTATTTCCTATTTCATATTCCCCTCCTGACCCATAACCCATTATCCCTTCTTCCTCCTTATCACATTCCCTTCCTCCTCCTTGTTCCATTTTCTCTATCTTCATTCGTATTCCTCTCATGCTTCCTATTTCATTCCCCTTTCTCCAAGATTTTGTCTATTTATTTAAAGCCAGACGTCTTAATCCTGTAAGGGATGACCAATAATGAATAACCTCCATGTCGTCTTGTCCTTCGTCAACAGGCGGCCCCTTTTTTTAATCACACACCCTGTTTTTCATATGCCTCTCCACCACATCCCTCCATCTTATCCTAGGCTTCCCATTCCCCCCCTCCACATTACCCCCACATACTCTCCTAGTCAGTCTCTCAGTCTCCGTCCTCTCCTTAATACTGCTTCCCCCTCACTCTTCCATATTCCGTTTTTATTCCCTCTTCATCATCATCCATCAATTCGTCTCCACCCCTCAACTCCAAATCTCTCCTTCCAATCATCTGTACATTAGCAACTTTTTGTCTCTCTCCTCCTCCCTCATCTCCCCTCCCATCCACGTCCCTTCTTCCTCCAGATATTTCCTCCCTCCACCTCCCCAATGCTAATCAACAGTTCTCTCCATACTCTTACTCCCTCCTCTCCCTCTACTGAATATATCTCCCTTCCCCCCCCTCTCTCTCTCTCTCTCTCTCTCACACACACACACACACACACAATGTCTCCTCCAACATCCTCCCTCATGCGTACTCGTACATGAAGTATGGGAGGGGCGGGTCACTTCCCCACTGACAAAATACTGGTTAAATATATATATATATATATATATATATATATATATATATATATATATATATATATCTTAATACAAATTGGTGTCCCTCGGCCGTTGGCATCAGTTCCCCTCTAGTACCCACAAAGCACATCTCGGAATGTTTACAGAGAGCGTGTGCAATACAGAAAATGGAAAAGTGTGTGCAACACAAAAGAAGGCATGTGCAATAATGAAGATGTATGCAATACAAAAGGTGTGTGTAACATAGAGGGCGCGTGCAGTACAGGAATGTGCAATTCTGAAGACATGAGCAATACATACATATGCGTGTGCAGTACAGAAAATGAGTGTGCAATACAGAAGGAGGCGCGTTCAATTCAGTGAGTGTGGGGTACAGGTGCGTGCGGTACAGGTATGTGCAATACAAAGACATGTACAATACAGAAGGAGTATGTAATACACAAGACATGTTTCATACAGAAGACGTGAAATACAGAAGGCGTGTGCAATACAGAAGACGTGAGCAAAGCTGATAACGGCGAGTGCAAGGCAAAAGAAGGCATGTCCATTACTGATGGCGTGTGCATGACAGAAGAAGATCTCCGCAAAACAGAAGGTGTGTTCAATTCACGTGAGTGCAGTACACAAGAAGGCGTGTACAATACATAAAACGTGCAATACAGAAGGCTACAGATGAAGGCGTGTGCAAAATAACGTCGTGTGCAATGCTGATGACGTGTGCAATACAGAAGACGGGGGTAATACAATGGCATGTGCAGTACAGAAGGCATGTGCAATACAGAACAAGGCTTGTGCATTACAAAAGGAGTATGAAATTTACAGAGGGTGGGTGTGCTATACAGAAGACCTGTGAAATATCAAAAAAATGCAAAATAGAAGAAAGTTACAGAGGAAGACATGCGTAGTACAGAAGGTGTGTACAATACATCCGATACAATAAACACATACATAGCCCTTCCCTTCCCCCTCCCAATACGCAACAGGGCACCTTGACCCCTACGACTCCCAATACAGGGATCAAATTGGCCTCGGCATTGCCACATTAGGGGCAGATTGGCTACCATTTTGTTTATAGTGGGCTGGGATGGGTGGCCTTGGTGAGAGAGAGAGAGAGAGAGAGAGAGAGAGAGAGAGAGAGAGAGAGAGATGGGGGGAGGATGATGATGACGGAAAACAGGGCTGAAACGAAGGAGGCAGAACAAATCAAAAGAGGAAAGAGAAAATTAAGATGAGAAGAGAGAGCAAATTAGGGTGA
Organism: Coenobita brevimanus; assembly: GCF_032717465.1. Lineage (NCBI taxonomy): Eukaryota > Metazoa > Arthropoda > Malacostraca > Decapoda > Coenobitidae > Coenobita > Coenobita brevimanus. The sequence goes on from NC_137004.1 coordinate 22,818,492, forward strand.
CAATAAAGTCAAGAAAAAGGAAAAAAAAGAACAGAGGAGGAGGAGACGGGATAGAAAAGACTCGAAATGGATGAGGAGATACGAGGAGAAAGGAAAACAGAAACAGAAGGGAGGAAGAAAAAAAAAAAAAAAAGGGAGGAGAGGAGAGGAAATGGGGCAGAAAAAAAAAAAAAAAAAAAAAGGAAGAAGTGGAGGGAAAGAGGAAAGAAGGGGAAGGAAGGACAAAAGAAGAGGAACCAGGAGGAGGAGGAGGAGGAGGAATGAAAGAAGACAGAGAAAAAGTGGCAACAGGAGGAGAGACAGAAGATAAGAAGAAAGGAAGGGGAAGAGGACTGAATGACGACAGAGGAGAGAAGGACGAAGGAAAAGGCGAAAGCAGGATGAAGGAGAGAAGAGAGGAGAGCGTGGATGGCGAGAAACAAAAGAGGCAGGCAGTCAGAGACCACGGGCGTGGCTGATATACATGCAAACACACCCACTTTGTTTACGTGGGTGTGTGCGTTCGAGTCACTGCACCACGACTTCGGAAACAATATCCTCTCGAATACAATTATACACTATTTCTTTATGGTCTCACTTTTTTCCATATTCCACTAGTTACTAATTACTCAATACTAATTTTTTACCATCTGTTATATACCTTTTTTTTTTTTTTTTCAGTATTTTTCAGAGTTTATATTTTCAGGAGTTACTTCGAAAACTAATTATTTGCATTTCATTAAATTTCCGTACGCTCTGACATGCATTTCACCGGAGGCAAATTATCACAAATTATCAAAAAAAATTTCAGGCATTTTATATATATATATATGTGGAGTCACATGGAGAGACAGGCTGACGAATGAGGATATAAAGGAGCGTTGTGGTGTTGATGTGGATGTGATAGGAAGCGTTATGAGGAACACACTGAGGTGGTTTGGCCATGTGGAGAGGATGGAGGGTGAAAGACTGACGAAGAGAGTGTATGTGAGTGAGGTGGAGGGGGAAAGAGGGAGGGGGAGGCCGAGGATGAGATGGAGAGATGGGGTGGAGAGGTATATGAGAGAGGGGGGTGTGAGTTGGGAGCAGGGGAGTGAAATGGCGGGGGACAGGGCGACTTGGAGGCGATTTGTTTGTGGCCACCCCAAACGGGATTGAGGCGTCTGGCAATAGATATATATATATATATATATATATATATATATATATATATATATATGTGTGTGTGTGTGTGTGTGTGTGTGTGTGTGTGTGTGTGTGTCCAAGCATTCGACATTCTCAGCAGTGGCTTCATAAGCCAATTATTTACGTTTTTAAATAAAAGCCAAAGCATTCGCCCACGAATGCGTATCGCCTGCCACCACTAAAAATCTAGATCAGTAATCCTCTGGCAATCGGAGTAATATCATCGCAGTTTCGCCAAAATCAAAAAGTTTTAGGATTTCGCTCCCCGCGATTGTCCCTTTACGTTCCTGTCTTAAAAAAAAAAAAAAAAAAAAAAAAAAAAAAAAAAAAAAAAAGTAATCCTCTGTCAATCGGAGGCATGCCATCGCAGCTTCGCCAAAAATGATTAGCCAACAAGCCACATATTCCGGGTTACTGCCCACAAAGTTTGGATACTGTTCGAGCACTTGATCTTAAGATATTTTGGGAACAGACAGACAAACACAGAGATACACACAGACGCAGGGGATTTCACTGTCACCTCGCTAGGCGGACGATAATTATATCTTCGTATTTAAATGGATGGTGTTGTAAGGGAGGTGAATGCAAGAGTTTTAGGTGGAGGTCTGAGTCTGGTGAATGTTGATGGTGGAGAGTGGAATCTGAAGCAGCTGCTGTTTGCAGATGATACTGCACTGGTGACTGATTCAGAGGAGAGATTGAGACAGTTGGTAGAGGAGTTTGGAAGGGTGTGTGAAAGGAGGAAATTGAAAGTAAATGAGAATAGAGTAAAGTGATGAAGTGTACGAGGTTGATAGATGGTAGGGGGATGAATATAGTTTTGAATGGTGAGTTGCTTGATGAGGTAGATTGTTTTAAATATCTAGGGTCACATGTTGCTGTGGATGGAAGAATAGATGCTGAAGTGAAGTTTAGAATAAATGAAGTAGGAAAGGTGCTGGGAGGAATGAAAAAGGTGTTTAAATGTCGTTCGCTTAGAATGGATGCAAAGAGAAGGCTGTATGAGGGTGTTGTGGTAACGACTGCGTTATATGGGGCTGAAACGTGGAATATGGGTGTAGCAGAGAGGAAAAGTTTGAATGTAATGGAGATGAGGTGTCTGAGGAGTATGTGTTGAGTGACGCGTATGGATCGGGTGCGAAATGATGAAGTGCGAAAGAGAACTGGAGTTGTCCGGGAGATGGCTGGTAGAGTTGAGCAGAGGGTGTTGCGATGGTTTGGGCATATGGAGAGAATGGATAATGAGCGATTGGTGAAAAAGATAACTAGATCTGATGTGAGAGGTGTAAGGCTGAGAGGAAGACCACGAATAGCATGGATGGACAGTGTGAAGAGAGCGCTGGATGCGAGAGGGATGTCTGTTGAGCAAGGAAGAGTGGCTGTGCGTGACAGAAATAAATGGAGAGAAATTGTGAATGAATAAGTGATGACGCAGCCCTGAGGGGATATTCTCCCGCATTTGGTCTGATCAGCTAGTCAGGTCAGGTGCGGGTAAGGGGATGGGTCTGTTATGATGTGGTAGGGGTAAACCAGTTCTGCTGTCGGGCCCTGCTGCGGATGTCACTGATTGCATTGCGCAGTTGACCCTTGTGTGGTGTGGTGCGGTGAGGATCTGTCCGTTCTCCCCTTTGGGGCTAAGATGCGAATGAATGTGTTTGAATGGATGAGTAAATGGGGAGTATGTCGTCCTGTCTCGGCTACCTCCCTTTCCTTGGGGGAAGCAGCCTAGGTATATAGATAGATAGATAGATGATTTCGCGTTATTTATAATACATCGGTGACTACGAAAAGCAAATTTTATACGGTACAATTTTCATATATTCTTTCGCTCTTTTAACGCATTCGATACCACTGGGAATTATTTTTATTATATGTAAGTTTTAACACTCCGCATTTGCTCGATTTAACTCTTAAATCTCAGTAGACGAAGTCAGTTTTACTCTTGCTTATCTGGTACCATTTTACTCGCCAATGGGAAACTTGCCGTCTGGGAGTAGCACAAATTGTACATATGACACCGTTTTAACCTATACAGCTGATGACTTCTTTTTATTTTGTTGTCACTGGTGTTCCACTTCCCAGCCGAGGCTTCCCTCTGCATTGTAGCTGTGAAAACCTAAACTACTGGTAATGGGCCGTGACCCTGACTTCGTTCAGCTATGCATACGAATACACCGATTACACACACACACACACACACACACACGGATGTCAGATTCCAGGAAGCCGTGTACACATTCAACTCAAAGACGCAATTTCCTTTTTACTGTTACTGCAACTACTAAAGGTACCGATGAAGGCTAGACCTTTAAACCCTCCCGTTCACAAACCTCTCCTATGCTGAACAAAATCGTCAGGAAATAACAAGAATAGAATAATAAAGACGCAGTCGTAGTGAAGGAGTAAACACATTTTACTTATCCATATCAAAAATAGGAATAATGTGTCGGATTCCGTGGCCGTTCCTCCGCATGATTAAATAGGCTAATACTTTGAACTCGGCCGAAACCTGTTAAAAATCACTATATTATTAAAATTCAATCAGTGGGGCTGTAAATGCATGAGAGGGGGAGGCGAAAGGAGGTATGGGGATGGGGAAGGGAATGGGGGAGAGGAAGCAGTGGTGGTAGAGGGAGAGGTAGGGGGAAGGGGAAGAAGAGAGAGCAGGAGGAAGGAGCAGTATGGGGAGGGGAAGAAGAGAGAGCAGGAGGAAGGAGCAGTATGGGGAGGGGAAGAGTGAGTGAGAGGAAAAGGGAGAGATGTAAAGAGAAGGGGAGGGGAGGGAGAGAGGGAGGCAAGAAAAACGAGAAAGGACGCAAGCCTAAGTGAAGGGGAAGTTAATTTAGAAATGGATGAGAAAGCAGTGAGAGAGGGAGTGAGGGGAGAGATAGTAAGGATCAGGGAGACGGTGTGGATGGAGGGGTAGGATTGTTGGGAGAGGGAAGGCAGTGGACAGAGCGGGGGTTGATGGGGGGGAAGGGGAAGCTGTGGAATAAGCGGGGAGAGACAGTGGAGAGGCAAGTGGAAGGCCAGGATTGCTGTGCATTATTTGTGTGTAGTTTTTGCGTGGTGTAAAATAATTAATCAAGGCCGAAAAATATATCCTACCCACTACTGTCTGCCATTATTTGATCGCTGCATCTAAAGACCAACCTAACATTCAGTGATTGCTTTAAATTATTTTAAAAATATCTTCTACATAACCAAAGCATATACGGTCGTATTATGACAAGAATTTTATTTATTGTAAATTTCTTATGAGATAAATTTTCATATTCACCTATTTATTCAAATATAAGAAGCGTCCATACTCACAGCAACAACTTATAATCACTGACAATGTCACCCACACTCAAAAATTTAACAGGATCAGCTGTGTTCGGAGTCCTACAGGACTCATAACTACTCGTAAACACAGAGTAAAGTTTGTGCACACGATATATGTTTGGCGGGGGAAGCCTTCTCGCGTTTCTATCCTTACCATCAGCTATTAAAATTAGATACCAGTCAGTTTTCTTTGTAACATGCAACCCCAAAAGGACTGTTAGTGTCAGTTGCTGTTTGCTTTCCTTTACACTCCTTTATATGATAGTATTTTCTTGATGGGTTTATAATCGGTACGTGCAATTCTTTTTAAAGAATTTTGGCATCGAAAATTCACGAGGAAACATGTTGTAACTTTATTTATTTTTAATAAAAAAATCACCCATTATATGATGATGTTATAAAGTGCTCGATGCGGGAGCCGAATGGTTGTCCATCATACAATATATTTAACGATACACGATCACCTAAAAAAATCAACACAGACCACAAATCAAGTGTGTATCTTATCCGAGGGACTCGAACACGCGTCACTGCTCATAACTGTAGCAACTGTGTCAGCAGTTTGCTGTCAGTTTCGTCACACACACACCTCAGCAACAGTACAGTACAATATGTAAACAGCTTTCCAGCTTCCTAAAGTATAATATCAGGGGTAGGTACCTTTTCTAGTTTCCTCCACCATTTTCACAGTTTCATCACTCTCCCTTCCTGTGTTTATTCTTCCCTCATTCAGATCCTTTAAGCTTGATTCTCACCCTCCACCCTCACCTCAGTTGCTCTCCTCACTCACCCTGACACAAGTCCTCTCCTCTCCATTGTCCTTTCCGTCACCTTCCCTCCACCTCCTCCTCCTCCTCTTCGACTTTCTCTCAAATCATGTCCCTCACTGCCTTTCCTTCAGTCACATTCCCGCCTCTCCCTCTTCACACTGTCGCCTTCTCTTGCACTCTCTCCTAATTTCCTTCCCCCTCCCCACCTCTCTTCTCCCTTTCTCATTCCTTATTCCTCCCACCCTTCCTGTCAGTCTCTCCTATTCAATTTCCCTCTTATACTCTCATCCTCCTCCACCCCCCTACCTTTCACCTTTTCCACACCATTCACTCTCCCCACTCCCATACCCCACCTCCTGCTTCCGCTCCCACCTCTCACTCTCTCCTTGCCAATCTTCCTCGCCTTTTCCTTTCAGACCCCCAGCTATGTCCCTCCCATCCCCAACTCTTTCTTCTAGCCTCTCTCTTTTTCCCTTTCCACTCCACTGTGCCCACCTCATTTATACATCTTTCATCCTCGCTCCTCCCACATTTTCCCTCTCCCATCTCTGATTTATCATTTTTTTTTTGTCACCTCACATTTTTCCAACCTCTCTCTCTCTCTCTCTCGCTTTCATTTTCGTCCCTCTTTTCTTTTCTCACACAAAAGTTTTCTTCTGTTCAGTTTTCTCTCTTTTCGTCATACCCACCTCCCTGTTTCCTCCCTCGTTCTCCCTTTTCACACAGCTTCCCCCACCACCTTCCTTCCTTCTTATAAGATATTCCTCTCCCTGCTTCTCCAATTTCCTCCTCCATGGACACCCCTCCCTCCCTCCCAATCTCTCTCTCTCTCTCAACTCCCCCCCCCCCCCCGCTCCCTGGTGACAAGTGTGCCCCTACATGAGAAAAGTTGTGTGTGAGTGTGACAATATTGGGCCGAGGAGACAAGGGCTGCAGGGAAAGAGGAAAGAGAGGGGAGGAAGAGTGGTGGGAAGGAGGAGAGGAAAGGGGAGGGGAGGGGGGAGAAGACTTGATGTACCCCCTCCACCCTCATACTACCCTCTCCCGCCCCCCCTCACTATCTTCCTATCTCTGGTTTCTTGTTACGTCTTCTGTGTGTGTGTGTGTGTGTGTGTGTGTGTGTGTGTGTGTGTGTGTGTGTGTGTGTGTGTGTGTGTGCACTGTTGCCTCATTTTTTTAATACTGTTAATTATTATAAACCATCATGCTTACTCTCCGCTATCGTTGCGTCTAATGGCTTATGGCTTCACCTGAATGTCTTATACTGTACGGATGTTGAAAATAAATAAACCAATATTACTAAGTGAACACAATCAACAACAGCACTACCCTGTGAAACCGAGAAACACACACACACACACACACGCACACAAATCATGCCCTGGGTGAGGCATTTGGAGCTGGTACTCATCGTGAATACATATACAGCAGCTGAAATGACGAGAAACTGCTTCGGAGTGGAAGTGGGAGAAAGTTCATAAAGAAGAGAGTGATTTCAAGTGTTCTGCTCCTACCCATAACACAGGAGCATTCCAGGACACGCAAGAGAGATGCGAGTAGTATTTTTTCTCCCCTCTCCCCAAGGATAAGACTACCCTAAATATGATTTACTGTTTTTTTTCAATCCAGTGGCCATGACGGCATCCAATCCTTGTGTAACATTAGGTATTACCGTACGCATAGTTACCGTATATTCATTTTAAACAAGTGGTGCCTGGCACAACAAACCTCGCCTTCCAGCAGTTATTTTAATGCTGTTAATACTGACTCGTTTCTGTCATTTAGTGTCAGTGCACAATTAAAGTCTATGGTAATGGCGCAAATGTTTTCAAGTTACGCCCTCTGAAAATCTGTGATCTTGCGTTTGACCTTTCAAGTTCACTCAAGATCAAAGGTCATGCCGCCAAATGAAAGCCCATGTGAGACTTCCTGTATCTTGGTATTACTAAAAATCTCTATCTTCAACGAGTTTCAACTTATAGCCCCCTGAATATCCGTGACCTTGAGTTTGACCTTTCAAGTTCAAACGGTCAAAGGTCAAGGTACCAATTAAAAACCCATATGGGATTTCGTACATGCTGATAATAGTAAACATCTGTCTCTTCAACCAGTTTCGAGTTACAGCCTCCTGAATATCCGTGACCTCGAGTTTAACCTTTCAAGGCCATTCAAGGTCAAAAGTCTTGGTGCCATGTGAAAGCCCATAATGCGAGTTCCTGTATGTTCCGAATAGTAAATATCTCTATCTTCAACCGTTTTCAAGTTATAGCCCTCTGAAAATCCTTGACCTTGATTTTGACCTTTAATGGCCACTCGATTACCTCCAAAATTTCATCACTTTCTTTGGGGACCAGTGCCCACATATCCTGAAAGTTTCATGTAATTTCATTCAGCCGTTTTTCCATGATGTTGCTAACAAACAGAGAAAAACACAAACTCAACCAAAAACAGATTAAGCATATACAGCAGATACCGAAATCTTCATAAAATCTTCAAAACATTTATTTAACTTATACATACAGATTAACGAAAAAAACAAAGACCGGTTTTGTCATGAAAAGAAATGGTACTTCTAGAAACGATTCTTGATACAGACCCGTTAGTCTGACATAACTTATAATTTCAAATAAACTACCCTACATCATTGTTTCAGGAAACAATGGCTGTACAGTACCTGTAACTTGTTCAGAGAGGACTAGATTAAACTAATTAACCGTTCCAGGCTTGCATCTGTCCTAAGATGAATTCAGCTGCTAGTAGCAGTAATACAAAATACAGAAGGTATCATCACGCTGAAGGGGTTAATCATCCACAAAACACAAGAAAAGGTATGTATTCGAAATTTATTCCATGGCTAAAAATAATACGAGAGCTGTTCATGCATAAGTGAGTTACTCTAAACCCTCATATGTACAGTCAAATACTGTACATAAGTCCGTGGATCTCTCTGGCCTCTTTCTCAGTGCTGGATTCACAGATGGGTGTATGAAACGTAATGGCCAAAGATGCATATTATCACCCACAGGAGAATTCATTATGCACTTCAGGCTACTACGGCACATCCAAGCTTTTGTGAATCCAGTCATGAAATTGAGGAGAGGCGGAATGACTTTAGTATTCAACTGTGCAGTACATAAAGTGGACTTTTTCTCGTCGGTTTATCAATTTATTCTTCGCATATACACTGAACATCTCTGGCAGTTTATGTCAAGAAATTATGAGGAATACATAATGGAATACATTAAAATGGAATACGGCATAAACCGCCGAGGGGGGGGGGGGTGCAAAGGAGCCTACTAAGCCCACAAAGACAGTTCAATTGGTTATTTCTGTCTGACTAACATCAGTGTTGTCTTTTACAATCCTGTCCCATTCACTGGCATGGTAAATATTTTCCCTACTACTACCTAACCCTTACATTCTTTCTCTCTCTCTCTCTCTCTCTCTCTCTCTCCCTCTCTCTCTCTCTCTCTCTCTCTCTCTCTCTCTCTCTCTCCTTAAACGCCCTCTTTTCTTCGAACTTGCCTTTCCGTCGCCGTTGAGCCTTCAGCCTCTTCTTCTCCAACCTCCCTCTCTCCTACTCCATCCTTCCCTTTCTCCTCCAACCTGCCCATCTCTTCTTCCAACCTCCCTTCTCTCACATCCCCTTTCTTTCCTCGTCCAACTGCCTTCTCTCTTTATTCAACATCTCCAATTTCCTACCTCTCCTCCTTCTTTTCACTCCTCTCCTCCAACTTTCCCCCTCTCCTTCTCTAACTTCCCCCTCTCCTTCTTCAGCTTCCACAAATGTCTTTCCTCCTGACATCACGCACATCAGTGTTTTCCACGATCCTGTTTACCACTGACTCCTTTGATATTCGCTCCTAAAGTGTACGATGTTATACGATTGCTCTGTTATTTATCGCGTCCTGCGAAAGGTGTTCGTTGGTTTTTGAAGTCTGGAGGGCATATCTATCCACTATTTTTTCCTCGTTGTACCTGCGAGAATAGCTGAGGAAAAAATATTATGCTTAACAAAATTCTTCTCACAGATTTGATTTGTAACTGAAAGAAGAGCCTCGTGTGATTTTTTTTTCTGCTTATTTCTCCACTTAACTAAACTCTTATCTTCATAGACTTGATATCGCATTTATAATATACTTCAAGACAGTATAATTATAATAAGTTGATGGATTCTCGTTTCACTACATATCAGTCGTCTGTTACAGGTCATCACCGTGGTTCTTTCCCCTTACCAGCATTCCTTATTATCTAGTTCATTCCATTTCATTCAATACATTTATCACCCCCTTCACTCCTCTTCACAAATTTCACCCTTATCCCTTTTCCTTCCCTATTCCTTTCCCTCTATACACTTACTCCTTTGCCTTTTCTATTCCCTTCCTCCTCTGTTCTTAGCCTTTCTTCTACTTTCTCTTCCTCCTTCAGTCTTATTCCTTCTCCATTTCCCTTTCATTCTTATTCATTCTTCTCCATTTCTTTCCTCCTTCAGTCCTATTTCTCCTTCTCCATTCCTTTTCCTCCTTCAGTCTTATTCATTCTTCTCCATTCCCTTCCTCTACCACTCTTGTTCATTCTTCTCCATGCTCCTCCTCATTTTCACCCGTATTCATTCTTCTCCATTTCCTTCCTCCACCTCACTCATATTCATTCTTCTCCATTCCCCTCCTCTTTCACTTTTATTCATTCTTCTCCATTCCTTTCCTCCTTCACTCATTCATTCTTCTCCATTCCCTTCCTCCACCTCACTCTTATTCATTCTTCTCCATTCTTTTCCTCCTTCATTCTTATTCAGTCTCTTCCATTTTCTTCCTCTTTCACTCTTAATCATTCTTCTCTACCTTTTTCCTCCTTCAGAATTATTCTTTGGCCTTTCCCGTTCCCTTCTGCCTCCACCCTTATTCCTTCTCCCTAATTCCCTTCCTCCTTCAGCCTCATTCCCTCTCCTTCTCCGTTCCCTTCCTCTTTATCTTGTCAACCCCCCTGCCCTGCCAACTTCCCTTGTGGTTATAAGGACGCCATTCACTTCCCTTTCCCTTACCTCCCCCATCACCCTCTCTTCCTCCCCTTGTCTCTCTCTTTTCCTCTTTTTTCTTCCCCCCCCCCTTTCCTCGTCTCTCCCCTCCCCTTTCCTTTTCTATTCCCTTTCCCTCTCCTCCGTCCTTACTCCTTCCTTTTCTCTCTCTCTCTCTCTCTTTCTCTCCTCTAGCTTGTTTGTCTATCTTCATGGCTCACAGGTCTGGTCTCCCTCTCTCCTTTGCCTCTCCCTCCCTCCTCCCTCGTCCTCCTTTTCTCTTCCTTCTTCCATCCCTCATATCACTCCACCACCTTTCTCGTCCTTCCTCAATAACTCCATCCCTATTCCTTCATGCATACTTTTTCCTATTTTTCTTCTTTTTTCCCTTGTTTCCTTCATTTCTTCCCTTTTCCTCGTCTTGCCGATTTCGTCCTTAATACCTCTCCCAATCCCTTCCTCTCCCATTTTCGGTATATTCTAAATTTCTTCATTCATTTCTTTTCCTCTCTTCCCTCGCTCCTTTCTCCCTCCTCTTATCGTTTCCTTCATTTCTTCCCTTTTCCTCGTCTTGCCGATTTCGTCCTTAATACCTCTCCCAATCCCTTCCTCTCCCATTTTCGGTATATTCTAAATTTCTTCATTCATTTCTTTTCCTCTCTTCCCTCGCTCCTTTCTCCCTCCTCTTATCTATTTTCCCCTTCCTTCGTTCATCATTTTCCTGCTCTTCTTTTCCTTCTTCTTCCTTAAGGCTCCTGCAGGTTTTCCTTTTTTAAGAACCAAAGCCTGATGCCTATATTTTCTTTTCCGAATAAAGTTGAACAAAAGAAATCCAAAATTAAGATACATTCATTCTAAGATGCATGTAACCCCTTCTGTACAATGACTATTTCTTTCCCCTTCGCTACCACCAGACAATTTTATTCATTTTAAAAGAGTACTATAATAAAGACGATGTTAATGAAGCCTATATCTGACCCTTTTGGTTCGAAAGGTCCATTCTGTACCCAATAAAACTGGAGATCAGATGAGAGGCAAAACTACGTCAGCGGATTCAAGAGGTTAAAAGACTGGAGGAAAGACAAGAATGAGTAAGACATTTCCAGAGTTGACAACTTGTGTAATGAGCATGAAAAAGGTTCGTGGTCTCATCGGGTAAGGAAGCTCCAGAACACCTCTTCCTTACTGACTTATTTTTGGATACGGTTGGTTAATATCGTTTTGTGCGTTCTTTATGCAGAGTATGGCCATACTCTAAGGATTTATGTAACAAGAAGAGGACAGCAAGGTATATTAAGTAAATTAAATCGCTTAGGAAGAGGTGTTAAGGAGCCTCCTTGCCCAACCAGAATAGTGGCCAAAGAGTAATAGCTAACTCTTGCATTAAAAAACTTTGAGAGAAAACAGGTGAGACAGTGTAGTGAGACCAGTGAAGCGTACCCGTTGTAATGGGAGAGGGAATGCATGCAGAGACTGCAAAAGAGCAATGACCAGAGCACGAGAGAGAGAGAGAGAGAGAGAGAGAACTAAGGGAGGCCACCCTATTTAAGAGTGCTGTAATGGTGCTGAATGGGGCAAGCCCCATATACCCCCTCTCCTTCACACGTGTGAGAACTGTACTTCGCATGGGAATGAATAGGACCACGAGCAACGTCAACACCTGAGTCGGGCTGATGAAAATAGTGTGCTATGCACGCCCAACCTGTTCTAGGCTGATCCTACAAAAAGATTTTTTTTTTTTTTTTCTCCGCGGTAAATCACAAGAAAAAGAAACAGCAAGGATTTTGGGACTGAGTTGTGTTGTTGAGGTTTTTGTGCCTTTTTAAGGATATAGGAAGTGAGTTTTTGATGAATTAAAAGTAATAAGGTTCTATTTGCCTCAAACAGAAGTTAAAAGACAATTCAGAAATCTGCCAACCCCTCGACGCTGCTCAGCCCTACGCACGTACTGAAATTGCTCAACATTACCCTTCAATACCCTCCGGCTCAGAGAAGCATGTCAAATAATTGCTTTGCAGCTGCCTTTCTTTTACATGTCTCTGTATAAAGGACTGAAAATCTACCAAAACAAATGATTATTTGCATTCCCTATGTCTGTTCTAGTGTATAAGAATTAAACATTCCTTCAGAAAGTTATCGAAGGCCGGGTGGTGGTAGGGCTAAAAATCACCAGCAACGACCTTGTCTTGCTTGCAAAATTTCGAGCTCACAGAGATGGCTGGAGGTTTTTCGATTACATGATGCTATCAGGAACCAAAGCCTTCCAGCTACCTAGTACTGGACACCTACACTCCAAAAGGGGTAATGTGGTATTGACTTTCACCCTTACCTTTAGATGTATAATACCCATCTTCCTTGTTTGGTAATGATGAATTATAATATCCAATGTGTATCGTTATCACCCAGGGATTATAAGGCTGTACCCATGCTCATTAAGAAAATAAAAAGCTCGTCAATCAAAGTCCAGAACAACAAAAACCTGAAATTAAGAAAGTAATGCCTATAATTTGCTTAATGCATGGGAGGGTTCATCGTTTCTCATCTTGAAAATCTTGATAAAAATTCATAGTTACGCCACACTTCGCCCTATTTTAGTAAAACTACCCTATCACTCTATAGTTAAAAAAAAAAAAAAAAAAGAGAGGCTAAATTACTCTAAGCATGGGGTAATTACCCTACAGTTTGCAACACTGGTGTACCAAAGCCTTCTGTGACTGTTCTAGTGACTGCTGTGATGAACGCCGTGACAAGCGAGAGGAAAAGTGATGGGTGAACTCATAATAAGTTTATGAGTGGACAGGTAGATGTACAGTTCTGAGGATCACTGATGGAATGACCTTTGATGGACAGACTTCAAAGAAAGGATAAATGGAAAAATTTGTTCCTATTTACAAGTGAGATAGTCAAAACAGTTTTAGAATAAGAAGTAGAGTAGCCTATATGTAAAAAGTAGAGAATATGTAAAATGCATACAACTTTTAGTCAGAGAAATGTAAGAAAGTCATTGCTAGAGTGTAAATAATTCAGTAAACTCAAACTCAGGAACACAAAAATAAGTTAAAGAGTTGCATACAAACATGCAACAGCTGCCCTGAAACGAGTATAGAGCAAGTATAGCACAAGGAAAAAGAAGAGGATCTATCGTTTTGGTGAGGAAGAGAATATAGGGTGGTTTTAACAGAGAGGAAATTTGAGATGACTCCACAAAATGTTGAAGAATTTGATGGAAAATGAATCAGACAATGGTCCAGGACATCTTGTGTTGTCAACACCAGGATACGGGCCAAAACAAGGGATATATGTGTTCCCTTCCCTGGGAACTCAAAGGCTAGATGCTGACACTCCATTTCATAATGTACTATGCATGTAGTTTGGTGAAGACAGAGGACAATGTTCGGGTATCTTCCATATTAATGAAACTATGAGAGACGAAAACAAAGAAAGATAGTCAGGAACTGGGTACTGAGGGTTCGTGGAACGGGAGTTCCAGCTCTCCTTATCACTAATTTTCCATACACCTCGGGAGTACTGCCCTGTTCGCTGGTGTTACAGCCTCCTCCATTCAGATCCTGCCTCCCTTCCTGCCTCCTCCATGTGCCTCCCAATCTGCCTACCACTTATGCCTCCTGGACCTGTCTCCTTTCCAGCCTCCCCTTTGTGTCTCTTGGATCTGCCTCCCACTCTGCCACCCCCTTGTGTCTCTTAGACCAGCCTCTCTCCCCACCTCCTCCATGTGCCTCCTCGGTCTGCCTCCCCTCCTGCCTTACTCCCTGCTTTATCCCCCATCCACACCCTCCGTTTTATTTCCCTGCCTGTAAATGTTAAGGCCTGGCTGCAGCTTCAGAACCTACCTCATCCCCAGCCTCATCCACCTTCCTCATCCCTTATCTCACTCATCGACCTCACCCACCTGCCTCACTCGCTGTCTCACCCCCTGTTTCAGCCTCCTCCTCACCTCCTGCCTCATTCACCTGCCTCCCTGCCTCAGCCCTGCCTCACCCTGGCTGTGGGTGTAAGGCCTGGCTGCGGCTCCTGGACCTGCCTCTTGGCTCGCCGCCCTCATGATAATTTTAATCAACACTCTGACAATCGACTGTCGCCTCGGCTTTCATTTGTATGTTAATTTCAGGGCCAGGGGAGGCGGGGCGGGGGAGGGAGGGGAGAGGGAGGGAGGGGCAATGGGGAGGAAAGAGAAGAGAGAAGGAAAGGAAGGGGGGGACGACAGGGGGAAAGAGGAGGGAGCCTTTGGGGGGAGAGTTTGGGGAGTAAAAGTAAGAGGAAGAGTTGGTGGTGTGAGAGAGGAGAGAGAAAGGAGAAAGTGGAGGAAAAGGGAGGGACGAAGGAGAGAAAAAAGACAGGATAAAATAAGCTAGCAGGAAAGTGAGAAGGGGAGGCAAGATAATGTGAGGAATGGAGAGAGAGAGAGAGAGAGAGAGAGAGAGAGAGAGAGAGAGAGAGAGAGAGAGAGAGAGAGAGAGAGAGAGAAATGTAAAGGGAGAAAACTAGGAGGAAGAAAATGAGACAAGGACGACGGAGGTGGGGGGGCTAGAGAGAGGGTAGAAAGAAAGAGTTGGAAAGAGAATGGAGAAGATGGGGAGTGGAGAGAGGGGAGTAAAAAAAAATATATATATATATGGTATGAAAAGGAGGCGCGAAAGATATGGTAAGGGAGAAAGAGTGAGCGTAGGGGATGACGGAGAGGGAACAGAAGAGAAAGGAAGCTGGAGAAATGAAAGAGAGTGAAAGGGAGGGAGGGCAGGAGGAGGAAGGGAACGAGGGAAGAGAAACAAGGGTAGGAGAGAGAGCGGGGTTACTGGGATGGAGAAGGACAGAAAGCTAGGGAGGACAAGGAGGGACGCAGAGGTAGGATGGAAGTGGGAGAGAGGATAGGGAATAGGGCGACTGGGAGAATGGAGAACGGGAGAGGAAATGAAGGGGAGGGGGAAGCTGGAGGGAAAGGAAGGGAAGAGAGTTTGGTTGGAGATAGGGAGAAGGGATGGTAAGGGCGAAAGGGAAGGAGGAAGGGGACGAGAAGGTAGAAACAGACAGAGTGGAGAAAAGGACAGCAAGTGAGAGTGGGAAGTATGTAAAAAGAAAATGGAAGAATAAAGGATGGGCCTATAAGGGAATGGAAAAGAGAGAGTGAAGCAAAGGAAGGAGGACAGAGGGAAGGAAAGGAGGGGGAACGGTGGGATTGAGGGAGGGAGAGAAGGAAGGGAGGGGGACACAAAAGGGGGAGGGATGCTCAGTGTTGCCAGACCACCGGCACAAGAATTTTCCTCTCCACTCTCACATTTTTTCACCACTGCTCTGAAAATATGTAAATGATGAGAAACACAGAGCTTTTTTCTTTCCGCTTGCGAGTGTGTTTTTTTGGCGGTGAACAAATAAATGTATACCGACATATATATATAACTGAGTCACACACACACACACACACACACACACACACACACACACACACACACACACACACACAAATCTAAAGCATAAATATACACATTCATACGCACATACATTTCGGCACTCACATTCAAAACTCTCTCTCTCTCTCTCTCTCTCTCTCGTGCGACCTCGGGGTGGCAGTGAATTGACCTCGCGCCACATAGGTCAGGCCAAGCGCGAGAGGAGGAGGAGGAGAGGACAATAAGAAGCTGAGAGAGGGATGAAAGGAGGGAGAAGAGGAGGAAGAGGGATATGAGAATGCAGAAGGATAACGGACAAGGAGGGAGAGAAAAAGATGGAGAGAGAAAGAGAGAGAGAGAGAGGGGGGGGAGGGGGAGAAGAGGGATTGGAAGCGAAAGACGAATGGAAGAGAAAAGAAGAGAGAGGACAGGAAAATGAGAGGAAGGCAAGATGCTGGATGGGGAAAGACAAGGAAGAAAGAAAGAGGTGGGGAAAGAAAAGAGGCCGAGAAGGGGAAGATGTGGGAAGGAGGAAGAAGTAAAGAAGAGGAGAGAATAGAAGCGGAAGAGGAGAGAACAGAAGCGGGAAAGGACGTACAGCCAGGGAAGGAGGAGGTGAGAATGGAAGGGAGTGTGGAAGGGAAGGGAAAAGAACAGACATAGGAAGGAAAGAGATGAGGGAATGGGAACAAACTGAGGGGAAGAGAAAGGAGAGAAAAGAGGGTGGGAGGAGAAAGGAACGGGAGGGAGAAGAACGGCTGGGAGGAGGGAAGGGAATGAGTGATGTGGGAGGGGTGGAAAGAGGAAGAGTTGTAAAGTTGTGTCAGGAAAGAGGGGAGGGGAGAAGGGGAAAGAAGTGGTTGGAGGGGGAACAGTGAAGGAGAAAAGATGAGAGAGAGAGAGAGAGAGAGAGAGAGAGAGAGAGAGAGAGAGAGGCTATGACAGCTTGTGTGCGGTTTAGCTCAACTATGTTTTTATTTTCTGTTCATGTATTTATTTAGTATCACATAAAGTTTGCTCCTTTGTTTTTCCTCCTCTCGTTCTGACATTTCCCCCTTCTTCTTCGACCTTTCTTTTTTGTTCTCTTCCTCCTTATTCTCCGACCTTTCTTTTTTTTTTTTTGTTCTTTCCTGTTTTCTATTATCTAACCTCTTCTTCGCTCAAATAAATTTTTAACAAGAAAAAAAAAATCTTTAAAAATGGAAGGGGAAGAAAAGGATAAGTTCAATTTCATTAGTCAGTTCCCCTCTCACTGTTCCATTTCATCTTTCTTACCATATCCATTATTCTCCTTACTTCTTTATCTTCAGTTTCTTCGACTTCGCTTCTCTCCTCTTTTTTCTCTCACTGCCTCTCCTTCACCAATTCCATCCGTTCTTTCTCTCTTGCCCCATTCCATACCTTTCTCTTAGGTCTTTCCTCTCCCCTTCACACCTTTCACAGTCCAATTCTTTCTTTCCCTTCTTTCTTTTCTCCTCCCTTTCTTCCGCCCTTCTATTCTCCTTCATCTCTCATTCTAATTTTCCCTGCCTCACCTCCTCACTCCTCCATCCTTCCCTGATTATATTCTCTCTAACCCACCTCCTTACCTCTCACATTTCACCTCTCCTCCTCCCTAACTCCTCTCGCCTCTCCCCTCACCATCCGCTCATCCCCCTCCCCATCACCAACTCCTCTCACTCCTCCCGATCATCTCTCTCCCTCAATGCATTCTCCTCTCCTCCAAACATTTTTCTTCCCCATTTTTTCTGACATCTCTACCCTCCTGTCTCCTACCACCCACTTCCCTCCCTCCTCTTCTCCTTACCGCCTTCCTTTTTTCTCCCCCATGTTTTCCTTCTCACATTCTCTTCTCCCATTCCCTTCCCAACTTCCGTAACCCCCTTTTCCTCCACGCTTTTCTCTCTCCCCTCTCCTTACCCAGTCCTCTCTCCCCCCAGCCTCTTCCTCTCCTCTCTTCCTATTCAGTATTTCTCCCTCATCTACCTCTCCATTTTCTCTTACTCCTTTCAATCCCTATTCATCTCTCCTTCCCCCGTATCCTCTCCTTCCCCCTCAGACTCTTCTGCATCCTCTCCTCCCTCTCTCACTTCTCTCTCCATCCCTCCATCCTCTCCCTTCTCCCTCCCCCTCCTCCTCTCCACCCTCCTCCCTTCCCTCTTCCCCCCCCTCTCTCTCCTCTCTCCCCCACTCCCTCCCCCCCTCCTGTGATCACCTCCACTATAGGGTCGTAACAGCTACAATGAAAACGGTAGTGAGTATTAAGCCAGGGGGAGGACAGGGAGGGACGGAGAGAAGGGGAAGAGGGAGGGGCAGAGAGGAGAGCAAAGAGAAAAGCGAGGGAGAGAAAAGAAAGGAGAGACCGTGAGTGAGAAGGAGAGGAAGGGAGAATGAAAGAACGGAGAAGACAGAAAGGATGAAATGTGTACCGAGAAGAAAGGAGAGGAAAGGAAGGGAAGAACAGGAGTAACGAAAGAAGAGAAGGCAGAGAGAGAGAGAGAGAGAGAGAGAGAGAGAGAGAGAGAGAGAGAGAGAGAGAGAGAGAGAGAGAGAGAGAGAGAGAGAGAGAGAGAATAGATCGAGTCAAGGAGTACAAAGGAAAACAAACAATCGACCTTTTGGTCCTTTAAAAGGTGTTTGTTAAACATTTGACTACGACCTTGACATCTACTGCATGACTCGATGATGAGGGCAGAAATGAGAGAGAAGTCTATGATGAAGGAGGAAGGGTGAAGAGGAAGAGAGAGAAGAAAAGTGAGAGCGTGAAGATAAGGGAAGAAGAGGGGGGGACTGTATACGTGCAGGAAGGGAAGAGGAAAGAAATGAAAAGGAAGAGGGTTGAAGATGTCTGGGGAAGGAGAGAGAAAGGAGGGGGTAGGACTCTGTTGGGTGGGGGAAAGATGACAAGCTGAGGGCGAGTTTGTAGCGAGGAAGGATAGGAGTGGCGAATAGGGAAGGAGATAAAGGGGGGAGGGGAGGAAGTATGAGGAAGCATGGAGAACAGGAGAATAAATTTAAATGCGAGAAAGGACGAAGGAGATGAGGGAGAGAAGAGACGACACGAGACGGGACGTGAGGAGAGGAGGGGGTGAAGTGGAAAGGAAAAGAGAAGTTATATAAGAAAGGAGCGGAAATAGCAGAATGAGAGAGGAAAGGTAAAAGAAAGTGTGTGTGACTAAGGACAAGGGAGGGAAAGAACAATGTGAGGGTAGAAGCAGCGAGAAGAGGCATACAAAAGGGTACAGGAGAAAGTGAGAGGGAGAGAGCAAGAGAAAGGAAAGAATGAAGGAAGAGAAAGAGGGTGGTACGGAATGAAGGAAATGCAAGTAGAAAGGAGAGAGAGAGAGAGAGAGAGAGAGATGAAGTGATGGTAGACAAAGCGTGGCTGGGATAGGGGGCGTACAGAAGGGGGAAAAAATGAAGACATAACACATATACATGCAATAAATGTGGAAGCTTCAGGACCCTTCGGTTAAGGCTCTTGGTGTGGTGTAGGAGAGTGGTTTTTTATGATGCAGTGTGGTGTGAGAGGGTGGTATGGTATGGTATGGTAGGGGAGTGGAGGATGTAGTACGGTGTGGTTTCCGTAAAATTGCTTTAGTCTACCGGTATGAAGCACCTCGAGTCCGTAAATAATTAGCGAGAAATAGACAGACATGGCAACTTGTGGAGATCCTCCCGCATTTAAAAACTACTTGACATAAGGAAAAAGATAGAGTAAAGTGAACGGCGAAACACAAGAGTAGACTGTAGCACCAGTCGAGCAGGGCAGTACTCCCGAGGTGGATGGAAAGCTGATGACAGCGAGTGCTGGAGCTCCCGTTTCATCAGCCCTCAGGACTAGTTCCTGACCATCCCCCTTTGCTGAACTTTTTCAGTGTCTCAGTTACACAGAGAGTAGGCCAGCATGCTCTCCAGTACAAATTTCTCTAACTATCTACACCAAACTACATGCACAGTACACACTACACTTCCTATTCAAAATTCATTTAAAATGGCGTCCCTTCACCAAGCCTCGGAGTCCCCAGGGGGGGGGGACCATAAATGCCCCAACCATCCGCCCCTCTCCCGGTGACGACTCGAGGTGCCTGGAACCACTCTGACTCTCTTCTTCTTCATTTCTGCAACATTCGCGGCCTTTCCTCTAACTTTCGCTCTGTTGAGCACCACCTCTCCTCCTCTAAACCTCACCTTCTTTTTCTAACGGAGACTCAGCTGTCTGAGGCAACTGACAGCAAACCCTTTTCTGTATCCTCCTACTTTATACTCATTTCAAAGCCAAAGGTGGCTGTTGTGTATATATACGCAACGACTTGTCTTGCTCTCGTGTTCCTGAACTCGATTCTTCTGAATTCTCTACACTATGGCTTCGGCTTTCCTGTCATTCTCTGACTAAATATATCTGTGCTGTTTACTTATCCCCTAATTCTACTGACTATCAAAAATTCTTCGACTATCTTACTTCTACGATGGAACACATTCTATCCACTTCTCCTTTCTCTGAAATCTCCATTCTAGGAGATTTCAATGTTCACCACCACCTTTGGCTCTCCTCTCCTTTCACGGATCCACCTGGTGAACAAGCCTACATCTTTTCTATCCTTAATGACCTAGAGCAGCTTGTACAGCACCCTACCCGTATCCCTGACCGCCTTGGAGAGAGCCCCAACATACTTGACCTCTTCCTCACAACTAATCCTTCTGCTTACTCTGTTAATCTTTTCTCTCCATTGGGCTCCTCCGATCACAACCTTATTACCTTAACCTGTCCTATCACTCCGGTGCGGCCTGTGGACCCTCCAGGGAAACGTCGTTTGTGGCATTTTGGAGCCGCGGACTGGGAGGCCCTCAGGCAGTACTTCTTTGATTTTCCCTGGAATGATTATTGCTTCCATGACCGGAAGCCATCTGAGTGTGCCTTGCGCATTACGGAGGTTATTCTCTCGGGCATGGAAGCATACATTCCTTTCTCATATCCTTTGACTAACGCAAGAATGCCTTGGTTTAATCACGCTTGTTCTAATGCTGTCCGCAACAAGGAGAGGGCCTACAAAAGGTACCGGAGCCAACCCACCCCTGAATCACATCATCTTTACGTTTCTGCCCGGAATCGTGCTAAGTCTGTTCTTCGCTCTACTAAAAATAATTTCATCCATACTAAATGCTCTCAACTCTCCAGCTCGAATTCTTCCCGCTCCTTCTGGCACCTTGCCAAAAATCTTTCTAACAACTTTACCTCATCATCCTTCCCTCCTCTTTTCTACTCTGATGGTTCTGTAGCTATTTCTTCTACTGATAAAGCAGATCTCTTCGCACAGACTTTCTCCTCCAATTCCAACTTAGACGATTCCGGTGCTGTTCCTCCATCTCTTTCCCCCTCTGACTTCCTCATGGCTGACATTAAAATTTCTTCAGTTGATGTATTTTCTGCCATTACTGGCCTCAGTACTAACAAGGCATATGGGCCTGATGGGGTCCCTCCTGTTGTCCTCAAGAACTGTGCTTCTGTGCTTACACCCTGCCTAGGCAAACTCTTTCGCCTTTGTCTGTCAACTTGTACCTTTCCTTCTTGCTGGAAGTTTGTTCTTATTCAGCCAGTCCCAAAGAAGGGTGACCATTCCCAACCCTCCAACTATCGTCCAATTGCTTTAACGTCCTGTATTTCAAAAGTTTTCGAGTCAATTCTCAATAGAAAAATTTTAAGGCATCTTTCCTATCACAACCTTCTTTCCGATCGTCAGCACGGGTTCCGTCAGGGACGCTCCACTGGCGATCTTCTCACCTACTTTTCAGACTCCTGGTCATCCTCCTTTCGGGACTTAGGCGAAAGCTTTGCCATTGCACTTGACATCTCAAAGGCTTTCGATCGAGTCTGGCATAAATCTTTAATTTCCAAACTGCCCTCCTACGGTTTCTATCCTTCTATCTGTGCCTTCATCGCTAGCTTCCTTTCTGGTCGTTCTATAGCCGCTGTTGTAGATGGCCATCGTTCTTCTCCTAGATCTATCAACAGTGGTGTTCCTCAGGGCTCTGTCCTATCACCTACTCTCTTCCTTTTATTCATCAATGATCTTCTAAGCTGTACATCTAACCCTATCCACTCATACGCTGATGACTCCACCCTTCACCTTTCCATTCGGTTCCCGCAATGCCCATCTCAACAGTTACTTCAACAAACAAGGGATGAGGCTATGGCACACCTAATGTCTGACTTGGCTCGTATCTCTGACTGGGGTAAAAATAATATGGTTGTTTTTAATGCATCTAAGACTCAGTTCTTACACCTATCAACCCGACAAGATCTTCCACAGGTATACCCACTAATGTTTAATAATATTCAACTTAATCCTGCATCATCCTTGAACATGCTTGGGGTTTCATTTACTCGGGACTTATCTTGGAAAGATCATATTATATCTCTTGTAAAATCTGCTTCCAAGAGATTGGGTGTGCTAAGCAGACTCCGCTCTTTCTTTACCCCTGCACAATTGTTGACTCTATACAGGGGTTTTATCCGCCCCTGTGTGGAGTACAACTCTCATGTGTGGGGAGACTCCCCACATACAGCTCTTCTCAATAGGGTGGAGTCAAAGGCTTTTCGTCTCATTAACTCTCCTCCTCTTACTGACTCCCTTCAACCTCTGTCTCTTCGCCCGCACTGTTGCATCTTTATCTCTTTTCTATCGCTACTTTAATGGTCACTGCTCCTCTGAACTGTCTGCTTGCATTCCTCCACCTCTACGACGGGCGCGTAGCACCCGTCTGGCAGCAAACTCTCATCCCTTTTCTGTCCAACTCTCTAATGCAAGAGTTAACCGTTACTCCTAGTCTTTCATTTATGCAACAGGTCAGCTCTGGAACTGTCTCCCTCTGTCTGTATTTCCTGCTGCCTATGATCTCCAGTCTTTCAAACGCAGTGTGTCCAGGCATCTCAAAATGATCGGATCTTGAATTTGGCTCTCTATTGTATTTTGTTTTTCTCTTGGAGGGAACTGTAACTGCGGGCTCATGGCCTTTGGTTCCTTCTTCCTCGCATTAAAAAAAAAAAAAAAAACATATTGGAGAGGATATCTTACCTAGTACAGTAGTAGTAGCGGCGGCAGCAGCAGAAGCAGCAGCAGAAGCAGGTTCATCTGAAATGTAAAGGCCCAGTGAACTAAAGGCTTGAATTATCTTTCTGCACTGCACCATACTCCTTTCAGAGAACAGGGATGTAGCTGCGGGACATCTACATAACCATTCCGTGGAGCATCCAATTATACTGCACTGATGCCACCACGTGAAAGTGCAACTCTCCAGATATATATATATATATATATATATATATCATCATCATCAGCCGTTTGAGTATCCACTGCAGGACCGGCCTATCCCGACTGAAGTCGGGACGATACAGCCAATGTATCTCTGCCAAGTGGCTTAGGCTGTCTGGTCGAGACTGTATGTAGGGTGAGAAGTGCTTGTAAGTGTAATTGTAGTGTTGGACTGGCTTTGGATGTGTGTGTAGTCTGTGAACCAAGTGTAATCGGCCAGCGCAAGCCGACTGGTGCAAGCATACTTTATCGTAGGCGACACTGGTTCAACCACAGCACCCTTTGTATCCGCCAATGCAGTACGTGGCTGGGTGAACACTCCCAAAGTTCATTACCCTGGCGGGGCTCGAACCCTGGCTCACCCGTGTACGAAACGCACACTCTACCACTGTACCACAGAGGCTCCATATATATATATATATACACACAGATGAGGTCTGCTCAGAAAGTATCCGACTTCAGGCTCTAAAATAAGTAAACAGCTAACCTGTTGAGCCAGGACACTAATCCCCCTCAAAGTAGGCCCCTTCTGACTTGACACACATCTAACGTTCTTTTCTGTCTGAAACATTTTTCAAAGTAGGTGTTAGGTATCTCCTGCAGGTGCTTTGTCACATTTGTCATGATCTCTTCTCTTGTCTCAAATCAGGAACCCTTCAGTGGACTTTTGAACTTGGGGAATAACCAAAAGTCACATGGAGCCTTGTCTGGTGAGTAGGGAGCCTGCCGGACCTCTGAGATGTTGTACTTGGCCAAAAATCCCTGAATCAGTTGAGAAGAATGAGCAGGGGCATTGTCATGGTTCAGCCTCCAAAGTGCCACTTTCCGAAGGTCTGTTTTTTTCTGCCGAACTGCGTCAGGAAGACGATGGCTAACATTGAGGTAGTAATGTTTGTTGACAGTCTGACCTTCTGGTGCATACTTGTAATGCACAACACCAAGGTAGTCGAAAAAAAAAAATGTCAACATGTATTTCACCTTGCTGCGGACCAGTCGTGCTTTTTTTTGCAGAGGCGACCATGAATGCTTCCACTGAGACGACTGTGCTTTGGTTTCTGGGTCATACCCATACACCCAAGTCTCATTTCCAGTAATAAGTCTTCAGTAAGTTTGAATTGCAATAATCTGCACACTCCAACATGTCTTGAGCAATGTTCATCCGCAGAGCTTGTTGTTCACATGAAAGGAGCTCCGGAATGAATTTGGGGTAATTCTTCACGTGTCCAAATCATCCATTAATATTTCTTGTGCTGATCCATCAATGATTCCAATTTCATTGGCAGTTTCTCCCACAGTCAACCAACGATTTCCCATGACCAAATCCCAGACTTTCTTCATATTTTCATACTCCTGTTTGTTGATGGCCTCCCAGGACGTGGATCGCTCTCGACTTACAGTCGGCCATTTATTAAGCGAATGTACCACTTTTTCATATATTTGCGTTACTCCCACCATTTCATTCTAATAAACTTGCTGGATCTTACTAATAGTTTCAATTTGGGTATCACCTAGTTTCTGGCAAAATTTGATGTAGTAATGTTGTCTGACTTTTTCAGTAATTGTGACAAACGCGGGAATGCGACAAGCATAAGGTGCACAACAATAAACACATGCTGACTGACGCCCACTGAGTCACCCGTGGCGGCTGGCATTAATCACTCGTGCTCACCAAGGTCCTGCACTGCTCTAGACAAAACCCCACCACTATCCTCCGACTAGTTGGTGAGAAAAAAAGAAAAAAAAAATGATGTCAGATACTTTCTGAACAGACCTCGTACATTAAGTACATACATATATAATGTGTGTGTGTGTGTGTGTGTGTGTGTGTGTGTGTGTGTATTACTTCAGTCCCATCATGAGTGTGTGTGTGTGTGTGTGTGTGTGTGTGTGTGTGTGTGTGTGTATTACTTCAGTCCCATCATGATGATGTCTTTCATATATGTACCTCCTACCATTATTATTCAGTTTCGGAGAACCCCAATGTATCAACGGGGATAATAAAGGCTATATCTAACCCCCCAGTTTGAAAATACTTTCCTAGGCTGAATAAAATTGTCGTAGGTAGCAAGGGTAGGAAAGAAAGATGTTCTCGTACTAAATGGGCTGAAAGAAAATACAGGCATATTCAGTTTCTGTTTCCATATTTGCCTTTCTAAATTGATGGTAGGTGGTGACGACCATCATCCACTCACCGATACAGAACGGTCTACCGGTACGGTACTTCTTCCATCATCTTTATCATTCTTTTTCTGTTTCTGCTCTTTTCCCTGTCACTTTCATTACATTTCTTTTCAGTCCAGGCAGCTGCACTGAGTGACAAGCCTAATGGTTTCTCGTGACCCAGGAAGCCATTTATAACGCTGAGTGGTAACCATATAACCAAATAACGGGGTGATGTGTGGCCAACTATGGTGCCCCTATTAACTGGACGGTGACGCAAATGCGCAGTCCTTCCAGGAACCAAAGTTACCGAACCTCCATACTCGTCCCCATGCTTTTTGGTGAGTCGTGTCTGTCGCAATGGAACATCTGTTCACTGCAGCAGGGACAGCCATGAAGGGGCGATTGCTTGCCTAAGGTTGATGGGTCTGCTCGGCAACAGACCGGAATTCCTCAATAACAACACTCTTCCCACCTACTTACCTACCTACAGTATACACCTTCCTCCCTACTCGTATTTACACAGTCTACACACCTACTAATATTTATCAGTATTTGTCTGCCAACTATGTACAAAGTTATCTATTTATCTACCTATACATAGCTATCCATCTATCTGTCTATCTATATATCTGTCAGTCTATCTGTCTACCCATCATTCTATCTACGGTCCTAATCAGTACTACAGTATATCATCCAGGATTCCAGGGTGGCTGAAAAAAAAAAAAAAATGCCTTCACTGGTGTTTATCCTCTGTCAATTACAGTTCTTCCGTCCCCTCCACCTGCCTTCCCAGTGACAATATGCGAGGTGTTATGGTTTAGTTTGATGGTTATGATGAAGTCCTCTGTGTTCTGGATGTGGGAAAACCATGATCATCAACATTATTATTATTATTATTATTATTAAGAAAAAGAACAAGGAGGAGGAGGAGGTACGCACGTGTCGTTCTCATACATTTGGCGTCTTGAGAGAGAGAGAGAGGGGGGGGGGGGAGGTAATGGAAGGCTGGGAATATGTGCAATACTTGACTTCGGCACTTTGCTTATATGGATTTTGGGGAGGGAAGAGGGGTGGGGTACGGGAAGGAAAAAGAGAAGGGGATGGAGAAGAGATTGGTGGGGGAGGGGGGGGGAGAGAGAAGGGGAACGAGGAGAGAGGGAGGGGGACAGAGGAGGAGGAAAAGTGAGGCGAAGGACGCAGAACTGCGTAATGGAAGAGGAGGGGAAAGAAGTACAGGAAGAAGTAGG
This sequence comes from Coenobita brevimanus, assembly GCF_032717465.1. NCBI lineage: Eukaryota > Metazoa > Arthropoda > Malacostraca > Decapoda > Coenobitidae > Coenobita > Coenobita brevimanus. The sequence goes on from NC_137004.1 coordinate 22,844,895, forward strand.
AAGGGGAAATACGGACAGGAAGAAGCAGAGGGGGGGTGGAGAAGGAGAGAAGCAACAAAGGAGGAAGGAGGAGAGGAAGGGTGGAAGAAGTGAAGAGAGAGGGGAAAGGACGGGAGAGGAGGGAAGAAAGGTCAGGGATGGAGGAATGGTTTGTAACGGAAAGGGGAATTAAGAGAGGTGGGGAAAAAGAGGGAGGAAGGAGCGAGGGAGAAGGGGGATAGGGAGAGAAGAGAGAGGGAAAGGAAAGAAATGAAAGGAGAAAGAGATTGGAAGACTGGGAAAAGAGGACAGCAGTGAAGGGTGGAAAAGAAGACAAGGGGATGGAGGGAAGGAAGAGCGAGGGAGAAGGAGGATGGGTAGAGATGAGGGAGGGAAGGGTAAGAAATGAGAGGAAGAAGAGAATGGAAGATTGGAAAAAAGACAACAGTGAAGGGTGGAAAAGAAGACGAGAGGATGGAGGGAAGTAAGTAAATAATGAAAAAAAAAATGGAGGGGGGGGGGAAAAGGGAAAGAAAAGAGCAAAGACAGAGGAGAGGGAAGGAGGTAGTGAAGGAGGAGACGCCAGGTACGGCGAGGATGAGAGTAAACGAGGGAAATGTGAGGAGGAAGGAGAGAAATAGTGCGGGGTAGGGAAGAGAGTGAGGAAGGAGGAAGGTGGAGGAAGAGGAGCCGAATAAGATGAGGACTTGATACAAAAAGGACCAGATAATGCGGTGGAGAAGGGCGAGAGGAAAAGAAAGAGTAGGAAAGAGAAGAGGGAGGAAGAAAGAAGAGAAGGAGAAAGTGGAGAAGGTGGAGGAGAAAGTGGAAGAGTTGCATACGAAAAGGATGTTAACAGAAGAAACGAAAGAGAAGGCTGAGAAGGCAAGAAAGATGGTAGGCGAGAGACGAGAAGAGGAAGATGGGGAGTATAAAGGATGGAAGAACTAGATCAGATGAAGAGGATACAAGAAGATGGGAGAGAGAATTGGGGCAAGAAGGAAAAAATGAACAAACTAAGGAGGGAACGGAAATTAAAAAGAAATAGGATACGAAAACAATGGAAGGAAAGTGAAAGACCTGGAGAGATTAAAAAAAATGTAGTCAGAATGCATGGAAGAAGAAAGAAATCAAAGGGAAGAAAGCTAACAAAGGGAGGAAACTGTAAAATAAGTGATAAATGGAGAGACACACAGCGGAAAGCGAGAGCAAAGAGGGTCGAAAAATAAGTGAAAAAATCTTGTTAAAGAAAAAAAAAGGGAAAAGGCGGGAAAGAAATTAACAAAGTAACAAAAAACGACTCTGAACTGAGACAGCTAAGGTAAGAAATGAGAGAGAGAGAGAGAGAGAGAGAGAGAGAGAGAGAGAGAGAGAGAGAGTAGATGATCACCGTGCCATAAAGCAATGTGTATGTCCCAGCGAAGTATTGGAACATCTGCCTTTCAGTGCTCCTGGGGGACGCTATGCAGGGCTCGGGAAGATGGAGGGGAGGTGGTGGTGTGGGAGGAGGGGCAAAGAGGGCAAGGGAGGAAATGGGGAAGGAAGGGGAGAGGGAGAGGGCAAGAAAGGAAATAGGAGAAAGGGCGAGGAGTACGTGTGGGAGGAACAGGGGTGAGGTACAGAAAGGGAGGGTGCGGGAGGTGAGAGAGGGATGTGTGTTGGAAAGAGAGATGGAACGGTATGGAAGAGAGAATGAAGGATCTAGGATAGAGAGGGAAGGGTTTGAGACAGGGGAAGGGTGTGGGTGAGAGAGAGAGAGAGAGAGAGAGAGAGAGAGAGAGAGAGAGACAGAGAGACAGACAGACAGACAGACAGACAGACAGACAGACAGACAGACAGACAGACAGACAGACTTCCGAGAAAGAAGAAGGGATTTGGGAGAGGGAGAGTGTGGGAGGCAGATGAGTGAGTGGGAGAGAGAGGAAAAAGTGTGGCAGTGAAAGGGAAGGATGTCCGGGAGAGAAGAGGGGATATGGGAGAAAGGAAGGGTGTCAGATGGAGAGGAGTTTGAGGGAGAGAGAAGTGTGGAAGCAAGGGGAGTGTGGGAGAAAGAGGAAGGGTGTGGAAAGGAGAGGCAAGGCATGAGAGATATGTAGGGGGAAAAGAGAGGACGTGAGACGGGGAGGGAGGATGTGAAAAAGATACAGAGGGTGTGAGAGGGCAGTGGTGGATGTGGAAAAGATATGGAGGATGTGGGGGAGAGGTGGAGGATGTGGAAAAGATGTAGAGGGTGTTGGGGGAGGTAGAGGATGTGGAAAAGATATGGAGGGTGTGAGGGGGAGGTAGAGGATGTGGAAAAGATATGGAGGGTGTGGGGGGAGGTGGAAGATGTGGAAAAGATATGAAGGGTGTGAAAGGAAGGTGGAGGATGTAGAAAAGATATCGAGGGCTTAGGAGTGAGATGGAGGATGTGGATAAAGGAAGGTGTGGGAGGGAGGTGAAGAATGTAGAAAATATGGAGGGTGCAGAAGGGAGATGGAAGATGTGGAAAAGAAATGGTGGGTTTGGGGATGTGGAGAATGTGAAAACGATACGGAGGGTGTGAGAGTGAGGTGGTGGATGTGGAAGAGATTTGGAGGGTGTGGGAGAGGGAGGATGTGGAGGAGATAAGAGAGGAATGGTGTAGATGGGGGGAGGGGAAGATTGGAAGGGATAGGAAATATGTCAAAGTGGGGATCTTAAAAGGAGAGAGAGAGAGAGAGAGAGAGAGAGAGAGAGAGAATTATATTTGAAGATATCAGTACATTCAAAACACATGGAATAGTACGTTAGGTGTTCTGGGCCACATCGCTTTACACACACACACACACACACACACACACACACACACACACACACACACACACACACACACACTAGGATGACCAGAAAGCCGTCACACTTCCTTTCTACACATATGGGATACCAAATGCGATTCTGAATACCGAAAAGTGAGACCAATATGAAAATTTCCTATCACTGCCGTTAATTCTGTACCTTCCATCTTTTCACAACAAATTCAGCACTGTCCTTCGCTTACGGAATATGCCCTAGCAGTTTCTGTGACTACCTCCGGTTTGTCATTTTGGTTTCGGCCGGTCTTGCGGCTGGACGCCAGTTCTGATGCCAACACTTCCCCATTTATCTGGCCTTGAGACAGGCACCGAGATGGGCTGTCTTGCTTCTCCCCCCCCACACACACCAGTGGATGGGGGGAGTGCGTTTAGTCTGACTGCTGCTGGCCCCACTTGACTGGAGCAGTACAAAGGAGTACAAAGAAAAGCAAACACCAACAGACCTAATGGTCCTTTCGTGGCAGCTTGTTACAGAGAAGACTATCACTATGATATCTAATTCTACAAGTTGAAGGTAAGGATAGTAAAGCAAGAAGGCTCTCTCCCCCACCCACCAAACCCTCCAGGCGAAGCAGGCTGGGAAAAAGTGAGAAGGACCACCATGCAGCATGGAAATGCTGACATGGAATTTTCACAGGAAGACTGAAAAGTGGTAAATTATATTCTGTCCTACTATATCTATACAGCTGTCAATATGCTACAATTATCATAAATTACATAGTATTTCCCTGCTATTGTTTCATCACGATCTGAAATAGGGGAAAACAGCTTACAACATTATTCAGTCATGAAGGCGTTTAGCTGGGGATTTGAAGCGAGATACTTATCCAAGCGATTTTTGAATGTTGCCACTGTACTGCAATCAATGACATCCCTGGGCAGTTTATTCCAAATGTCAACAAACCCTGTTAAAGAAAAAATGCTTTGCTTCCTTAGACTGGAAATGCTTTCCAATAATACTATACACATTACCTCTAGTATAGTTTGAATGATGAACTGCGAAGTACTTGTCAACATCCATATTATCGATTCCTTTAATAATCTTGAATACTTGACTCAGAATTCCTCGTAATCTGCACTTTGATAGATTGAATAACTTTGGCTCATTTAATCACTCCTCGTATGATTTGTTCCTCAGTCTGGGTATCATTTTTGTTACTCGTCACTGCACTCTATAATTTCTCTATGTATTTCCTGTAATACGGTGACTAGAACTGCACACAGTACTCTAGATGTGGAAGCACCAGGGAACTGTACAGAGTAAGAATTATATTTTCAGATCTGAACTCAAATGTTCTACCTGTATATCCAACTAGTTTGTTAGTTTTCTTTATTGCTTCTGTGCACTGTTTACTTGGCTTCAGATCATCCGTTACCATTATTCCTAGATCCTTTTCATGGTTTACATTCATGAGTTGTCTCCACCCCCAACTGCTGTTGGGGTTTAAGATGGTTTCAGAAGTGGTGGATGAGGTGGCCAAGCCGACCTCCTTTGCGGCCTCCTCGTCCCTGGTCTCAAAAGACCACCACCATCTTCTCTGGCTGGGGATTTGGCTCATGAGGGTCTCAGGATAGGTGGGGATTGAGGTAGCCCATCCCTACTCCTCCTCCGTGCCCTTCTTGTCCCTACCCCTGAAGGGCCTCCACCTTTCCTGGCTGGGACTCTGGCTCAAGAGGGCCATGGGAAAGGTGGGGGATGAGGTGGCTTTGCCATCCTTCTCTGCATCCTCCCCGTACCAACCCCCGAAAGGCCACCAACTTCTCCAGCAAGGGCTCTGACTCAAGAGAAATTTGAGATGTGGGGAGAGGAAAACTGCCAACATACTCATCCTCGTTGAGTTATGACTCAGGTGGGGGAAGTGCTTTTAGTCCAACTGCTGCTAGTGGGCCCTTCTAGTATGGTTGCACCTATCTAGTCAGGTCCACCTAGGTCGCTGCAGTACTCAAGCCCCCTCATCAGTGTAAGGCAGCACTCCATGAGCAGGCTATCACTGCCGTTACTAGACAGCCTAAATGAGATGGGGGAAGAAAGGTGATGCAATTATTCAAGGTCCAGTGAGAGACAAGGTCTGATCTTTTCTGGCTAAAAATGGGACCACTCCACACATGACGTCACGCGGCACCTGAGCCCGCCACTCCAGTAGGGTTAAGGCGATCAGTTGGACTTAGACTCCGCTTGGGTGAAGATCCTCAGCTCCTCCTGACTTTTCACTCCAAGCTAGGCTCATGGTGCACTGTGCAGTTTACGGGTGCACATCCTCACAACGTAAAAATGAGGAAAATGGAGATATCCATTCATATCGTTTCCAAAAGAATGATGAATTGAAAAAAAAATAAAAAGGTGGATTTATCTTCGTGGTAGAGATAATATCAATGTTAGCAATTCTACTTATCAAGGCTGAAAGGCAACCTTGCAGCTGACTGGTTGTCAGAGTGCAGCCATTATTAGCATTAAGGGTTACAATAACTGAAGAAATGGTTGCCAAAATAAAATATATATAGTTATTAATGTAGATTAATATAAAAGCGGGGCCTTACAAAGTTTGTACGATGGTCTGGACACATTTGAAATTTTGAATTCTCGAGTGAAATCAAAACACAACCAAACAAAATTATAAGAGTACCTTGATTCTCTTCCCTCTCATGTTCTGGAAAAAACAAGGTAAATGATGCCACTATGGTGATAATTTGTAAAATATAACCTAGAAATATATACAGTATATATATATACAGTGTGGTATATCTGATGTGGTGTGGTAGTGTGTGGTACTGTATATCTGATGTGGTGTGGTGGTGTGTGTAGAGTGGTATATCTGATGTGGTGTGATGGTGTGTGGTGTGGTATATCTGATGTGGTGTGGTGGTGTGTGTAGAGTGGTATATCTGATGTGGTATGGTGGTGTGTGGTGTGGTATATATGATGTGGTGTGGTGGTGTATTACTAGTAATTCACCGGGTCGGTGAGGATCACTTGATGGTCGTGATCGTCAGCTTTTACCCTCCCGGAAGGGAGCTGAGAGCTCATATAGTCCGATCTAAGGGCAAGGCTGTGACCTTCACACACGCACACACCCGTCCCCTTGCTCCAGGGGGACAGTAACCACTCACTTCGTCAGTGAAACTTTTCGCAACCTGAGCGAGGCGCGAACTCCCGTCCACCAGCTGGCAAGCGAGAACGTTACCACTGCACCAGCGAGTGTAGTCACAGTCTTGCAGGAGCTGCTTAGCATGGACCAATCAGCCTATTGTTGTTATAATTTTTTCTCACGTTTTAAGTAGTTTTAAAAAGTTCACTCTGTGTTTGTAGTGCCCTCCATTCCCTCCCTTATTTGCCTGAAATATGTGTGTGAAAACGACTATGGAAGTCGAAGTAACTACAGGGAAGTGACACAGTAGTGATTATAATGATAATGGTGGTTCTGGTGGTGGTGATTATAATGGTAAGACAGGTTTACTACAGAACCTAAGGGAATTATTGTAGTGATGCATTGGTGATGATGGTGATGGTAATTATTATAATACAGTAGTTATAATGATGGTGATAATGGTAGCTGTAATCACGGTAAATGACGATGATGGTATTTAGTTTCTAGTGTCCTATGCAGCCTTATTTGTAAGAATATGTGTGTGTGATGAAGGAATTTATAGAAGCTGGGGGAGCTATGGTAGTGACAGTGATGATGACGATGATAAGAGGTATGTTAATAGTAATGATGAGGATGATGAAAGCATTAATACTTATGAATGAACAGCAATAATCATTCATCACCACCATAATGGAAACGATAAGACTGGTACAAATGATGAATTCAAATGATTGAAGTTCATATACTCTGCTTATGAAGTTTAAAGTACTGAAGTTATAAATTAGGAAGCATTCAGTAACAACAGTAAGATTAACACCAATATAGTTATACTACAACGCTGACAAGGGCGACAACATAAGTTATCAAATTGTGGTAATTTGTCACAGTTACCCATCCACTTTACTTGTTTTCTCTGAAACCCCGAGAAATGTACCGTGTGACGTCACGAAGATGCGCGGGGAGGCAAAACGATCAGACCTTCTCTCACTCGACCTTGGTAATTACTATAAATTTGAAAAAAAATAAAGATACAAACACCGAAGAGAAAACAGCCATGAAGGCAAGAAGAAAGAATATGATGACAAAAAATTAGGCTGTGAAAAAATGAAAGGCAATAAGTGAAAATGAGAAAGATCGAAAAAAATGTCAATGGGGTGCTTTGGAGCCGCCATTGAAGTGGTCGAGCCTGCCACTGACAGTGAACAGTCGCGCTCTCATGAATCATTAATAATATATCTTTGTGTGGACTTATGATTCAAATTAATGTTTGTAATGTGTAGAGGAATTATTTTTTTCTCAAATAATTGAGAAGAAATGAAGGCAAACTACTTATTATTTTCATAGTAATACGTAAAAAATATTTATCCAGCTAGACTAGCATCAAATGAACTCCAAGATCCTCATTTATTTTGCATTAGTAGTCTTTTTAGTACTTGGATGGGTGACCGCCTGGGAACACCAGATGCTGTTGGCATCCCTACGTGTCAAGTGGGGTTGGTGGAGGATTAGTGCCCCTCCCTGTAAAACAATTAACTCTAAGCCCTTGGCCACCCCGTGTGGGATACATGGCGTCTGGCAATGAATGAATGAATGAATGAGTCTTTTATTGTACTGAAAGAGGTGGAGTTACATTACTCACTATTGGCTGGAACGAAATACTTTGTAATTGCCCTCTTGAAGTCGATTACTAGCCAATATATGTAAAAAATCGGTACGAGGCTCCTAACATCCCAAATATCCAAGTGGCGCATGCGCATTGAAGGTACAGTCCCAGGGACAAGATAGACTCTGCTTTTGTTTACTAATATTGCGGCACCCAAGATTTTGTAATATTCACATTTGAGGACATCAAGATAATTTCAGAAAGGCTGTCTTAGATAAATATTTTTACAGATCAGCTTCTAACTAACTGCTCTATGCTGCAAGATATTACCAAATTCTTCTGTTACTGCGCTTTCATTTCACCAAAGATTTTGTGTGCATGTGGGACAAGGGAGATGTTGTTGATAGTGTGGTGTGAGTTATGACTGTGTTCTACCATAAAAGAGGCCATTCTGAGTCTTTTTGTAGTACACCAGTCATGAAGTGTGTGTGGGAGTGTTAAGTAATCTGGGTAGGAAGCAGTGCGTACTTTGTGAGTGAAAGTGAAAAGCACATATTTTCATATATATACATATATTTTTCTATATATACTTATTATAGAGAATATATTCTATTCTGGATTGATTAGCCACTTTGAGAAATATATACACACTGTATATGACACTATATTATCCAAATTGTTTATTTTGTAATTTCATCATTCATAATCTGAGGAAATTGATGGCCACCTCTATTAATGCACAGGGGAACACAACAGTACGATCCTGACATCTCAGATTCTCAGCGTGCGTCCTCTCGACTTCAGTCCAGCCTTCCGATCTCTCTCAGAGCAGGCAAAAAATGACTGTTGACCGTTCCTGGATTTGGGACGGTTTGTCGAAATCGTTGACTGAAGGTGAATTTAGGCACTAATAAATTTAAGTTAGTAAATCGTCTCAGAGGAGGAAAATATGACTTTTCTCATTGAAACCATATATTAAGAGATACAAATTTACTCATTTCTAAAGAATTAACATAGCAAACAATAAATTATAAGGGATGAATGAGCTGATTAGTTGCTAGACTTGCCAGATTAGAATATTTTTACCTTTTTGTATGACTCATACAAATGAATAAGCTCTTGTTGTGTGTATTCATTGGAGAGTGTAAGTGGTTTTGTAAGTAGGAATGACATTAATCCTATCACAAGTGCACACAAACAAATGCAGCATATGATTCATGAGCATGCGTGTCCTACGACGTCTGTGGCAGGCTCGACCATGACGATTGTCAATTGTCTTCCACCCCATAAAGTACCCCATTGTTAAGAACAAGAATAAGGAAGAGGTAGGAAGGGGCACTCACCATCCACTCACTCGACATTGTGCTGCTCTCGGGTGACAGCCCTTTCCTCTCTTCCTTCCTTCCTTCCTCTTTTCTTTCTTTCTTTCCTCTTCCTTCTGTCAGTGGATGACTACACTGAGTGACAAGCCAAACGGTTTCCTGTACATTAGGAAACCATTTACTAAGCTGAGTGGTAACCATATAACCAAACTGACGCCTGGTGACTAGTGGGTATATTAAGGTGCTCCAACCGATTAAGCCTGTGTAGGTTTACATCCAACTGGGGTGGCTGGGGTTTGTTGCTCACGTAATGCTACTCAGGGATGAGTGAGGCTGGTCACTCTCATCTTAAATGTCAGGACCAACTTGCCTAGCCCCGGGCTCCCACGCTCTTCACGGGGAAACACAGGATTAGATAATGTATATGTACAACATGTGTGTATACGGAACAAGAAGAGCACAGAGAAGGAAGGCGGTGTCTGTGTATGTGTGTGTGTGTGTGTGTGTGTGTGTAATAACCACCAAATTGCAAACTGCTTTGGAATTTCCCATTAAGTCTGGAACTAAACCCCCCGCCACACACGCCTGTAACTAAGAAAACACAATAATAATCCCCGGCCGGGATGGTAAATATCGGTCTAATATCACAACAAAAGCCCCCAGAGAGCATACAAAAGTATTCTGCCCACGATGGCGCCATAAAACCATAAACTCGCGTATCCGCAAGGGGTAAACAAGAAAGTATAAGTGCCGGTATGTTGATGTTCATTTCGTTCGTGGCGTCTGTACGGGATGAGCGTCGAGGGAGGGGGTTTGGGGGTCTAAATGCGATTAAGTAAAGCTCCCAGGCCTCCTACATCCCCATCTCCCCCTCCACCATTCTTTTCTCCATACAAAGGTCCTTCTCCCTCCCTCCCCTCATTGCTACTTCCCTCACTTACAGCCTCTTCTTCCCGTATGCTCTCATTCCACTTATCCAGCACTTTTTCCCACGTTTCCCTACAGCGCCATTTCCAGAATCCACTTCTCTTAACACGATGTTTCTCCTTGTCCTCCCGTTCTTTCCTCCTTACCTTCTTTCCCTCCCTCCTCCTCCCCTCTCTCCCTCCTTTCATCTCCAATTTTCCGAATCTCTTCGCTTCTCTTCTTTCTTCGAAATACAGTACTTTGCTTTCCTGCAGCATATTATTATTATTATTATTATTTTCTTCCCTAGGTTTCATAATTTCCTTCGTTCATTTCTCTCTTAATTTTAACCTCTTTCTTTTTTCTTTAGAATATACTGTATATCCCATTCTTCCATTCCCCCCTGTATCGCTCTCTCTCTCTCTCTCTCTCTCTCTCTCTCTCTTCGTGCTTCCCCTCACCTCCCAGCTCCTACCGCTGATCTACCATTTCTCTTAGTTTCTCTAGTCCTCCATCCTTTTCTCTTCTTTGCTTCCTTTTCCTATTCAGTCTTTCCTATGAAACTTGCGTGTCAGTTTTTCCATGCTGCGTGGTGGTTTTTCTCACTTTTTCTTACCAGTTTTAACTGGAGGGTTTGGAGGCGGGGGAAGCCTTCTTGCTTTAGGCTACTATCCTTATCCTTCAGCATGTACAGTAGAGTTAGACCTCGTAAACCATAGTCTACTCTAACAAACAGCCTCGAAATGACCATAAGGTCTGTTGCTGTTTGCTTTCCTTTGTACTCCTTTGTACCTTATTTCTCCCAACCGCTCCCCTCCTCAGTTTTTTTTTCTACTCCCTTCCTCCTCATCTTCAGTCCTCTTCTCTCCCATCATTTCCGTCCTTCACCTTTACTTCTATTTTCGCCATTAAAGCTAAGATTTGGTGGAACTTTTTATTCAAGTTCGGTATGTACAATTCTAAACATATTAGATGACGTCAGCTTGGAAAATTTATTAGATGTACGGACTAATTCGCAACTACAAACGGTAGAATGAAGCTCCAAGGGGGAAAAAAAAAATGCAATAAAGACACCGGGGAAAATTAACAGTCACACTGTACAACATTAGAACAAACTGCCAGATACAATTATTTGTGCTAAAATAATACATACATTCGTCATTTCCACATCTGTTTATTAACCTATCTTTCGCTGTTTACTATCCTGGCTGACATAAGTATAGTACATGATGACGACAGAGAGAGTTTAGAGTATTTCTGTGTGTATTCTGTGAGGGTGCTTGCTCTTAGGAAACAGTTTAGAGACAAAATATAATTATATCACAGTACTTCTGTTTCTCCTACAAAGATTTTCGTGTTTGCCCTTTTCAGCAATCATTGTGTTTATTTATTTACCCGGTTGCCAATTATGCCCGAGGGAGTTGAGATCTTTGGCGTAAATAGTTTAGACCAGCAGATAACCTCGTTACAGGACAACAGACCTCATGTTATCTGCATATCTAATGTACCTCAACCCTCATTCTACCTTCTTCCCCTCTCTACTTCCCTCCCTCCTTCCTTTGCACTCCCACCCTCCTCTCATTGCTCTCTCTGCTCGTCACTGCATCTCTCCTCGCCTCTTTCCTCACTCCATCTCTCTCCTCTCCCCTGCTTAGTACCCTACTACTCTCCAGCTGCACCACCTGTCCCGCTTACCCCCCCCCCCCGCTCATTCTTACTGACTCTTCTCTTTCTGTTCCTCCTTCCATCCCTCTTCTCCCCTTCCCACTTCTTCCTACTTCCCAGCCTCTCACCCTTCCTTGTACTGCTCCTGTCTGTATTCACTATTCATTCACAACTCTTCCCTCCCTTCTCCTACCCTTCTCTTTTACTTTCCAACCTCCTCCCCCACTCCAACCCCCTCCTCTTTCCCTCTCTTCCCTATTCCCCCAAACCTCCCAGCTCTTTTCTTCTACTCCATCCCCCTTTACTCTATATTCCCCTTTCCCTCCACTCTTCTCATTCCATCTCTCTTCGCTTCACTCCCGACCTACCCATCCACTCTCTTATACCTTCCAGTTCCCACATCCGTTCTTCTACTCCTTCCACATTATATTCCTCTTCCCTTTCCTCCCCTCCTCACTCTTACTTTCCACTCCCTTCTCCCTGTCTCCCCTACTCTGTTTACTACTTTCTCCACCACCTCCCTTCATCTCCCCCCTCCCTACTCCACACCTCCCTACCTGCCTCTTCCACTCCCTCTGTTATTTGTTTACCTCTCTCCTTTCCCTACCTCTCTCTCTCTCTCTGTCTTCTACTCCTCTGTTACCTCCCTACTTCTCTTTCCTTCCTAGCTCCTTTAACTTCTCTTCTACTCCCTACTTCTCTCTCCTCCCTCTCTCGCCCATTTTCTTCTTCTCCCTCCAATACCCCCCTTCCCAAATCCACTCTCATCCTTTCTCTTTCTCACACCACTCTCTTGCACTTTCTCTTTCTCCCGCACTTTCTTCTCCTTACTCTTCTCCCGCACTTTTTCCTACTTTCTCTTTCTCCCGCAGTCTCTTATACTCTCTCCTCCATCACTTTTTTTCTATTTTTTCCTTCTCCCGCACTTCCTTCTACTTTCTCCTTCTCCCCTACTTTCTTCTACATTCTTCAACACTCTATTGTACTCACTCCTCCTTCCCACACTGCCATCTACTCTCTCTCTCTCTCCCCGCACTTTCATATGCTCTCTTCTCCCATCATTCTTGTATACTCTATCTTCCCCGCACTCTCTTCTATTCTCTCCTCCCCGCACTCTCCTCTGCTCTTCCCCCCCCCCCCGCCACCATCTTCTACTTTCTCCTCCGATCACTCTTTCCCGTTCTCCCTCACTTCAATACTACTCAACCACTACATCCACTCACTCAATGTAGTCTTGTCTACTTCTCTCTAAGGTGACTACATTGACCGACAAGCCTAATGGTTTCCTGTAACCCAGGAAATTATTTACCAAAGTGGGAAGTAACAATTTAGCCAAATAACGAGGGGATGTGGAGGATCCTATGGTGCCCCTATTAACTGGCTGGAGACAACTGCGGCGTCCATATAGGAGCCAAATATCCGCACTCTTCCCCGCACTTCGCTGTAGTGAGGCACAGTCAACCGCAAGGGAACATCCGTTCACTGAATTGGATGGCCCTGCAGGGGCGGTTGCTTGCCTGCAATTGGTGGGTCCGCTCAGCCAGACTGACCAGAGTCACTCTGCTGTTGTTGCTGCTGCTGGTGCACTACTACCATAACAACAACAATAGCAACCACTACTACTATTACTACTGCTGCTGCTGCTGCTACTACTACTACTACTACTACTCTCCTCCCGCACTCTCTTCTCTTCCCCCTGCACTCTGCTACTCTCCCCTCCCTCCTCCACTTTTCTCTCTCCTTTACTTCTCTACTACTCTCCCCTTCTCCCCAATTGTCTTCCACTCTCTGCTTCTCCTCACTACTACTCTCCACTTCTCCACTCTTCCACTCCCTCCATTACTCCCTCCAACCTTTTTTTTACTCCACCTGTTACTTCCTCCACTCTCTTCTACATCCTCCACTCCTCCCCCACTCTCATCCACCTCTCCATTACTTCCCTCCTCCACCCTACACCATTATGTAAAGACTAAGAATGGGTCCCTGAACGCAATTATATAGGGGTAGGCCACTCCGGGATCCTGCTAATGGAACTTTTCACTTATATTCTGCCTCAATTAAGGAAAAAGATTATGTAGAATATCCCAGGAATTAGCATTATTAGGTTACCGCCAGCCTGCCCCAGGGTGAGAGGGAGGGAGGAAGAGGTGGTGGTGGAGGAGGGAAGAAGGAAGATGAGGAAAAATTGCTGAGGGAGGAGCTGATATTGAGAGAAGGGAGGGAGGAGGAAGGAGAGAGGAAAAGGAACAAAGAGGAGGGAGAGGGAGAGGAAGGGAAGGGGAAGATGGAAGAGAAGAGGAAGGAAGGAAGAAAGAAGATGAAGAAAAATTGATGAGGATGGAGCTGATATGAGAGGAGTGAGAAGGAGAGATGAGAACAGAAGAGAAGGGAAGGGAAGGGAAGCAACAGGAAAGGAAGAGAAGAGGAGGGAGGAGAAGAGAAGGGAAGAAGGAAAAAACGATGATGAGGAAAAACTGCAGAAGAAAGAGCTGATATGAAAGACGAGAGGAAAAAGAAGGAAATTGGGAGGGAGAGGGAGAAGAGGAAGAGCAAAGGAAGAGGTATGCTGAGGAAAAATTTTAAAAGGAGCTGATATTAGAGACGAATAGGGGGAGGGAACAGGGACTAGGGAAGAGGATGAGGGAAACAGAAAAGTAAGAAAAAACCGAGAATGAAGGCGCTGATAAGACAGGAAAGATGGAAGGGAAGGGGAGAGAGGGAGGGAAGAAAGATGATGAGGATAAACTGCAGAAAGAGGAGCTGATATGAGAATGAAGAGGAAAGAAGGAGGGAAAGCGAAGAGAGGGGAAGGGAAGATAAAGAGAAAGGAAGAAAGAAAAGTAAATGCTGCAGAGGAAGAAGCTGATGTGAACGGAGAGATGAAAAAATGAGTGAGAAAGGAAGGGAAGGAAATATGGAAGAGGAGTGATGGTAACCGAAGAGAAAGGAAGAAGAAAGACGAGAACAAAATGCAGGGGAAGAAGCTGATATGAATGGAAAATGGAAAATGGAGAGAAAAGGGAAATGGAAAAGGAGGAGGGATGAGGAAGAGGGAGGAAGAAAGATGAGAAAAACTGCAGGGGAAGGAGCTGATATGAAAGGAGAGTGGACAGGGGAAAGAGGGAAGAGACGGAAGAGCAGGGAGAAGGAAGAGGAGAAATGCAAATGAAGATGGAAGACGATGAGGGAAGACGGAAATAAGAACGAACTGAGAATTAAGGAACCGATGTGAGAGGGGAAAGATATGAGAGGAGGAAGGATGGGGAGGGAAATCAAGGAAAGTGGGTGAAGAGAAGGGAAGAAGAAGAAGAGGAGGGAAGGAAAGCAGGATGAGGAAAAACTGCAGAGAATGGAGTTGGAATGAGATGCTGGAAAGAGAGAGAACGACAAGGAGGGGCGGTAGGGTAAGGAGAATGGAGAAGGAGAGGAAGATGTGAGAAGAGGAAAATGAAGGGAAACTGCAAAGAAGGGAGCAAAACGTGGAGAGAAAAGCGAGAGGAGAGGAAGGATAAGGATGGAAGAAAAGGAGGAAGGAGAGAAGGGACAACGATAAAAACTGCAGAATATGGATCAAAGATGAGGAGGAAGTAAAGAATGGGAGAGAAGGAAAGTGAAAAAGAGTGAATAAGAATGTAAGATAAAAAAAAAAAAATGTGGTGGCAGGCAAATGGAGGCAATGTGTCTGGAAGTAGGGAAGAAAGTCAAAGATGAGGGTAAGGAAATGGAGAAGAAGGGGGGAAAGAAGAGGAAGGAGGAAGCAAAGAGAAGGAAAATTTTTAGGCGAATGAGCTGAGATGGGCAGATGACGTGGAAGAAGAAAAGCGGGAAGGGAAAGGGGATGGAGAGAGGAGAATAAAAATGAAAAGAAAAAGGAGGGAGGAGGAGGAGGACAGGAAGGAAAAGAAGCAGATGAAGAAGAAGACGAAGAAGAAGACGACGACGACGACGACGACGACGAAGAAGAAGAAGAAGAAGAGGAGGAGGAGGAGGAGGAGGAGGAGGAGGAGGAGGCTAAAGGTGAGAGGAATGAGGTGGGAAGGAAAAAGAGATGGAGGAAAGAGAGGCCAAGAAGTGAAGAGCGGGGAAGGAGGAGACAGTGGGAGGAGGGAGAGGTTAAGATTAAGAAAAATTGAAGGAAGGAAGCCGAGATGAGAAAGAGAAGGGACAGGAAGGGTATGAGGGACGGTGCTAGAAGAAGGATAAAAATGGGAGAGAAGAGATGATTGTGTGGGAAGTAGGAATAGAATAGGAGGGAAGAGGGGAAGAGGAGGTAAAAGAGAGCAGGAACATAAGATCATAAGAAGAGAAGATAACGGCAATAGGCCAGTTGATCCGTGCCAGGCAGCTCCTACTATCATTAAAATACTAAAATAAATATTTTTTTGAACATCTCAAACCCATAACAGCATATGCATACTGCATTATAATATTTAACTTAACTTGCTTTGGTTTAAAGCCTGGTATTCTGTCTGCCTGACCAACAAAGGCGTATTGTGGCTCGAAACTGGGTTCGGCTTCGGCTTCACACATTTTCGTGTGATTTAAGCTTCGACTTCGGTAAGATGACTGTCTGCCTGGCTTCGGCTTCGGCTTAAGGAGGCGAAATGGAGAGGGGGGTGCAGAAGGAAGGACAGGAAAAGAGGAAGAGAAGAGGGGCCTATGTAAGGGAAGGGGAAGAATGAACGACGCAGAAAAGGAAGGTCTACAAGTAGGGAAACAGCAAAAGAAGAGAGCTAAGATGAGAAGGTAACAAGAATCAACGGAAAACAGGGAGATACAAAAGGAAAAGGAAGAAGAGGGGAAGGAAGGTTAAGATAAAGAAAAATTACAGATGAAGGAGCTGAAATAAGACAGTGAGACAAGGAAGCAAAGGAAGTGAGGAGGATAGATGTTGGGGAAATGGAAATACAAGAGGGTGGGAGGGAATGTGAATACTCGCATGGACGAAAACTAGAGGAAAATGAGAAGGGACGGAGGATGGAGGGAGGAAGAGACGGGAATGGAAAGCTGGAGAAGGGGGTTAGAAGCAAGAGGGAGGGAAGCTGAATTAAAAGAAAAAGGGGGGGGAGGGAAGGTGGAAAAAAAAAAAAAAAAAAAAAAAAAAAAAAAAAAAGCATCAGAAGTGGGACCTTCAGGGTCCTACGTTTAATGATTTGGAGTGCTGTGGTGCTGTGTGCTGTGGTATCGTGCGGTGTGGTGTGGCTTCACTAAACTCTAACGGAGTGAAGCGAATCTCGTTTCCGATGATCGTTAGCGAGATAAAGATGGATATCACTCCTATAGATCCTTCCCGATCTAAATGTGCGAGAATGGTGTCGAGATGAGAACGCATAAGAGATGAAGGGAAGAGGGGCAAATAACGAAGAAAAAAGAGAGCGGATGGGAAGGCGATGATAGACTGAAGGAGACAAGAGGAAGAGGAGAGGGAGACAGGGAGGAAGACCGAGGGAGACCAAGGAGGGGAGGGAGGGAGGGAGGAAGGAAGATCGAGGGAGACAAGGAGGGCGGGAGGAAGACTGAGGGAGACAAGGAGAAAGGGATGGAGAAAGAAAGAGGAAGACTGAGGGAGACAAGAAAAGTGGGAAGGAAGGAGGGAGGGAGGAAGACAGAGGGAGACAAGGAGAGAGGGACGGAGGGAGGGAGGCATGGGGGGGTGGAGGGGAGGGAGATATGAAGACTGAAGAGGACTAGAATAGAGGAAGCAATACTAGGGGGGAAAAACCACGCGAGGTAATCAGGGGGAGACAAGTAGAGGAGGAGTTAGACTGGTCAGAATTAACACTCAAGCTCCTATGACTCTCTCAGCTAATAAAAACCGTCTGGCGAAAAGCTAAGCACAGAAATGGAGTTGACCCGCCCATGAGAGTTAACAAAAGGGAAATACGCAAAAGACAAGGAGAACGGCTGAGAGAAATTACGAAAAGGGAAAACGGATGGTGAGAGGAAAGGAGGAAAAAAAAAAAGTGAGGGAGTGAGCAAAAAAAGGAAAGAGGATAAATGAGAGGTATTAAGAAACAGGAAATATGGGAAAGACAACAAGAAAGACCAGAGAAATAACGAGGGAGGAATTCAGATCAGGAGGAGAGGAGGAGGACAGGACAATAAGTGAGAATGAGGAAGACAATGAGAGAAGAAGGAAGACTGGGGAGTATTTGGAATGAAAAAAGGAGAGGACAGAACACAATGTTGAGAAATTACGAGAGGGGACCCAGGCAGAACAGAAGGAAAGAAGGGAAGGAGAGGAAGAAAAGAAGAGGATGAAGAGACGGAGAAGAAGAAGAAGAAGAGGAGGGGAAGAAGAATATAAGGAGAGGATGTAGAGAAGGTGAGGAAGAAGAAGAGGAGAGAGGGAGAAAGAGGAATACTAGCACCATGGGAGCAATAAAGGTCCAGTCGGTGGGGGTGTTAAATGCAAGGGAAGGAGAAAAGAAGGACACTAAGGAAAACAGGAGAGAGAGAGAGAGAGAGAGAGAGAGAGGGGGGGGATGGGGGGAGTACTAGTATCACCCTGGGAGGTGTAAAGGCCCCTAGTTCCCCAGTGTGCTGCTCGTGTTAAATGCTGGTCACTAATCCCTGCCTCGCCTCCTCATCCTACTGTCTTGTCCTGTCACCAGCATGAGTCAGCCCCTCCACCATGATTGGCATTACAACATACAACCACCCTCATGTGCACAGATATACAGTACAATCCTCTAATCGCACATGTACACTCTTTCTAGTTCCTTCATCTTTATCTGCTTCCTCATTGTCAATATGATAAAGGATTAGGCAATGATTATATAGACAGACATAATCTTGAATTTGGCTCACTGTTGTATTTTTTTTTTTTTTTTTGGGGGGGAAGGAACGCTTTGCGGACTCCTGGCCTTTGGTTCCTTCTTCGCATTAAAAAAAAAAAAAAGGTATAATATAGATAATCAAGATCGATAGAGTACAGTCAACACACACACACACACACACACACACACACACACACACAATTATAATAACATTCACACATTTAGTCGGCATTAACAATACATGAGGACTACATACACACACACACACACACACACACACACATTATAATAACATTCATACATATTTAGTCGGAATTAACAATACATGAGGACTACACACACACACACACACACACACATGTCGTAAAGACTTTGCAGTTAATTGTAGAGAAGTATATGTTAGACTTGTGGTCGAGCGGCTTTTATATCTTGTAGTAGTTTCCCCACCAGATGTCATGTAGTGACGGGAGAGGTAAAGAATAGTATGGGACTATCTTTATTTGTCTTGGAAATATTAAACAGGTATAATAGTATAAGTCCTGGGTAGCTACCTCCCTGTCTCGCTATCTCTCTCTCTCTCTCTGTTCTCAAGTTAATCTCCGTCTCGACCTCTCTATAGGGTCGCTTGTCTCCTTCTAAACTCTCTTTCCTCACATCTCGTGTAGTAGGGTGTGTGTGTCACGTATCTTCCTCGTGGCAACAGAACTTTCTCACGAGAGGACTGCTGACAGCTAACTGAATCATCTTACTGGCCGCTGTCGTCAGCTTTCCCCCGTGTAAGCGTTTAGCGCTGCTCGCTTCTCGCAAACACAACACCTTCTCATCGTTTGACTTCCTGCTTCTATCTGTCTCTCTATCTATCTATTTATCTATCTATCTAGTATGATTTGCAATTATAATATGGAGACCTACCACATTGCTCTGCCGCGCAAAATGGCGTACCATCGACATTTAATAGTTATAATATATTAATACATACTACATACACATTATAATGAACTTATAAGCTAATTAAGTGAAATACATAATATTGTAAAGTAACATAATTGTATGAATATTGTATACATATATTATTCATAGTAAATAGTGATTATTCAGTAATATTACATTTTAAATAAGTTGTATACATATTTGAATAAATGCAATATAATTGTGCAATGGTAATACTGCTAAGTTATACATTACATATTTGAGTTATCACTTTAGTAATGTCTAATATTTCACCTAACTTGTATGATGATACTGGTAATATAGAATTGTGCTATAATTGTATGACTTATAATATTGTACTAACATTGTGGTACTACATAATTGTAACATTTTATGAATTGTTACCAAATATTGTGTTAATGCATAATTGTGTTGGCCTTATAATTATAGTTACATAAAAGTTACATCTTGTTAATGCAACTGTTTTGTCGTTACATAATTGTTACATATCGTTTGTAGGTACATAATTGTTGTTAAAGTTACATAAAAGTTACATCTTGTTAATGCAACTGTTACATAATTGGCAAAGTGTAACATAATGCAATCGTTTGTCGTTACATAATTGTTACATATCGTTTGTAGGTACATAATTGTAGTTAAAGTTACATAAAAGTTACATCTTGTTAATGCAACTGTTACATAATTGGCAAAGTGTAACATAATGCAATCGTTTGTCGTTACATAATTATAATATGGAGTAACATAATTGTAATAACTGCAGTCCTAACATATGCTGCGGTCGATGATAGTGATGATGTGTCGTGCCACTTGTATGTGGAGACAACAATTTGCTTTTTTGTTTGTAGTTTACGTGGTATTTTGACTTATGTAGTAGCACTTACACTTATTTTCATTTGTTTGTTATGTGATCTTACTCTATTTCTCTTTTATCTGTTTTACTTTTCTTTCTTTCCTTCTTTTTTTTTTTTTTTTTTTTTTTTTTTTTTTGTATGTATTGATTTTCCATAGTTTGTTTCTCTTTGCTTGTGTACGCTTGTTTCCATGTTGTTCATGGTTACTGGCTAATTTTCTTGGGATACTTTTTCAAAGTTTAGTTTATATTGCACAGATACTATAAAATGATATTATATAGTCCCATATTTTGTTATTTTATATAAAAAAAAAAATATATATACATATATACAGTATTAACTATACACACTGACTTGTTCACCTGTACCTATCGTGAGTAATATGTGTGTCAGCACTGTGTGGAAATCATTGTCTTCACGATTGTGTTGAAGATGTTCACTCTTGCTAACGGCATTTGTGTTGGCCATTTTTTTTTTTCTTTTTTTTTTTTTCTAGAGTACCTTGTAACTTAATTTATATGTTTCCACTAGGTAGCTTTAATTAATAAATGTTTAATACAGTTCTTTTAATCGCTCACTGAGTAACTGTGATGGTGTATTTTCTTTATCACTTGTAGATGTAATGATGTATAGTTGTATGTATGAAACACGTATTTTATGTAGGTATAAATGGTAACACTCGTTGGTAGTAAATAAATATTATAATAAATGAATGAATATATACTGTGTAGAATGTTTATTGTTGGTGCAAGTATTTAATGATTGAATTATGAAGATAATTGAAGTAAGTATGTGTATTTAAACTGTAACTATACAGCACGTTTTATATGTTTGTGCAGAAGCTTATTGTCTATCACTGTGTATTGTATAAATGAAGTAACTATGTAACTTACTAATTTTTACCGTGGTGGGAAATGGTGTGAGTGGTGGTGCAGGTGGTGTGTTGACTGACGTGGCGTCTGTTCAGCAAGCACGCATGATGACCTCAACTTCCCACACTGGTAGCTGTGGTGAGTGAATGAGTAGCGATGAGTAACTTGAGTGAAGACGAGTGAGTAAGATGAGTTGTAAATATGGACTTGGTGGTTTGCTGCGTGCATTGACCTCTTCACACCTGCGTAAGCGTTGGGGGTTTGGTGGATGTAGCAGAGAGAGGAGGGTGAGGTCTGGTGGTTATGAGTTGTGAATCGTCTCTCACTCTTCGTTTGTTTGTTTGTTTTCTTTCTTTCTTGATGTATTCTTGGTCCTTTTTTCTTGTGATTTACTCGTTGTGGGATGAAGACTGCCGCTACTTGTAGGTGCGTGTAGAAGAGTATACAGACGACGTAGAGTTGTTAATTGTAGTTGATTGTAGATGGCTGTAGTTGATTGTAGATGGCTGTAGACTTTGTAGAACTGGAGCTAACCTTGTAGTCTCGGTTGCTTTTGTAGAAATTTGCTTTTAATTCGGAGACGATGTCCGCAGATTTGCTGGTTTGTCGTTAAGCTACTTGCAAGGCGTCGAGTGATCTCTTGACCTCTGCATCAGCGTAATGATCTGGGAGACGAAGGGGACAGGAGCTGATATTGTTGGTTGTTGTCAATCTTGATATTTTGTAGGAATTTAATGTTGATTCGTAGACGAGGTTCGTATACGTTCGCTGCTACCAAATGTCGTAAAAACTTTGTAGTTAATTGTAGAGAAGTATATGTTAGACTTGTGGTCGAGCGGCTTTTATATCTTGTAGTAGTTTCCCCACCAGATGTCATGTAGTGACGGGAGAGGTAAAGAATAGTATGGGACTATCTTTATTTGTCTTGGAAATATTAAACAGGTATAATAGTATAAGTCCTGGGTAGCTACCTCCCTGTCTCGCTATCTCTCTCTCTCTCTGTTCTCAAGTTAATCTCCGTCTCGACCTCTCTATAGGGTCGCTTGTCTCCTTCTAAACTCTCTTTCCTCACATCTCGTGTAGTAGGGTGTGTGTGTCACGTATCTTCCTCGTGGCAACAGAACTTTCTCACGAGAGGACTGCTGACAGCTAACTGAATCATCTTACTGGCCGCTGTCGTCAGCTTTCCCCCGTGTAAGCGTTTAGCGCTGCTCGCTTCTCGCAAACACAACACCTTCTCATCGTTTGACTTCCTGCTTCTATCTGTCTCTCTATCTATCTATTTATCTATCTATCTAGTATGATTTGCAATTATAATATGGAGACCTACCACACACACACACACACACACACACACACACACACACGCACGCACGCGCACACACACACACACACACACACGCACGCACACACACACACACACACACACACACACACACACACACACACACACACAGGCTAGTCTATGCGCACATACACTAACCCTGCATGAGCACAATAACAACGCACATAACATCAGTATACAAGATCACTTTTCTCACTTACTCGTATACTTCCTCGTGGACTTCACGACTCCCTGGCGACTCTTTCTTAACGAATGTAGAGGATGAGTTGTTACGAAGCCTGTTAAGAGCGTAAGAAGGCAGCGTGTGTGTGTGTGTGTGTGTGTGTGTGTGTATGTGTGTGTGTGTGTGTGTGTTTTGGGGAGTATAATGTGTGCAGAAAGAGGGGTGGGATGGCTGCGTGAGGTGTCGGGATAAGATTCCGTGAGATGAGTAAGGATAAGATTGCGTGAGATGAGTCGGGATAAGGCTGCGTGAGAAGAGTCAGGATAAGACTGCGCAAGGTGAGTGACGAAAAGGATTCAACAGGAAACAGTTGTGTGATATGACTCAATTCATGATGGACTTAATTATGCGTGGTGAGTATGGATAAAATTACGAGAGGTGAGTCAAGATAAGGATGCATGAGATGAATCAAGATAAGGTTGCGTGAGGTGAGTAATGATAAAGTACTGTAAGGTGAGTCAGGATAAAGTATTGTGAAATGAGTCAGGATAAAATAATCTATTGTGAAGTGAGTCAGAATAAAGTACTGTGAGGTGTCAGGATACAGTACGAGTATTGTATGGTGAGTCAGGATAAAGTATTGTGAGGTGAGCAGGATAAAGTATTGTGAGGTGAGTCAGGATATAGTATTGTGAGGTGAGTCAGGATAAAGTATTAGGAGGTCGTGAGAGATAAGTGCGGTTGAAGCTAAGTAGGAAGAAACGCTCTCTCTCTCTCTCTCTCTCTTACTGTGTATATGCAAAACTGATTCTCCATTTTTATCTATTTCCCCTCCACTATGATACAGGGTCAGGCAATAGGCATGTGACAGAGATACAAACTTACTCATAGACAATTTACACACACACACACACACACACACACACACACACACACACACACAAAGCCTCCCAACCTTCCTTATCTAGTGTCCCTGGGCGTAAATTGTGTGAAGTCAGGTGTGTTTTACTGCCCCGCTCAAGAACACACTCACCGTCCTGTACACGGGAAATACAGAGTCCACCTACCCTGCCCACACACTCATGTTATATTCACTCTCTCTCTCTCTCTCTCTCTCTCTCTCTCTCTCTCTCTCTCTGACTACCTACCTATCAACTGTATACCTATCTATCTATCTATCCATTGTACTATATTTATCTGTCTGTTTGTCTGTCGACCTGTCTATCTATACATCTATCTCTGTATGCCAAGATATTCCCGCTTTAAATCTTTTTCAGTTTTTCCCACATCAACCCTTCCATCTTCCATTCTCTTCCTCTTCATACAACCCACCTCCAACTCTCCTCCTCCCCATCCATCTCTCAAACCCTGCGAGCACAGGGCAAGTCTGGAGCTACAAATTCCACAACCGACTGTTTGGAAAATTTTGCGGAAACGATTGAAAATGGTTCCTTACACACTGCAGTTATTGCAAAGTTTAAGTGACCATGACAAAACCACACGTTGTGATTTCTATACAGAAATGCAGGAGCGTTGTGAAGACGACAGGTTCATGAAGCGTCTGATTTTCTGCGACGAGTCGACACTCCATAGCAGTGGAAACGTAAACAAACGGAATGTTCGCCTATGGAGAAGTGAAAATCCTTGGGCAAAAGCGCAGCATACGCGAGATTCCTCAAAGGTTACTGTCTTCTGTGCTATGTCCTGTAAAAAAGTGTATGACACCTTTTTTGAAGAAAACGCTGTAACAGGAGCTTCATATCTCAAAATGCTAGAGAATTGGTTGATGCCTCAAATGCAAGAAGACAGTGACAATAATTTCTCAAAAGAATAAAGGTCCCATTGGCACCAGTAAGTTCGCAATTACCTCGATGCAAATCTTCCACGGCGCTGGATTGGCCGAGCAACAGCCGACAACGTGTCACTCATACGTTGGCCACCACGAAGTCCAGATCCAACAGCTTGCAATTTTTTCTTATGGGGATATGTCAAAGACAATGTAATCGTCTCTCCAGTTCCTGTTAATTTTGATGATCTGCAACAACGTATCACAACTATTGCTGCTAGTGTTGATGATATGTTAATGCGAGTTTGGCATGAATTCGACTACCGGTACCGCATTGATATATGCCATGCGACTAGGGGTGCACACATTGAATATCTATACATTGTTGTAATAAATTTAAAAGACATTCTCTACAAAACTGTGCATCCTGAGTGTCAATATCTCATACAGTTTTGGCTTCACAAAATTTTGAAACTGTCTATTTCTTTTGTAATAACCCTGACTCTGCCTCCCACTCCTCCATGTCTCCGTGTTCTCTTTTTTCATCCTTCTTTTTTTCCATTCCTTCAAGCCACCCCTTCCTCCCCTTCTGTCCTTCTCTTCTTCTTTTCCTCGAGGTCTCCCCGTCCTCTGCTGGCCTACTCTCCCTCCTTTCCTCCAACTCTCCCCGTCCCTCCCCCCTCCCTCCTCCGGACTATGCCTGATATTTCCTTTTCCTGCCTCTCCGTGGACTGTGCCGGACTGGAGTGACGACTGAGGTTCACTGTGAAGGCGGCCCCATGTACCCTTTTGTTTTTATTAACATTCACTTTACGCAGGCACAGAGATGACGGGGGGGGGGAGAGAGAGAGAGAGAGAGAGAGAGAGAGAGAGAGAAGGGGGGTGAAGTGAGGGAGATAGAAACATTAGGGGAGAGGAAAGGGTGAGGAACAGAGGAAGGTGCGAAGGATGAGGGACAGGAGAAGGGAAGGCTGAGGTACGGACAGAGGAGAGGAAGGGAGGAAGACGGAAGGGAAAATAAGAGAAAGTATGATGGAGTGACAGAAGGGATGAGGAAATGAAAGGGAAGGAGGTGGGAAGGGCTGAGGAAGAAAAAAAAACGAAGGAATGAAGAAGTGGCGGGGACGAGAAAGGGGAGGGAGAGGAAAAGGGAAAAGGAGAGGAAATGGGAAGAAGGGAAAGTATTGGGTAGTAAAGCTACGTACCAGACAGATGAATGAGATGAAGATGAGAGAGTAAGAGGACGACAGACGAAAGAAGGGATAAGGTAGGGTAAGGACGAAGTAGTCAATAAAACAAAGATCAATGAGAATGCATCAAGTGTCAGGGATGGTACTGTGTGAACTCGTGTGTGTGTGTGTGTGTGTGTGTGTGTGTGTGTGTGTGTGTGTGTGTGTGTGTGTGTGTGTGTGTGTGTGTGTGTGTGTGTGTGTGTGTGTGTGTGTGTGTGTGTGTGTGTGTGTGAGAGAGAGAGAGAGAGAGAGAGAGAGAGAGAGAGGAGAGAGAAAGGCACTGAATAGGAAAGTGAGTGGCTGTAGCAAACATGAACGAGTGAAGGCGAGAAAATGAGAAAATGTAGTTCGTCACAGTGTCGTAATTTTTTATTACTGCTGCCACCAGACGATTTTATTTGCCAACGAGGATACTTTTCGACCTGGTGGAATTAGGAACAGTCTTCATTAGCCCCTTCACTACTACAGGTCTGCTTAGCTTCATTAAATCGTCTGGTAGTAGCAAGAACAAAATACATGACAGAATTACAGGGGTTTGACGAAGAGAGACTGAAAGGGAAGTGAATAAGGGTGAGTGACTGAAAGGGTACACAGACTGAAATCAAAGGAGTGAGTGGGTGAAGTACTGTGCTCAATGGAGATTTACGAAATGAATGAATGATGATAACAGTGAAAATGAGACAGACTAAGAGAGTGAATGCATGGGTAAATAAGCAAATCAACCTAACTGAATGACACCCTGGATGAGTGTGACTTGACTAAGAGATGAGTGAAAGAGTGATATTCAGAAATAGTGGCAGAATCGATGAATGGTGAATAAGTGAAGTGAGTGTGTGAGTGAGTGAGTAAGTGAACTGAGTGAGACCATGAGTGAGTGGGTGTGAGTGTGACTGACTGACTGACTGACTGACTGACTGACTGACTGAATGAATGAATGAATGACTGGGTGGGTGAAAGAATGAGTGAGAATGGAGTGATCAGCATCAGAGAAGGTGAGAATGAGCGAGCGAGGGTGGAACGATCATTATGTGACATAAGTAAGTGACAGCGTGAGTGAGGGTGGCGTACTGAGTGTGATATGTGTCAAGTAATCAGTGTGTGTGTGTGTGTGAAGTGATCAGTTAGTCAGTGAGTAAATGAGCAAGTGTGTTAGTGAAGAAGTAGGTGAGACAGTAAGAGTGAGGGTGAGGTGAGCAGTATAAGTGAGACTGTGTGATCGTGAAGAGTGATCAGTATGCCGCCTCACATCTCGCTAATTCTACCAGTCGCTCCCACGGCTAGGATCTGTGAGGCTTAATCGGCTTCCAGGAGGAGCAGGAGGAACCGGAGGAGCAGCACCAGCAGGAGGAGGAGCAGCACCAGCAGGAGGAGGAGGGATACAGAGATGCAGAAGAGGAGGTGGAGGAAGAAGATGGGGAGGAGGGGTACAAGGAGAAGCAGGAGCAGGAAGAGCCGGAGGAGCAGCACCAGCAGGAGGAGGAGGAGGAGGAGGAGGAGGAAGAAGAAGAAGAAGAAGATAGGAGGAAGAGGGGTACAAAGATGCGGAAGGGGAGGTGGAGCAAGAAGATGGAGAGGAGGGGTACGAAGAAAAAAAATAGGGAGAAGAGGACGTGGGAATGGATGAGGTGAAGAAGGAGGAGGAGGAGCAGAAGGAGGGAGGGGAACAGGAGAAGGCGACGAAACAGGAGGAAAGGAGGTAAATGCTTGAGGAAAAAGATGGTGAAGAGGAGGGAAAGAGGGCGTGGTAGGAAGAACAGTTATGGAAGAACGAGAGGAGACAAAGAGAGACAGACTCGATTAGAAGGAAGAAGATAAGGGAAGAAGGAGGAGGAAAAAGAAAGAAAAATGGAAGAGGGGAGAAGAAGGAGGAAGACGATCAAAGAAAGAGAGAAAGAGAGAGAGAGAGAGAGAGAGAAGCAGAAAGGGGGGTAAGGATTAGCGTTAAGAGGATGCAAACACCACTACATTATTAATCAACCATATGTTCACTTTCCCCTTCAGTTTTTACTCATAATTCGTGTCTTTATTTGCAGATCTTCAGTGAGGGACACAGACAGGGTGAATGCAGGGAAGGTGGGTGGGAGAAGGATAGGAAGACCGAGAATGAAGTACAAGAAAAATAGTGTGGGGGGGAGGGTACATGAGGGAGGGTGGTTTAGATGGGCAGGAAGGTGGCAAGATGAGACAGAGAGAACTGGGGGCGTTTTGGTCGAGGCCACACTGGATAAACGCTGACGTCGGCTGA
Source organism: Coenobita brevimanus (assembly GCF_032717465.1). Taxonomy (NCBI): domain Eukaryota; kingdom Metazoa; phylum Arthropoda; class Malacostraca; order Decapoda; family Coenobitidae; genus Coenobita; species Coenobita brevimanus. The sequence continues at coordinate 22,872,514 of NC_137004.1, forward strand.
GATCGGGCGTCTGGCAACTGATCGATAGATACAGATAAATAGATAGATAGGTAGATAGGAAGAGAAGATAGAGACCGTAAGACTGACAGATAAGAGATGAAATTAGGGCCGTACGGTATAAACAGCGTAATATATTCATGTCAACCTTTCCTGGTGAGTAAAAAGTTTGGGCAGAATGAAGGAAAGGCTGAGAGAGAGAGAGAGAGAGAGAGAGAGAGAGAGAGAGAGAGAGAGAGATGAGTTACGGTGGATGAGAAAACCAAGAGTAAATGAAGAACGAGTGAGAGCAAAGAACCCATTTTTGGCGTTAGATTATCACGACGCCCTCCCCTCCCCCCTCGCTCTCAAAGTCCCAGCTTCCGACAGTTATCCATTAGATCCACCAACGTCCCAGTTATATTCACCAGGTTTATACGCGCTAGTAGCTGTGGCCGAAAATTGGGAGCCCAAGCAGAGCTGTAAATGCAGGAGCCTCACCTAGGAGCACGCAGGAACTGGACAAACATAGCGCTGATAAAACTGGGCCGAGATTGGCTGTGGCTGCGATAACATTCATCTCCACTCCGTTTGTGCTCCGGCCACGCCCTGGATCTACAACACTTGCCGGGTAAATTCATGGTGTGTGTGTAACGAACTATTCAAGCATTGCATACCACTGGGCAACAACTCCGCTGCTACTGACCCTCTGTGTATATGACATAGCGATTGTACACAAGTTATTTTTCCCTCCTCCCCAGTTGACTTTAGGAGACAATTCTTTGTCATGCAAATAACAATAATAGCAACAACAACAATAATAATTATAATAATAATAGCAATAACAACAATAATAATAATAAAAACTATTCAAGCACCTACCTACCACAGGGCGAAAACACCATTGCTGGTGACTAATACTTGGGGTCACAATACATTGTGCACTTTCTTTTTCGTGGCTCCTTTGCTGGCTGTCCGAGAGAACTAGTTGTTATGTATAATAATAATAATAATAATAATAATAATAATAATAATAATGCTTTAGTTACTGAACATTCAGTGACGTAATTTTTTAAATATACATCTGCAAAAGACTTATAATTCCCACTCTTCAAGAGCATTCCTAATTAAACTGCAAAACGTCGAGTAACTTCAGAAATTTCAGTTGCAAACGAATTCTCCCGCCACGGCTAAAAACAAAAGCAAGTATCGAGCGCTCCCATTTTTCTTTCATCTCCTCTTTGTCAACCTAAGCGTATAACGTAATAAGCTAAATTCCAGAGCATAAGAAACGCAAT
>NC_137004.1:22876287-23009323 GCF_032717465.1 Coenobita brevimanus
CGGCACTGTGTGCGCCTACTCACGACAACTCGTGAGAAGTTTCTGAGGATTACAGATGACATTTTCAGTAAGGCAGCAGGGCTAATAATTTTTGTTCTACGGCTCTTTTTTACCTACTTATATATCATTTATATATCAAAGATTATTCTTAATAATGCAATTAGGTTAGCTTTGCAATGATGGTAGTAATTATTAACAATCCTGCGAGGCGGGATAGTATCATTTTCGGCAACGCGTCCTATACCGTTACGTGAGATTCAGGCTCTGTGTGTGTGTGTGTGTGTGTGTGTGTGTGTGTGTGTGTGTGTGTGTGTGTGTGTGTGTGTGTGTGTGTGTGTGTGTGTGTGTGTGTGTGTGTGTGTGTGTGTGTGTGTGTGTGTGTGTGTGTGTGTGTGTGTGTGTGTGTGTGTGTGTGTGTGTGTGTGTGTGTGTGTGTGTGTGGTTAGAATTTCACACAATGGTGAGCCCTGCTATGATGAAATTAAGTGGCGAAAAACTTCAGTACTACGTACAACTTAAAACTTTCAACCCAAAGACGTCATATTTTTTTTAGCTCCTGCTAACTGAAGATTTTATTCCGCTTAAGATCAATTTTTTAACTGCAGATTTTTGGATGCAGCCTTCATTAACTCATTCACCACGAGGGGTCTCTCCTAAGCTGAATAAAACAGACTACCATAATTAACTCATTTCTTCGAACGTGAGATAAGACTCGCCCACTTATCTCTCCCTAACCAGTCTACTGAAAGTTCTAGAGTATAACTTGCACAGTTCTGGTCGCAACTGCTGATGACGTACCTCTCATCCAGTGTTTATCATCATCATCATTTATGTCCACTGTAATAATACACAATCGCCGTTGCCACAGATAATAGACTTCAGTACTGTTCGGGAATTCAAGAAAGTTGAACCACCCTGTTTTTCACTTCGCCCATTTCAGTAACCATTTACAATATGCAAGTGAAATATTACTACAGTACACTAGTAATTTCTCTCACTCACCTTAATTGATACGATAACACTGAGAGAGAGAGAGAGAGAGAGAGAGAGAGAGAGAGAGAGAGAGAGAGAGAGAGCGAGCAATTTATTTCCGCTGGGTCAAACAAATACAGATGATGACTGATATAAACGAACATTGACGCGTCCTTCAAACGTCACGTCAAGGGAAGCATTAATGCAAAACACTGACAACCGCTGCACCCTAATTCCTGGAGAGAAAGTTCAGCCAGAGGAGCGGTAAAAAATGGAAAGAAGACACAGGTCCGTGAGGAAAAGGGGGACAGTTTACAGATCATTAGCCGTGGGGCTGGGTCTTCTGCCGACGTACTCATAAAGTTTCTCGGGCCTAATAGACGTATTCTAAATTCCACAAGACTTCTTAACTCCTCTTCTTTAGCAATTTGTTTTGTACATTACACTGTAACGTTCATCTGTATGATTTTTATACCGCTTTAGTATCGACATGGTTTGTATTAATGGTATACAAGAAGATACTGCGGTGTAATGAGCAGATCAAATCGTTAATAGAGATGTTCTACGAAATCTCCAGTCACTAAATATACGACCCGAAGCTGCGTGTTAATGCTTTTATCTTAACTCACACAGCCGGCAAAACATTACAATACACAAAGTGAAAAATAACGTAAAAAATACGACAGAACAACACTATTTCCAGCATTATTTCCCTATCATGGAGGCTTCTTTACCATAAAAACTATGCACCTTCCTGAATACTGTGGCCCTGTTAGTAGGTTGCTGGCGCTCACTTTACTTACAAGGTTGCGATGCTTTGAGTCTTCTTGTTTACCAGTGGCACTCAGACCATCCGCCGGCCTAGTTAAGGAAGCGCTCACAAAAAGATGACATAATGTTGTGTTGTGGTGGCTTTCTTACATGATGTGTTGCCTTAACAAAAACTTTGTCAAGAAATCTGAAACTTCGTTTACAGTAATGCCACAAATTTCATTCTCATTCCATTCACTTTTTAAAACTCTCTCTCTCTCTCTCTCTCTCTCTCTACTGTATATTCACAGTAGGCAAACAAATGACGTTTCTAACCACAGTATAACCCATATTCAGTATCTTTCTTCACATTTCTCTCATCTCATCTTATACAGTTACATTTCCTTGAGATCCTTTACATTTTCCATGAACCGGTCATATCCATCTCACTAATACCCATCACAAAGATGAATTCCACTTCTCAATGCATCACATTCATGAATGACGCGTCAGATTTCAGTTATTACATTTTCTCGACGACTCCTAAAGTAGCACTAACTGGAACTTCTCAGCCAAATAACTTTTTAACCCCTTAATCAAAATGATTACAATGGCTTTGTTCCATCATGGCTACCTACAGACAATTTTATTCTGATAGGAGAAACCTGTGCGCTCTCCAGTAAGCCTTTCATGAAGATGAAGTTTTATTTTCCCACTTCACAGGTTACAACAAAGGTTGAGGCGTGGCCTCTTTCCAGGAGGAAGAAGTGGTCGTCATAAAAAAAAAAAAAAAAAAAAAAAAAAAAAAAAAGTGGCCTAGCAACCGGAAGTATTATCGAAAATAGTTCGGGGACTACCATTAATATTGTTATGGAAATCTTTTTAGGGCTGTCAATGGCAATACCTGCGCTTGGTGTGTGCCTCCACGTTTCAAGTTTTTTGCTGTGGATTAGAGCGGCACAGACTTGCTGCGCTTACTACTCTTAGCTAGGGGCCTCTAAAATGGCAAATTCATCCTCTTGGGCAAAGCACCGTAAAACAGCAGCTTTTGAGCTTGGGCACTTTGCTAGGCATAAAAGGTCTTCATGCCAAAGACAAAGTGCCAATCGGGAAGCCTATACTTGTTAAAACAGCCGGTTTCTGTGCAGCTCGAAAAATTGGCTACTCTATCGAAACGAAGAATAAAACTGCGTCTTTTTGCCAGGACCTTATAAATATATGGACAAATGAGCTCCAAGTTTTGTATTGAAAAGGTTGTAAATATATGATGTTAGCCGTTCAAGCTGATAGCATTTTCTTCTTTATTTCATTCCAACCACAATTAATAATGATGTTTAAAATTACGCATCATGGTATTGACAAAACCGCACAGCTCTGCAAAGCTTCTGTTCAAAGCATCAACTATCATACACCAGATTTGAGACACTCCAGCATTAACCGTTTATTACCATCCCCATCCTTCTCTCTACAAGCCTGCCCTTAACAAAAATTTTAAAATACGAGTTCTTGGTACACTTAAAAACTTAGTATGTCTATAATACTGTACCCAAAACTTACCCTGCATCCACAATTCCCTCGACTCGGCATTCCTTATATTCTCACCTTCACGAAAACCGTTCCTACACTCTGTCACTTGTCAAAATCATTTACTCACACTTCTAATTCCATCAAAATTACCATTTTATCTTGTATGGTAGTTATCACTTCCTTAAGTACGATTACTTTTTTTAACCTTAATATTTATTTAAATAAAACTAGCTCATCCAACGCCTTTTCTTGAATATTAATAACTAATTCTATTTTAATTAACCTCTCCAGTACGATGACGTCCATTTCCTTCATTACCCCTACAACTAGATTGTTTTATTCAGCTATATGTGAGACTTGCTGTTCATGTATATATCTATCAATCTATCTATTGCCAGACGCCTTAATCCCTCATACGGGGTGGCCACAAACAAACTGCCTCCACGTCACCCTGTCCCCCTCCATTTCACTGCCCTGCTCCCAATTCACACCCCTTCCTTCACATACCTCTCCACTCCATCTCATCCTTGGCCTTCCCCTCCCTCTCTCCCCCTCCAACTCACTCACATACACTCTCCTCGTCAGTGTCTCACTCTCCATCCCCTCCACATGGCCAAACCACCTCAGTGTGTCTCTCCTAATGCTTCCTATCACATTCACATCCACACCACAGCGCTCCTTCACCTCCTCATTTGTCAGTCTGTCTCTCCATGTGACTCACAGGCTCCTCTCAAATAACTCATTTCCACTGCTCTCACTCTCGTGTCCCTCCAACAACGTCCAAGCTTCACTTCCATACGTCAGAGTGGATATCACAATACTGTCATGCAATAACTTTTTCACTTCCATGCTCACTTCCCTGTTTCTTATCACTGCTTTCAAGGAACCAGCAACCTTTCTTCCTTGTTGTACCCTTTCAAGCACTTCACCCTCCAAACTTCCATCCTTACTCATCACACTACCCAAGTACTTAAACGTACTCACATTTTCCATTTCCTCATCATCCAATCTCACTGTTCATTCACTGGCTTCACCTCTCTCGAAGACCATAACTTTACTCTTCCCTGCATTCACCTTTAAATTCCATTTCTTACACACTCCTAAACTCAACCCCCAAGCCTTGCAGCACCCCTTCGTCTTCACATAACAACACAGTATCATCTGCAAACAACACTACAGAGAGTTTCCAAACACTGCCTTCTCTCATTAGGGCCAGTCCAACATCCACTGCCCTACCTTGTATCTCTTTTATAACCCCATCCATATACAGATTGAACAATCATCGAGACATGACACATCCCTGTTTCAACCCAACCTTCAAATAGAAAAACTCACTCAGTTCACTATCCACACGCACTGCAGCCTTAGCACCCTCATACATACTCTTCACAGCATTCAACAACTTCCCATCTACTCCTTATATTCTTAATACTTTCCACAATCCTTGTCTATCCACCCTGTCATATGCTTTTTCCAAATCCATGACGGCCGCATACAACTTCTTTCCCTTCTCTAGACACTTTTCCACTAAAGATCTAGATATCTGATCTACACAATCTCTTCCCTTCCTGAAGCCTCCCTGTTCTTCTCCAACTAATTCCTCTGTTATTTCCCTGACTCTGTCAATAAGTATCCTACCGTATACTTTTCCTATTACACCGAGAAGACAAATATAACTATGATTACCACACACTTCTTTTTCCCCTTTCCCCTTGTACAAGGGAATAATTATACTTGACTTCCAATCATCCGGGAGTTTACCATCCTCCCAGGCCAATCTGTACATCTTCCACATCCATTCTACTACTATCTCTCCCCCATGCCTCAGCACTGCACCACACACTCCATCAATTCCTGAGGCTTTCCCCATTTTGACTTTCTTCATCGCTTCCATATATATATATATATATATATATATATATATATTAATTCAGATGTCTAATATATAATATGGAGTATGACTCGCTCGGAAAATGATAAACAGAATTCCTAGCTTTCATCGCTTCCCTCAAGTCTGTGTGTGTGTGTGTGTGTGTGTGTGTGTGTGTGTGTGTGTGTGTGTGTGTGTGTGTGTGTGTGTGTGTGTGTATACTGTGACAAGGCATAGTCCCTTAGATTTAGCCGAACATCATTATGCATATCTTCAAGTTTCGCCAACGATGCAGACTAATTACCTATTTATTTTAGGGTGAGTTGTATATTTGGTATGGCAAGGGCGTACCTAGTAATACTGATTGTGCGAGGGGTCCAAAACACACACACACACACACACACACACACACACACACACACACACACACACACACAGGGAACGTGAATTATGCATTTCCCTACACTTGTTACAATATATACATGGAAAAAAATCTTCAATATACATACAGTACATAAAGAAAGAAATACTGTACCTGGAACGAGTATTACCAATCTAATGCGTATCCAAGAGGGACAGTGCGGGAAATCTGGGTAATAAAATTTAAGAGGGGAGCCCTCCAATGTGAAAGAATGAGCTTCGCAACTATGGACCGGTAGGCGAAGGGTGGTACGGTACATTAAGTTCTTAGCCCGAAGTTAACCCCTCTTACAGCACCTACGGACTCTGAGTAGCAGATCAAACTGGTTCGATTATTACTGCCGCGCATGAACGTCACAATAACATTATTTACCCGTAACAGGTTGTCCTTTCTTCCACGTCGGAATGTCGGGAGCCGTACTTAAGCTCTGAGCCCAGTTCTGCATATAAATGTTAGCATGCAATTTGTAAATCAAGCGAAACTTGTACAATGTATGTTACAGAAGCAGACATAAACAGAAACAAGAAGCGTGCCAAGGCACAGCAAACCCGTCCCCAGCTGTCATTATAGTGCTGACGAATGAACAAAACAGGATTTCTAGTCTAAGATGTAACATATCAAATTTGGAGTAAATCTGATAAAAAAAATTTGCGATTTTATGCCCATTTGAAATTTTAGGCCCGACCCACTTGACACTGACCCATCTACCGCTAACTGGGGGGTGACCCCTCTGAAGTAATGAGGCATGTTATAGGATGCAGATCTGAAATATCTACCTTTAGGTTTTGCTTGCATGTCGATATGACGAACTTGAAAATGACTGTCGAAAAAATGATTTTTTTTTTTTTTTTACATTTTTTGGGCCTACAACCTGGGCCTTGGCACAATTTGGACCAAATTATAATCAGGTGATGAAAAGGTCATAGCCCATCATCCCTGTAATTTAAGTCAAAATCGCACCAGTAGTTTTCGCGTAAAGTTGTTAACAGACGCCAGACAGACAGACAAACGGAGTGCAAACAATACCGTCTCCGAGCCCTTCCGGGGAATGGACGGGTAATAAAAAATGGAATATGAACTACGGTATGGTAATTTTTTACCTTAACACCTACTCATGCCGAGAAAAGCCAACAGGTCAGCATTATAGTACATATTATTCTAAGCAAATTTTCTTCTATCATAACCCACAGAAATTAACCGTGTCCGAGATATTAATTATCTTTGCAAAGGGTCCATATGGCTGCCTCCGGTTTTAATGTTAATGTACTTATTTAAGAAAAAAAAACAATTAATCAAACAAAAAAGGATGTGAAAAGCCGCGTTTGGTTTTAAAGTAACCAGACGCAGTGTTTATACCTAACCTTACCCTAGCCGTAATACCTTACTCTGAGAAGGACACGGGAAAATGACGGCCTTACATGTACGACGGCGTTAAGTCCAATGTAAACAAACCCGAATATTCTAAAGGAATCTAATTACTTTTGGGGTGGTTTGCCTATGAAAAGTTGTTTGAAATTATGGGCGCTTTATTAAAGGCCTATTGTTTTTGCACGGCATGAATATCATTAAAAAAAAAATTACTTACCATGGTAACTGTATCTTCAAGAATGAATTTAAGGAAAAAGTATACATCATATGGTTAACTGGAAAATAGTGCAAAAACATCCTTTATCCACTGCCTTTGTATTAAAGAGTTGGTGCTTTTGTGCTCTCACCTTACTCAAAAGGCCTTACTGATCTGCCGACAAGGACTGTTAGAACCTCAACTAACCTTATCTAACTAAACCTACAGATATTATAATATAACCAACAGATGATACTACTTCGCCATGCACAACAAAGGCGTCACGCATCCCCGACTAAAACACCTCGTATTTCTCACATTTCAAGGTAGGTTAGATGAGGTTAGTTTGGCTTCCTTAGAAAAAAAAAAAAAAAATGTGCAAATCAGTAAGGTCTTCTGAGGAAGTTAAGAGCACAAAACACCAATTCAGAAGGGTAAAAACAATGAACTGGGGACATTTTTCTATGCTGATCTAAGATTAATTTAACTGTCTACTCTTCGGTGCTATAAATTAAGATTACAAAAATACTGAGGGAAATACATATTAAGAAGCCGCTGCCTGAAAAACTCAAGTAATATGGAAATGCTTTCCTCGTTGAGTCACTGTAATCGAACTGTTCGACATTTACAATATAAACAAACTACAGAGTTATAATTACCAGTGCATTAGTAATATCACGCTGAAACCAAAAGTGCCAGAAGAAAATGCAATAGGTGGTCACTGGTCAGGGTTATTAGCTGTTTTGTAAACATGCAGAGTTGCTAACTCATGCAAACTAAAAGTCGCTAGAAGTCGCTAAATTGTTCAATATGAAGACCACAATAAAGTTAACAATGAAAACACCGTATGTGACCCACTTAGGCTGAGTGCATAACTATCAGAATAAAGATATGAAGAAAATAAGGTGTAACGTAAATGCAACGAATAATACTTCAATGGGTATCAGCACATACTTTGAAGGTGATTAACATAAAACAGTCAAGTCCCAGTCTGGTTCATCTTCCTCGTTGGCCAGACTACGAGCTGAAGGATCTTGTGAGCTATTATTCGACTTTTGTAAGCCTCCTCTGTGGCAATGTTCTGAATAACCTCCTTAGGCAACTCGTAGTTAAGGCAGCACTTTCCTTGCCGTCTCAGTCCACACTTTATGGCCGAGTGCTTTCTTTGTAAGCGTTCACACGTGCTCTCGAACATATGCTGACAACACGGCAGACAACATGATCGGGAACACGTTTGCAGCAGTATTTGGACAGATGTATGCAAACATGTTTTAGTGCAGCTTTGAACACTGGCAGCTGAGGCGATGGTATAAGTGTGTTCATACCAGGCAGGTGAAACTTCATGATGTTGCCAACATGATCTGGACGCTGCTGTTCCCAACAGGTTTGAAACGTGTTCGTTACTGTGTTGCTTACATATTGCCAGCACTTGTTCGAGCACACGTGTGGACGCGCCCATACACTTCATATTAATTCTGTTCTTGAGTTTTGACTTTACAATGTTCATTATACACGCTCAACATCAGTATTAGCATGTGGTAATGAGAGTACTGAGAGAGCTAGGTCAGAATTTCACACACACACACACACACACACACACACACACACACACACACACACACACACACACCAGTTTTTCATCAAACTCTAATTATAATTAGCCACAATTTCCAAATCAGATCTAAAATATGGCATAATTACCATCATCGTCATCATAATAAACTTCCCACGTTGCAATACACGGAATGTATCGAATAAAGTGAGAAGTCAAGAGTCATGAAAGAAGATCAGATAAGGAAACCCAGGAAAATGTAAATATATATTAATAGAATTAAATACGCACATCTCTGATTGTGTTTACTTCCGACAGTGTTAAGTGCAACAGGATTTTAAGTGCGCTGAATAGTATATTCTGAGTGTGATCAGTGATGAACTGTATACCCACCCGGCATAAAACGTGCTCTGGGTGAATGTCTACCACTGCAAAATTTCACTTTCCTATGTAAAACTATGACCATGCGTAATGTCCGGGACCCCCAGGGATAGTCCCCTTCCCCCTTGTGGGACAGCCATGTGGGACGGCCTGTCTTTTAAAAATGGTGTTGGTGATGTATAACACTGCATATTTCGTGTCTTCCCCGTGGAAGGTGTGGACTCTGGGGTTCCATCCTGTCTAAAACCTTGCCCGGGCTGAAGTCAACCACTGTGCAAAATATCGCTTTCCTACCACAACCCATAAGGAGTGCACCCCATCCACCAAATAGGTACAGTAAGTAAGCAAGCAAGCTCGTAAGCAAGTATGTGATACAGGGATAAACACTATCTGGTCCCCCCTGTGGGTGCGGCAAAATGAATTAACCCCTTCGCTGCTTAGGGCTCTGAGCTATGTTGTGCCCTAGCGCTGCAACTTTGGGCAAAAATCGGCCATTTTCAACTCATGTTGAAAAAAAAAATAAAAGAAAAGAAAAAGCACATACATCAGAAGTCGACACCCTTCTACTTACCTATGAGCATGTTTGTGAAGAGGTAGGACATTTTACTGCGTCGCGGAAACAGGTTGACGAGAGGTCATTTTTGGCAGTTTTTCGGGTCACTGAGTCCGTGGCTGCCTCGTCGCTCACCCCCCGCACTCGCCATCAGCTCTGCGACGCTGGGTCTCAGAAAACCACTGTGAAAGGAACATAGAAAATGATAGTAACAGAACAGAATGGAAATAAACTGGAGAGCATAAAACTAAAAAGTACAACGGGAGTATAAAGCAGGAAAAAAATCATACAGAAAAATAAGGAAAACCACAGTGGCACATAAGAGGAAATAAAAAAATATGAGAACTAAGAGGGAGATTAACCTATTCACTTCGTAGACGTCTTTTTGCCATCTCCAGACTATTTTCTACAATTTTAGAGACACTCTTCGTTTACCCTTTTAGTGCGAAAGGTCTTTTCTAAGCTGAATAATATGCAAGAAAAAAATAAAAGGTCATCGTAGTGAATAGGTGAAAAGGCAAATTAAAACAGGAATGTAAAAACAGTAAAACAAACAACAAACACTGAAAAGAAAAACAAAAATAGTACAATAAACAAGGGAGAGAAAGAACGAGGGAGCATAAAAAAGCGTAAAAAAAAAAAAAAAAAAAAAAGGGAATAACATGAAAAAATTGCTACAACTTCCCCAATCACCCGGCGAGAGCTCACAATCCATCACTAACAATCAGATTACCTAGCTCTATTAGGCCATACCCATCTGAGCTCCTGCGAGCAAATACCATTAATTCTCCCCGCAACAGAGTTCATTTCTGAGTGTGTCCGAAAAATGGAAAGAGATGTCGGGAAATTAAATGAAAAATAAAAATGGCGTGGTTAAATTCGCCGCAGTGAGATCGGAAGGGGATTACCCAGACCAATCCTATTCTGTTAAAAGCCTAGTTTGATCAAATGCAAAGGGAGGACGGAGGGGGAGGGGGTCCATCCTGTGTTTATATCCGTTTGGTTTCCTCCTTTTTTCCCTCCCTTTCTCCCCTTGCTTTCCTCCCTCTACCTCTACACCTCACTATTTCCTCAGTCACTGGACATTTTATTTATTTAATTAATCCCCGAGCTAGACCTCATCAGATCATATAGCCCTGCTAGGGTTACAGGAGAGCGCTACCCCTCCCAGCACAGCAGCCACCGGGCGGGGCGCGAACTCGCAACATCACGATTACGAGCCCGACACCCTACCACCGAGCTACCGCGCTCACTGGACAGTGAGACGGTTCCCCGAGGAGAGAAAAATCGTCTGGCGTCAGCCAGGGTAAAATGTTTGTCATCAGCCGCGGGTTAGCGGGTAATTTTCTTTCCGTGATCTCCCTCCTTTGTTCTCCTGGTTTTTAGGCCTATCCCCTTTCCTTTTCTATGCTCAGTGTTTCACTTCCTAATTTGCTTCTTAAGTTTTCTATCATGCCTTCCACTAATTCACTCTTCACATTTTTCAAAGAGTCAAAAGTTTCTGTTCCTCTCTATCTTCCAGTACATACCCCATATATGCGAATTAGTTTTTTTTGTTTTGTTTTTTCTTTCTTTCGTTTACTCATGAGGACACTTGTAGCATGTACCTGCATGACGATCTGATTCCTCTGTTTCACGTTTCTTCCTTCCTACTCTCATAGACGGACCACTTTGAGAGAGTATCTGGTATAACTGTACCTACACCAGCCGACAGTGCAAAACCGAACATTCTCGGAGGAAGAATGATAACCAGAATTTACATTTCTCCCTGCAGGCAAAGTACGAAATACGGAAGGGGTATCTATAGGAGTGATTCATGTAAAAGTGGAAATGTTGTCTTAGCTAAGTATATTTCTGTGAGTCTGTACTCCACATGGCATCAGTAAACCGGCAGGATGCCAGCATATTCAGGCATCTGAGAGGACAAACTACCAGCATCCACTTTCAATGTCTGACGCAGAAGGCTTGAACCTTAAACTAGGAGCACACACAACACAGTACCGGTACGCTACCCACCGATCCACCGCAACAAGGAGCACTCAGAGAGTGCAACAACCGTGCCCACCAACCAAGTTAAGAGAAGATATTGATGTTCATATGGGAGATGGTAAATACAAACTGTGGGGAAGAGACAGAAACGAAAAAACGGGAGGAGGAATGATGATAGCAGTGAAGAACATAAATGTAGATACAGTGGAAATGGGAGAAGGCAGGGCTGAAGTGATAAATATTAAATTAGAAACTGAAGAGAATAGCAAGAGAGACATGGCTGTGGTGTATGTTCCCCCTTAGACAAGAGCATGGAATGATGATGAATACTGGGAGATGTTGTCAGTCATGGCTAGTTATTTACAGAAAATTATTTAGAAAAGCAATAATATAATTTTAATGGGTGACTTTACCTGTAAAGAGGTGAACTGGGAGGAATGGGACTCAGGAGGCAGCGAAGATTCGTGGGGCACTATATACTTAAATAAAACAATGAACATTGTGAGTCCCAAAGGATTGGAATTCAGGTATGATTATTCCCCTGTACAATGGAAAACGGGAAAAAGAAGTGTGTGGTAATCATAGGGGCATTTATCCTCTTACTGTAATAGGAAAAGTATATGGTAGGATACTTATTGACAGAGTTAGGGAAATAACAAAGGAATGAGTTGGAGAACAGGGAGGTTTTAGGAAGGGAAGGGGTTGTGTAAATCAGATAATCATTCTTAGATCTTTAGTGGAAGTGTCTGGAGAAGGGAAAGAAGTTGTATGTAGCCTTCATGGATTTGGAAAAAGCATATGACAGGGTGGATAGACAAGGACTGTGGAAAGTATTAAGAACATATGGAGTAGATGGGAGGTTGTTGAATGCTGTGAAGAGTATGTATGTGGGTGCTAAGGCTGCAGTGCGTGTGGATAGTGAACTGAGTGAAGTTTTCTATTTTGAGGTTGGGTTGAAACAGGGATGTGTCATCTCTCTATGGTTGTTCAATCTGTCCCTGGATGGGATTATAAAAGAGATACAAGGTAGGACAGTGGATGTTGGACTGGCCCTAATGAGAGAGGGCAGTGTTTGGAAACTCCCTGTACTGTGGTTTGCAGATGATACTGTGTTGTTAAGTGAAGACGAAAGGGAGTTTCAAGGCTTGGTGGATGAGTTTGGGAGAGCGTGTAAGAAACGGAACCTAAAGGTGAATGTAGGGAAGAGTAAAGTTATGGTCTTCGAGGGAGGTGAAGTTAGTGAACGTACAGTGAGGCTAGATGAGGAGGAAATGGAAAATGTGAGTACGTTTAAGTACTTGCGTAGTGTGGTGTGTAAGGATGGAAGTTTGGAGGGTGAAGTGCTTGAAAGGGTACAACAAGAAAGAAAGGTTGCTGGTTCCTTGAAAGCAGTGTTAAGAAACAGGGAAGTGAGCATGGAACTGAAAAAGTTACTACATGACAGTATTGTGATACCAATTCTAACGTATGGATGTGAAGCTTGGACCTTGTTGGAGGGACACAAGTCAAGAGTGGGAGCAGTGGAAATGAGCTGAGAGGAGCATGTGGTCACATGGAGAGACAGACTGACAAATGAGGATGTGAAGAAGCATTGTGATGTGGATGTGGATGGGATAGGAGGCATTAAGAGAAACACACTGAGGGGGTTTAGCCATGTGGAGAGGATGGAAAATGAGAAACTGACGAGGAGTGTATGTGAGTGAGATGGAGGGCAAGAGAGGGAGGGGGAGGCCAAGGATGAGATGGAGGGATGGACTGGAGAGGTATATGAGAGAGGGGGGTGTGAGCTGGGAGCAGGGCAGTGAAATGGCGGGGCATAGGGCGACGTGGAGGGGATTTGTTTGTGGCCACCCCGTAGCTGATTGAGGCGTCTGGGAATACAGACAAATATATATATATATATATATATATATATATATATATATATATATATATATATATAGTGTATATATATTTACTCAACATTAAATTTCTGTCCACATATATATATATATATATATATATATATATATATATATATACATATATATATATATATATATATATATATATATATATATATATATATATATATATTTACTCAACATTAAATTTCTGTCCACATAGAGACTGAATGAGTCAAGATACCCACTAGGCGTAATTTGCAATCTGAATAAACCATATATTAAGAACCTAACTTGCACCAAATGTAGCAGAAATTAAATAATATAGGATCACTGAAATGGCGGGTTGCCATCATATGCCATCAATGATATTTTAATTTCCGTTTATGATAAATATAAACAATTCACGCTACGTTATATATACGTGTTCTATATGTATTATTTATATTACAGTATATGACATTACTATGATTCAAAGTTTCACACAAGTGTAGATATTTAACAGAGAAAAATATGCTGTTTAAACAGTGCGGGGAATGTGTTTGGCCCAATGGTGTTGACATCTACCGGAGTACGATAGACTTTCTGTTTTCTGAAGGCGGTGTGGGTGGGGCCTCCTAAGACCTCACACCGCTAGCTCTGTTGCCACATCGCCGCCACACACATGCTTCTGTTTCCCTCCCTCTCTCTCTCTCTCTCTCTCTTATTTTATATTTACATTAACTACGTTTTTTTTTCTCTTGTTTTGAATTTTAATGGGCAAGCTTCCATGGCAGGAGACTGACCGAGTATGAGCCGCATACACAGGACTATCTCCCTTGTCACTGAATTTGACAACGTCGCAAAAGCATTTCTGACAAGTCTTACCGGATTTATACTATACTGTAGTTTTTTTTAATTACATCTACTGTATACAGAGTATTTAAAATTCATTTATAAGTAGTTACTAACTTAAAATAGGAGAGAGAAAGGGAGAGGTAAGCACGCTTAATTACACGTGTGTGGCGATGGTCATGTGGCAACAGAGCTATATGTGTGTGAGGTCTTAGGCTGCCCCACCCAAACTGCCTTCATAAAATAGAACGACTATAGCTTTGAAAGCACCCCATTGGATACACAGGTACTCACCAGAGTAGACAATGGCGGGAACTTGAAACTGCGGGCAGAAACAGCATAGGCTGGCTTTGGACTGCTTGGTGTAAAGAAAAAAGTTGCCCATTACCCATTTTTCTGGACACCATTTACCGCGAAACTTAAACGTACCCTGGCCGTGTTTCCATATGGCACAGGTCTTCCTATCTAGGGTTAAATCCATGTCGTTAAAGGTTTGACTTAATGGTTATAGCTACATTCTTACAATGATAAGTTTCTTAAATCTGCTGATCGAGATTCTGTTTACATTGTTCTTGTCGTTCTGTCGACAGATGGCAGCACTTATGTTTATGTTCAACATAAATAACTCCTAAATAAAATGTGGGAAATATGAGAAAAGAAAAAAAAAAAAAAAAGAGTTGCAGCAGCAACAAGAAACAAAACTGAAGGATCTGTCGTTCGACATGCAATACCTCCATATCATATTTAAAAATTACTGGTGGTCGGAGTCGGGACTTTTTTACGGACTCCAACAGTATAGCTGCATCACTCCGACTCCGATTCCACAGCAAGCAATATGCACAGTACCCTTCCTAATTTTGGCAGTGTTCTGCGGTCTCTCAACAGAATTTAGACATCAAAACGCACATGGGAATATCCAATATAATGCCAGACACTAAAAAAACAATGCATAAACAACACAAAAACCCTACCACTGTGCACAGTATTCCTCCTAATTTTGGCAGTTTTCGGTCTTTAGGCAGTATTTCAAAATCAAAATACACATGGGTATATCCAGTGTAATGCTAGACACTAAGAAAACAATGCATAAATAAAAATCTACAATTATCCTACCTATAATGTACAGTACCCCAGCTAATTTTGGCAGAAAACAATGACTAAACAACAAAAATCTACAAAAAAAAAAAAAAAAAAATCGATGGTGACTTGCTGTACTTTTATCCCTCTTCGGAATTCAAAAAGTTTCCAAGACACCAAAGTGATGGCTGACTCCGTGCACCGTGGCACAAAGAAAAAAAAATTCAATTTCATTATGCCTCCCGGAAAATGGATTAGTATCAATTGCATACCGTCATCTTCGCTGGTACTTACACTGTTGTAATAGGGTGTATAAAAAGCCTGCGTTGCCTACAGAAAAATACAAGGTATACTTCATTGGCTTAGTGGTAACGTGCGCGTGTATGATGCGCGGGGGCCTGAGATCAAACCTTGGCGAGGACAGTGATTAATTTGTTAAGTTTTATTTCAGTTATTACACTGGTTGGCAGCAGTGTGGGATGTGAGGAGGGGCATGGTTGGCATATTGATGTTGGTCCTTGGTTAGCTGACAACGTCCTTGTTCTTACAACCTGGGGATGGGCTGTATCAGTGTGGTCCACAGCCTCCTCATGTTGGCCTCCGATGCTTACGCTACCTTGTTCGAAAGTCACCTAATTAATCACCAAGAGGAGAAAAGAGGGATGAAATGGGGTGTATAAAAAGCCCGCATTGCCTATATAGAGGCAAAGTGGGGGATCCTCCCTTTGGCTCAGTGGTAACGTGCAAGTATGAAGCGTGGGGACCTGTTCGAGACTCGGCCAGGACAGTGATTAATTTTTTAAGTTTCATTTCAGTTATTACACTGTTACGACCGTGTTCCACACTGCCACAGGCTCCAACAGCAGTAGTTTAGTAGGGTACAGGAAGAACGTTGCCCAGTGAGTTGTTCTTCCTCTAGTCAGCCTTTCGGTGGACTGCACATAAACAACTGACTTCTTAAGTTTGCTGTCATTAATTTCTAAATAATTACACTTAATGCTTACCAATCTCACTGTTTTCACAAGTACTGGAGCTATACAATTTGCAGTGACATTGAAAGCTCAATGTGAACTGAAACTCCTCCAGTCCCTTCCCCATGCTTATAATAAGCTTCCTATATCCTAGAATTATCAACTACATTCTCGGGGAGGCAACAGTTACCAACTCGGAGGCATCCAAAACATCCAGTTTTCTTACAGTACACTACATAACTGGGAAATATTTTTCCCCAGAACAGTTGCACTCTTTACCTTTTAAAATAGTTTTCCCTGTTAAAGGCAAAGGAAAACCTGGAGAGCGTTAATGACTAATTTAAGCGGTTTCATAACCCAGAGATTATGTTCTCTTTAATAATTCTTATTATTAAATTTATCTATCTATTGCCAGACGCCTCAATCTCGTTTGGGGTGGCCACAAACAAATCGCCTCCAAGTCGCCATCCCCCGCCATTTCACTGCCCTGCTCCCAACTCACACCCCCCTCTCTCATATACCTCTCCATCCCATCCCTCCATCTCATCCTCGGCCTCCCCCTCCCTCTTCCCCCCCTCCACCTCACTCACATACTCTCTGCATTAAACCCTTGTGGACAACTATATTGTAAACACAGTACATGTAAATACTTAGGAATTTTCCATTGACCTAACTGCGCTTGCATGGTACGGTGACGTGCCCTCATGTGAGAAGCTGATGAGGTTTAATATATATTTACATAGATAAAGGGAATATGTGGCTTCAGTTTAATTAAAACTAAGATTAAAGTAAGTCAGATTTGCCTTGTATATATCATGAAGTAATTTAACTGTATTTAGTCTTGTAATTAATTGTTAGCATCTCTGCAATTCTATGAGTAGAGACTCGCCATGTTCACTCACTCTAGTTCCTAAGCCCGCTCAAATTGCACGCTGTAAAATACGCACCTAAGGATGCTTGGATACCCAGGCAACTGACCGAAACATAAGGCTCATCATCATCTGTTGTCCAACTCTTTCTAGCTAAGTAAACTTTAAGATTTGCCCAAATCTTGGGGAATTGGCTAGGAGATACGAGAATAATGACTGGTGAGTTGAAATATCAATTACACTTGAACCTCCTAACAGACTTATGTGAATTTATGTAAGGTCGTGTTAGACTAACACTTGTCTGATAAAGGTGTACAAAAATTTCTGACAACAACACTCAGAATTATTTAGCATACAAATTGAGATAAAATTACATAATTTAACTGTCATATAAATAAAACATTATAGAGAAAAAGAGCACAAATATTAAAGTACAACATACAAAATACCTCTGCTCACCAACAGCAGGCAAACTGGCAACTCTCACATGTAGCAGAAAATTTTGAGAATCATCGAGAATACTCCAGCACTACCTAACTGGCAAAACCCATTACTCAACACAGCCCCATCCCTAGTCCTTTTGTCGTCCCAGCAATACACAATGTATACAAACATAATTTTTAATCCAAACTAAACATTTATACACAAAATAATTCTTTAACTTATCAGGTCTTCTCCTAAGCTACTTCAAATGACATCCATGCTCCTCTGAACAGTCCACTCCTCCTGGAATGACTTGGTTCTCTTCCTGAGTCACTTCCTTTCTCGGGAAACTGTCACAGTCCTTTTGTACTTCAGCTCCGGGGTCCTCCTCACCATCCTTGGCTGCGGGTGAACACGATTCCCCAGAGACGTCCCAGCTGTACTGTTCTGGCCCTTGGTATTGCCACAGATGATTCACATGTACCACCTTTGGGCAAGACTTCCTGCCTACCCGAATCCGGTAGGCTACGTCTGATAGGCAGCCTAACACAGTAACACAGTGTAAGGCCCGTCTCACCAGCTCTGCAACTTCGGTGACTTCCCTTCTGCTGAGGATTGTATAACCAAACTTTGTCATCATCCTTGAAGCTCACTTCACTTGCCTTGGCATCATACTTGCATTTCATCACTTCGCCCGAAAACTTTAGAGCTTCTCTATCTATCTATCTATCTATCTATCTATTGCCAGACGCCTCAACCCCGTTTGGGGTGGCCACAAACAAATCGCCTCCAAGTCGCCCTGTCCCCCGCCATTACACTGCCCTGCTCCCAACTCACACCCCCCTCTCTCATATACCTCCACCCCATCCCTCCATCTCATCCTCGGCCTCCCCCTCCCTCCTCCCCCCTCCACCTCACTCACATACACTCTCTTCGTCAGTCTTTCACCCTCCATCCTCTCCACATGGCCAAACCACCTCAGTGTGTTCCTCATAACGCTTCCTATCACATCCACATCAACACCACAACGCTCCTTTATATCCTCATTCGTCAGCCTGTCTCTCCACGTGACTCCACAGGCTCCTCTTAAATAACTCATTTCCACTGCTCTCACTCTTGACTTGTGTGCTTCCAACAATGTCCAAGCTTCACTTCCGTACGTTAGAGTTGGTATCACAATACTGTCATGTAGTAACTTTTTCACTTCCATGCTCATTTCCCTGTTTCTTATCACTGCTTTCAAAGAACCAGCAACCTTTCTTCCCTGCTGTACCCTTTCAAGCACTTCACCCTCCAAACCTCCATCCTTACTCATCACACTACCCAAGTACTTAAGCGTACCCACATTTTCCAATTCCTCACCATCCAACCTCACTGTACATTCACTAACTTCACCTCTCTCAAAGACCATCACTTTACTCTTCCCTACATTCATCTTTAGATTCCGTTTCTTACACACTCTCTTAAACTCATCCACCAAGCCTTGCAGCTCCCCTTCGTCTTCACTCAACAACACAGTATCATCTGCAAACAACAGTACAGGGAGTTTCCAAACACTATCCTCTCTCGAACTTGTTAATGTACCTCAGCCAGCCTTTCCTGAAGAAGCTTTGCATAGCTGGAGGTGTCTACTGGCAGCTCTTTACCAGGTGGTCTTCCCACTGACAGGTCAATGGGTAAACGAAACTCATGGCCCAGCATCAGTTTTGTAGGGGTGTAGCCAGTAGACTCGTGGGATGAAGACCGATATGCCATCAGCAACGCAGGTAATTTCCAGTCCCATTCTGTTTGTCCCTTTATGCAGTGTTTGGCCAGTTCTTGTCCCAGGGTCCAGTTGAATTTCTCCACCATCCCATTTTACTGTAGCCTTAGTGGGTTTGTCCAAGTCTTCTTGATACCCGGTAACTTGCAGCATTCATGGAACACAACAGACTCGAAGTTTCTACTCTGGTCTGAATGCAGCTCCTATGGCATCCCAAAACGACAGAACTGGTCAACCAACACCTGAGCAACAGTCGCAGCCTCTTGACTGGAGATGCCATAGGCATCTGGCCACTTTGTGAAGTAATCCATGGTGACACATAAACCGGTTTCCTCTTTCAGTGAGCGGCAGAGGTCCAGCAATGTCCACAGCGACTCTTTCCATCAGTGCACCCACATGGTACAGCTGAAGAGGGGCACAACCATGTTTCTTGGGTCCCTTCTTGGCACAGCATACATTACAGGCCCAACACTACTCTTCAGCATCCTGCTTGCATGCCAGTCCAATAGAACCTCTGTCACAGCCGACTTAGAGTTTTCTTCACTCCCAGGTGCCCACTCATGATCTGGTTACGGGACTCATCCAAGACCTCAGACCTGATTTTCTTCGGAACCACCAGTTGCCAAAACTTGCTGAGGCCATCGGGTGTCTTCTACTGACACTCCAGTAGTCCGCTGTTCAAACGGAGAAGGTCCCACTGGCTCAAGTAGCTCTTAGTTACAGGGCTAAACCTGGAAA
Source organism: Coenobita brevimanus (assembly GCF_032717465.1). Classification (NCBI taxonomy): domain Eukaryota; kingdom Metazoa; phylum Arthropoda; class Malacostraca; order Decapoda; family Coenobitidae; genus Coenobita; species Coenobita brevimanus. The sequence goes on from NC_137004.1 coordinate 22,896,424, forward strand.
CCTCTTCCCAAAAGGGTCGCACTGTACTCTGCGGCAGCCACTCTAGCACTGGCTGTAAATCTGCATCCTCCATCTGCATCCCCTTCAGGTCTTCTTCAGCTGACACTGGCCCTGTCACTACAGTGCGGTGGCATTTCTTGCTGAGATTCCCATTCCTACTACACTGCTTGCCGTCTGTTCTTCCGTCTTCTCACACACTATCAAGATTCTCTTTCATTTACTCAGTGGTGGGGTTTGTTGGGAAAAACTGGCTGGTTGTTGCCTCTTGTCATCAGCCTTTACTAATTTACCCTCATTCTTCTTGTCTTTTGCAGCCTTCTTCTTGCTGTCCTTCTCATATGGACATTCACAGCTAAAGTGTCCTACCTCACCACATGTCCAACACCCATTTGTTGCAATAATGGGTTTGCATTGTTCTGTTCCTGCTCCATCTTCCATTTGTAACAATCCACCTTCTTCTGTCCTAGCTTCTCGCAGGACAACAACCTCCACCAATCTTCTGTTCTCTCTTACAATTGTAGCAATCCACTTTCCGATGTCCTGGCTTCTCACACTACCAGCAACTTCCTCTGATCTTCTCCGTTTCATATACTTGCCCCTTTCTTGCCCTGAATCCCGCACTATGACGTGCCTGAAAAGTGGACGTACTGGACCTGACATAGGACTCAAACACTAGAGCCCTGGCTTGTGCTTCTTGCATGCTTCTGGGTTGTGCCTACTTCACTTGCACTTTCAACTCTGCACTGTCAAGAGCACTGATGAACTGGTCCCTCAGAAGAATAGCCAACAGGTTAAGTGCTGCTCCAGGGTGCGCCTTGTATGCCATACTCTCCACAGTGTTGCCAAGCAGAAATCTTCAAAAGCACTAAGCTCAACTTTAAAACGCGCTAAACTGTAGGTAAACAGTTCAAATTTTCGCGCTAAATTGGACTTCAAAACGCGCTAGATATAGAAGAAAATCTAATATTTTTTGGCGCTAAATTATTATGAAAAGCACTAGATCTTGCGCCAAAAGCGCTAAGTTTGCAACTCTGACTCTCCAGGTCTTGAGCAAGCTGCTGTAAGGATTCACCTTGAACCCATACGCAGCTTCGGAATTTTGCTCTGTAAACGTCAGTCAGGTACATGGTCCCATATCTGCACTCCAGTACTACTACTAGGGACTGATATCTGTTCCTCTCCTCTAATGACATCTGGCCCAGAATTTCCAATGTGGCACCCTTGAGGCTAGTAGCAAGCTACACTGCCCTCTGCCTATCATCCCAACCATTATGATCAACAAGTAACTCAAACTGTACACAGTAAGCGTCCCAAGATACTCTACCATCAAATTCCTGAGTGTTTTTAAATTAAACTCCCATTATAGCCATGTATTTCTCTGGTTTGGGGTCTAAAAACTGGGGCATCATAATTAAGTCCAGGACTTAAAACTTCTCCATTCTGATTTTTCAACCCTGTAATGCTATCTTTAGATGCTTGGGATTCGTCAAGATCCATCATACACTATTTTTTTTATATGCTCCCTGTACACTAACCTGAGGCTCAGCAGTACAAAAATTTCTCTACAGCCTCAATTGGCTCACTAATTATCTTCACATGGTCAACTATACGTTTCACCTGGTCATCTACATCCTGTCTGCACTCCATCACTATTCCGTCACTAATCTTCAACTGGCCATCTACATGCTGTCTGCACTCCATCACATTATTGCTTACCTCATACTTCTGCTGCCTAGGTCAGCGTTCCTTTTCTTCTTTCATTTCCCTCATGAAAGCGTCTAGCTGTCCTTGCATCCTCAGTTGTAATTCCCTTTGTTGTTCCTGTAATGCCTCTTGAAGCTGTTCATATCATTCTTTCTGTTCTTCATTGTTCTTTGATTTCGTTCTTGAGCTCTTTCTGTCCTTCATTCTGTGCTTATAGTAACTGTATAATTGCAGCCAATGACAACTCGTCCTTCCTAGCCCGGCTTCTCGTCTGTACACTTTCTCCCTCCATGTCGAGTCGAAGGTTTGACTCACTGCAGCATTTTTCTAATGAACCACACTCCTGACACCTCTGTTACATCCACATCCCACACTGCCATAGGCTCCAACAGCAGGAGCTCAGTTTAGGAAGGACATTGCCCAGTGAGTTGTTCTTCCTATGGTCAGCCTTTCGTTGTACTGCACACAAGATCAGCTCAGGCTTCGTAAATAAACACTAGCTGCTTACGTTCGCTGTCTTTATTTTCCAAGTACACTTTAATTCTTGCCAACTTCACTTCACTGTTTTCACAGTACTGGAGCTATACAATCTGCACTGACACTGAAAACTCAAACTGAACTGAAACTCCTCTTAGAGTCCTCTAGTAGTCCCTACCCCATCCTTATATAAGCTTCTTGTATACTACAATGGGGTGCTTTCAAAGCTAGTATTCCGGTAGATGCCACCACCATGGAGACAAACACATTCCCCGCGCTGTTTAAACAGCATATTTTTCTTCGTTAAATATATACACTGTTATGTGAAACTGTGAGTCATGGTAATGTCATATACCGTAATATAAATAATACAAATAGAACACGTATATATAACGTACCGTGAATTCTTTATATTTACCATAAACGGAAATTAAAATATCATTGATGGCATGTGATGGCAACTCGCCATTTCAGTGGTCCTATATTATTTAATTTCTGCTACATTTAGTGCAAGTTAGGTTCTTAATACATAGTTTGTTCAGACTGTAAATTACGCCTAGTGGGTATCTTGACTCATTCAGTCTCTATGTGGGCAGGAATTTAATGTTGAGTAAATACTGGGACTCAACATTTTGCTCACTCCCTTCATGCATGCGCTCAAGACGGTCCAGTGGTTAAGGTTTTTCACGAAGTTAGTATTCAAAGCAAACGCACGAGGACTGATGCTTAAAATAATACAATTTAGACTACTTGTGGTCTGGTTAGGTTAGATAAAGTAAGGTACTGTAACTGCTTTGGAGGGTCTGAGGGGGCAACACTACGGCCTACTCAAGCCGTGGGACACGGGTCGTGTGGTGTGCCTGGCTGTCTGCGTGAAGGGAGTGAGCAAAATGTTGAGTATAACCACATCGCTAGGCAGGGTGTCGTAAATAGGGGATGAGTTAACATGTAAAGTATAGTGATGCGTTTCTGAGCCTTGGTTCCCCCCCCCCTACCAAGTCCTAAACCCACCCAAATGAGTCCAAAATGTAGTTTAAAGCCAATCTAAATGGCCTAACAGCTGTAAAAGAAGCTAACCTAAACCCAACATGTGTAAATAACTCACTAAAACCAACAAACAAATTCTGAAGATCATAAAAAAATGGGTCAGAAAATATCAAACATCTCAAGTCCATGTCTGGTCCCGGTCGTCATCCTTGCTATCTCCCCCAAGAGTAGGAGACATGTGGTGCTCCCAGCACTCACTCATCCTTCTCAAAGCCCTCAACACCATCGTTAAACTGGGGCTCGGGGTGCTCGGCCATCGTTAGGCAGGGTAGGGTGGTATTTCTACCCCCCATCACTAATCCAGGGTATAGCATATAGGGGAATCGTAAATCAGGGTTTGCATATATATAGATAGATAGATAAATAAATAAATAGATATAGATGGATAGACAGACATAGATATAGATAGATGCACGAAAGTTTAACCAGAGGTATGAAAGTGCAAAAAAGAGTATGGAGAAAATGTTGAAAACAATTTTTAAAACCTTTACATCTCCATCACTCTCCTGCAAAATATGCAGTTATGGATGATCATTAATCAGCAGACCCTACAAATAGAGATGGTAATGAAAAAACTAACCTACGGTCCTAGTTTATGATGATGTAATATGACCACCGCCACTTCTTGATTCGAGAGTATGACGCTTGAGACAGATGTTTTGATGGAAAACGTGCTCAGAGTAGGCCTAAAACAATATTCAGATTTATAGCAATACTATAGGTATGCATAAACTGTAATAAGGCACTTCGGTGTTTGATATAATTTACAATACTCATTTCCATGTCTCCACTTTGTTCCCTCCCACTTTTTCATGTTGCTTTGCCACAGAATAAACACGATGACAATGAACAGCTGTCTTTTTAATTTATTACAGCTCTTTATGCTGGTGTGATGGGTGGTAGAGTTTTTCCAGGTGAACCTCTGATACTGTGAAGCATCATCAGACTGAACAGCCAATAAACATTTGCCTGGCCCTCCTCTATCGTTGTCATCGACTTCCCTCTCGTCAAGGGGGTAAACAATACAGTATATTGCTCATGACGGGGGGATGGAGGAGGGGAAAAATGTTTCTCCAGTATTCATGCTTGTTGTTAGAGACAACTAAAAAGGGCCTTTTTGTCTCCAGTCTTTCCTTATAGTCTCGCTCTGCTCTTCTTTCGCACCTTTCTTCTTGATAATTCCGTGTTTTTTCCAGCCTTTATATTCTCTCTACTCCTGGAGCAGCGTAGTCATAATATGGCTTGGTGCTAATTCTTCATTATTCCTTCCTTCCTTCCTTCATGACTCAACAGCACATGCAGAGGAACCCATGCAGTATAACGGTTTTGCACTGCTTTTTTTAACAATATTTGGTGAGTGTGCGTGTGGTTCATCTACAAGGAAAAAATTAAATAGCACACAAGGTTATTTGTGCTTGTATGATGATGCCAGGATTCTGAGGGCTTGAATGTGTGAATTATTGGTATGCCAATTTAATGTATTGCTTCTGAATACTACCTTACCCCAGTCTTTGGTGGGCAAATTGTCAGGATAATGGTGACGAATGATGATGATACTTTGCTTTTAATATTTTCAGTGTTCACAAGAAAACTAGCTCACTTTCTTTAATCTGCTTTCAGTATTTGTCAGTATTCATTTTGTTGCAGTTTCGTATTCATAATACACACAGACTCAAAAATACATAGATCAGCAGATAAAAATAAATGAATGGATGAAAAGAACATGCTAACAGATAAAAAGATATAAGCAAAAGGGTGAACAAAGTTAAAAGATAATATGAGGCATACAAATGGACAGATTGATGGATGGGAGGCAGCAGTTACTGGTTTATAAGGATATATAAACGGAAGGAAGATGGATGGGCTGGTAAATAACGATAAAAGCATGAAGATTGTTAAGTCAAATTTTAATTAATAGTGGCTCATCTTTAACATTACACATTTCACCTACATCCTTCAGCTAAATATCCAAAACTAATCCAACAACACTTCCATGCATCCCTGCCAAAATGATAGTCAAACAATCATGTAACAGAACACATTTATTCTCATCTGCCTTCTATGTCTCCATTTTTTCCTGCTTTTTTTCTTTACATTTCTGTTTTTCTTTATTTTGTTACACTACAAAAAGTTCCAGCGACAAAAAGTGACAGGGAATGGAAGCACAGGGAGAGGGGGTTGATAAAAGACACAGGTGATAGAAAACCAACAAGAAAAGATTAATATCAACACTGAATTGGACCAAGAGACAAAATAGGGTGATGAGAAAGAAAACTGAAAAGCATGAGGTATAATTGTGAGGGGAGCCAGAAGATGGGAAAGTAAATGAATGAAGGTGCTGAAAAATATGATAAAGTCGAGAGGAAGGGAAGGAGAAAGAAAGAGAGGATATATGTTATGGGAGAGAGGCATAAGGAGAATATATGGAGGGAGATGTGTGCAAAAGGTGGGTGAAGGGAAGGGTGTGGGATTAAAGTAGACTGAGAAGGGGAAGACATGGGGCTGAGGAGAGGGAGGTGTATGAGGAAGCAATACTGGAGGGGTGGGACAACAATGGAACGGTGTAGAGGCAAGGATGGAAAATTATGCCAACTTACATACTACTGTATACTGTATAAATAATTAATGTTGAATAGATGCAGGAGGGGGGCAACTGGAGTCCTTCACTAACAGGTAATCAAAACACTAATATTTGTGGAACAAATTCCGCACTGAAGCCTAACAATAGGCACCCAATTCCATGCTCACGTAGTCTTCTAACTACAAACAAGCATCAGTTTCTGTTCATACCAATATGCTGTACAACACTATTGTACATATGAGAGCTAAAACGTAGAGTGAAAAACACAATCAGGTGTCACAATCGTTTAAGTACAACTTCAACTACTGAAGAAATAATTGTTCAATAAACTTCTTCCGGCTTTCCTTTTCAAATGGTAAATACTGTGATGCATGGTAAAGTTCAAGTAGATCTTTGTGCTTATGCACACTAAAAACTTGCTTAATGCTGTATTCTTTCAGCATTCATAACAATATTTTCTCTATGTACTTCTTGGTAATTCACAATACAGCACTACTTATGTCTTGCATTATTATTAACATCTAGTGATGTTTTGTTACCTACATTAATATACTATATTTTCTTTTTGCTGTCAGTATCTGGTGATCAAATGATACAGCACTCAATTCAGAGGTGAAGGCTGTATCCTACATGTGTCTGAACTCTGAAAAGGTAGCTGGAGGTTTTTCTAGCATGCACAAAGCTACCAGTTGGTCTACTGCCCTGAAGATTTAAATATTCTGGACATTGATAGCCTAGCCTTGGGGTTCCATGCAACTTGCAATGGAAAATTTTGATGGGTATTGTATTTACAGAACACTCAAAGATGATAGTGATTTCTGTACAGGATAATTCACACACCCCAGATGAAAAAATACAAGCACACAGGGTTTGCTGGTTGTCACCAAATGAAGAATCTTGGTTGACTTAATGTTACAATGTTCGTACAATACAAATTTAGAGGAAAGTTCACTTAGAGAAATTGCTGATACCCGTCCCTTAAAATGAGCTTTGTGACATATGACAACAGATGAAGTCTGACCTTAACACTACAAGTGTATCTGATACTTTGTTTGCATTGCTTTCAGCCACAACCACTATGAAAAGGTAAGTACGGTAACTGGTTAAGAGATTTACAAGTGAGATTCTGACAGTACTGTAAATGTCTGCAGTACAAAAATGACTCTGAAGAGCATATTCTGGGTATATGACAAGCAACGGACTTCTCTCTCTTGGCAACAGTTTTTGATGTTACAGTAAATGTATCAAACAAAATTAATTGCACTGTATGTACACACAACAAAAGAATATAATAAATCACTTCTTGCTTTCCAAACCATGATGACCTTCCAGAAGAGAAACCAAGAATGCAATATCACACAACCTGGTTTCCTCTCTAACTCGGAATGAAGAGGTAGCACCAGCCTTAATACAACATAAACACCATTGGGTAACACTGCAGACAATATAGTGTACATAACTGCAACAGCACCAAGGGATATACAGTAGATATAGTAACCTAAGGACTAGTTAGGCCTGGCCAAGTCGTCCAAGAAATGGCTAAGTACTATGTCAAGCAATTACCGACTGTTTGTGATACAGATGAGAACAAAGATTAAAACTCTTACAACAGGGCACTACTGTGCACACAGCCACTGAAAACAAAACTGTATAATAAAAGGTAATATGAATTTTTCATCAACTGCTGGATAATACAACATACTACTTTCTCAGCAAATACGCAGTGTACCATAGTACAGTTGACAAAAAATTGTGTGACTGTGTAGCACTTCATAATTTGCTGTACCTTAATTACTTTTCCAATTAATTGAATATTCTAGTGCAGCAAAAATTTCTGCACCTACACTGCCTGATGTTAGCTTAAATTAAGTTCTAGTACGCTTTAAAATGAAATATGCTTCAACTCTCATGTATTTTACGGCTATATATGAGCCCCACTGCCTCCCACATGCCTCTCTTCACTGAGCAATTATGTTAATAAACTGAAGAACACTATGAAGATAGTTACTAAACCTCTCTGAGCAATACTACCTACAGAAAAACAAGGTGAAAGCATTACAATGCCCTAATTCTACAACTCAAACTAGAAAAGCTACCTATACATCATGGCTTCCTATAAATAACACAATATCTAAAACACCAAACGCTTATCACAGGACACCATCAGGGACACTGCTTCCTTGAAAATTTTTCCACCGAACTTGTGGGTAAACATCAACAGAACAAGGGTTGTACTCTCAGTGGCTACAGAGGCTCCCTAGTCTCTCTTCTTTATCAGTTTATATCTGCATATGGCATATTAATACAGTATTGTATTATATATTTCTGCAACAACTGTCTGTATTAAACGGCAACTGATAACTAAACATAGAAGAGAATAGTAAAGTGTAGTATGCATAATAAATTGTTAAAGAAAAGATGTCAGAATGCCTCATAAGATGATGAGAATGCAACACCATCAGACTTTACTGGCTTAAGTTTGGTACTGTACTAGGTGCCAAGAGAATCTGGATCTGGCTAGACTGTGAAGCCAACAAATCTAAATAACCAATATGGATGGTCTTGACTAACTCTTTCATTATGATGATTTTCTCCCCCCCCATATTCTTGCTACTTCCAGATGATTTTTTGGCTGAAGACAGATTTTCAGAATTGGAAGTTCATTAGCCCCTTCACTAAGAGATTTCATTCTAAGTCAAATAAAATCAACTGATGGTAGCAAGAAAATGACATTACTACACCAAGGAGGTTAAAATGCACATTAGAACATTAATTTATGCACAAACTGATGCCTGAAGTAATGTATAGCTTTATTAAACTACTATTTCTTTCTTAGCACCCAGGAAGTTAGTTTTCTGATTCTCCAAATCCCAATTAATGCACAAAATTTGATATTCGGTGCTACGAACATCATGTCCGCCTTTCTTCATTAGCTCATCCACTGAGTTGATAGTAAAGAATCAATTAGCTTTACTGAGCACTCAGTTTCGTTCCTGAATCTAAATGTATATGAGAATCTTTCATTAACATGTAACATGCACAACATATATCCAAATGCTGGAGCTGAAGCATGACTACTATCTTTTCTTAATCTTAAATGCAAAGTGACTTCAAATGTCAAACATTGTTCCTCTTTTTACCTACTTACAAAATACTGTTTCACAACTGCATTCATCACTGTCATGAGAGGGAACCTACCTGCATGAATAAGGCTGCAACACTAATAAAGAATGTGTAAATTGAGCTAGTATCTGACATCACAGGGCATATTCCTTAAGATCATCTATGATATACCCGGTGCTGTACTTTCTGCTTTTACTGTTTTTATTATTACCATCAGTTTCTACAATACTTTCATTCTCAGTGTAAATGTTAAAAGCTACTGTGTCAAGTATCACAATGTTGTTTCTGTTCTCCTTATTGCTGGACTGTCATGTATTATAATATCACATTTTACAGGAGTGGCTAAGATCCACTGAAAGTCTGGCAAGGTAACACAGACATGTCATGTGCTAGCGAAAGCACTCACTGCCACCACAAGACGGAGTACACCAACATTACTGCTTTTAAAATACTCTTTGGTGTGGGAAGTAATTAATCCTAGTAAAATAAATAACTGCAATTTAAAACAGAAACTGGACCAAAAGAATTTGAAAGTTAATTGGTATGGTCATGATGCTACAAATTCTATATAAAGAGCAAATACTTCTCAAGTCTTTCTGTTAAGTACAAAACAGAGCAGTTAAATTGCAAGTCATAAGTTAGATCCAGTGCTGCTAGGGATCAATCTGCGTTATATGACCAACATAATACCTGTGATTAAACTCCTATCAATTTCAGCTGTACTGTAGTAATATTAATATTCTATAGCCTTGGCCCCTTCTCTACCACAGCTTTATTCCCGTTTTGCACAGCACACTATTTCATTATTTGTAAGCAACATGCTGTCACACTTATCAAGCACCAAGTTATTAAGTTACACTGTATCCACCAATGTAAAGAAACAGAAAGCATATATGCCAAACGGTAATCTACATATTTACGAAGATCATGGGTTTTACCAAAATTTTCTTTTCCTTTGAATTTCATACTTTCATAAAAATATTTCATAAAGAAAAGCTGAAATTACCATGCACCTACTCTAGAATAAGCTGCCGGTGCTAGGACATTTCATCCTGATCTTAAATATTCCCTATCAAGAAACCAAGTAAGGAGAGAAAAAAATCCTCATTTAATACTCGGGTTGTGATCTGCTGTGCTCATACTAGTATGCATCATTTGAAAATTTCTGGATAATAAATGAACTGCACATGTGTGTGTGTGTGTGTGTGTGTGTGTGTGTGTGTGTGTGTGTGTAATTCACAGGGTCGGTCAGGATCACTTGATGGTCGCGATCGTCAGCTTTTACCCTCCCGGAAGGGAGCTGAGAGCTCATATAGTCCGATCTAAGGGCAAGGCTGTGACCTTCACACACGCACACACCCGTCCCCTTGCTCAAAGAGGACAGTAACCACCCACTTCGTCAGTGAAACTTTTCGCAACCTGAGCGAGGCGCGAACTCCCGTCTACCAGATGGCAAGTGAGAACGTTACCACTGCACCAGCGAGCGGTGTGTGTGTGTGTGTGTGTGTGTGTGTGTGTGTGTGTGTGTGTGTGTGTGTGTGTGTGTGTGTGTAATATATATATATATATGTAGAGTTCTTCCCCACAGTATGCGAGTTCCGAATATGCGATCCCCCTTGTACGCGAGAACCTTTTTTTTTTTTTTTTTTTTTTTTTTTTTAGTGTATTTTTTACTAGATGCGAACTGAACTCCTTGTAAGCAAGTTGAACATCAAAGAGTGGCCCAAATCCGGGGTTACCCCAAGTACGCGACATTGCCCCCCCAAGAAGCGATAACAGGTAAGAGGTGAGCAGTCATATTCTTGTTGGTTTAGTTAAGCCATATCCTTGTTGATTTACCTAGTAAAGCCATAATCTTGCTGGTTTACTTTATCTTAGGTAATATGCCTTAGATAGTTTCCCTGCATAGAACAATACTTAGGTCTGAAGGGCGTCGCAAGGGTTGCCCATGAAGGGGGGTGCCGTCCATATGTAATTTTTCCCATAAGTTTATGTATTCACAGTACGCGAATTCCTAGTATGCGACGTCCTCTGCCGCCCACATAGGTGTGTACTAGGGGGATGTACTTTGTGTATATATAGATAGATAGACAGATAGATAAATATATATATATATATATATATATAAAACTCTCAATTACCTGGTATAAAGCTGTAAAAGGGGTGACATAGTGACATACTGAGGAAAACTGACATACCATAATACACATCCAAAATCCCCCAAAGAGGGTCTAACCCCCTATAGAACCCTGCAGCTGTAATGTATAACTATTCAGACATAGAAAAACATCCTTGAATACTGTAATAAACATTATTAAATGCCACTGTTCTGTACTTCACAATGTACTGTCCACACATTGTACACCCAATACCCTGAGGCAGAGTTTGGCAGGGTGAGAGAGGTTAGCAAAGCAGACACAAAGAGGACAGGCATACCTAACCAAGCATGAGAAGAGAGAGTGAGAGAGAGAAACTGAAGACATATGGGGGAATAAACTCACCAGAGAGTAGGAGGTGAATTTCTTGATACAAGGTTAGTGACAGTTATGGCCAGGTGTCGAGCAAACTTCACTACTGCATCCTTGAGCTCCACTGCCCACACCATGACACCATTACTCCATTGCTGCCAGTACCATTTCAACATTACCTGGTCTAAATCCAGGTGCTTGGGTCTGGGTATCATTTTCCATTCAAGAAGCTAGATGTCTGCCCACATTCAGTCCCATACTGCATACTGTAATTTGTTCTCATACTTCCTGGATGGTCTGCAGGGTAGTATGAAGGACACCAAAAAACTCTGTTGTTTAACTCACTGTCCATCCCTTGGCCAGTTTCCTGATAAACTACCACTTCTTTTCCAGAGACTGAAACTTCCTTCCATCCTCCTCTGTCTTTCTTTCCTTCATTCTTTCCTCATCCTTCTGCCTATGGGTGACTTTACACTCCCTCTTCTGTCTTTCTTTCCTTCATTCTTTCCTCTTCCTTCTGCCTGTGGGTGACTCGACACTGAGTGACAAGCTGAATGGTTTCCTGTACCCCAGGAAACCATTTACTACGCTGGGTGGTAATCATGTAACCAAATTTTGGTGCCAGGTGGTTTAGTGGGTAATCACAGCGCTCCAATCAGATTGAGCCAGTGAATGTTTATATCCAAGGGATGGTTGGGGTTATTGCTCATGTAATGCCACTCAGCGATGAGTGAGGCTGGTCACTCTTATCTTAAATGTCAGGACCAACTTGCCTAACCCTGGGCTCCTCTGCTCCTCTTGGGGCAACTTAGGATTGGATGATGGATATATATATATATATATATATATATTACCAGACACCTTAATCCTGTAAGGGGTGGCCACAAACAAATTGCGTCCATGTTGCCCTGTCCCCCGCCATTTCATTGCCCTGCTCCCAGCTCACACCCCTTTCTCTCATATACCTCTCCACTCCATCCCTCCATCTCATCCTTGGCCTCCCCCTCCCTCTCCCCCCCTCCACCTCACTCATATACAGTACAATATCCTCATCAGTCTCTCACTCTCCATCCTCTCCACATGGCCAAACCACCTGAGTGTATTTCCCCTAACACTTCCTATCACATCCACATCCGCACCACAATGCTCCTTCACTTCCTCATTTGTCAGTCTGTCTCATCAAGTAACTCCACATGCTCCTCTCAAATACTGTAACTCATTTCCACTGCTCTCACTCTTGACCTCTGTCCCTCCAACAAGGTCCAAGCTTCAATCCCATACTTTAGAGTTGGTATCACAATACTGTCATGTAGTAGCTTTTTCACTTCCATGCTCACTTCCCTGTTTCTTATCACTGCTTTCAAGGAACCAGCAACCTTTCCTCCCTGTTGTACCCTTTCAAGCACTTCACCCTCTAAATTTCCATCCTTACTCATCACACTACCCAAGTACTGTACTTAAACACACTCACAGATTCCATTTCCGTATATATATATATATATATATATATATATATATATTATTGACAGAGTTAGGGAAATAACAGAGGAATTAGTTGGAGAAGAACAGGGAGGCTTTAGGAAGGGAAGACATTGTGTAGATCAGATATTCATTCTTAGATCTTTAGTGGAAAAGTTTCTAGAGAAGGGAAAGAAGTTGTATGCGGCTTTCAGGGATTTGGAGAAAGCATATGACAGGGTGGATAGACAAGGATTGTGGAAAGTATTAAGAATATATGGAGTAGATGGGAAGTTGCTGAATGCTGTGAAGAGTATGTATGATGGTACTAAGGCTGCAGTGCATGTGGATGGTGAACTGAGTGAATTTTTCTCTTTGAAGGTTGGGTTGCAACAGGGATGTGTCATGTCTCCATGGTTGTTCAATCTGTACATGGAAGGGGTAATAAAAGAGGTACAAGGCAGGGTAGTGGATGTTGGAGTGGCCCTGGTGAGAGAGGGTAGTGTTTGGAAACTCCCTGTACTGTTGTTTGCAGATGATACTGTGTTGTTGAGTGAAGACGAAGGGGAGCTGCAAGGCTTGGTGAATGAGTTTGGGAGAGTGTGTAAGAAACGGAATCTAAAGGTGAATGTAGGGAAGAGTAAAGTGATGGTCTTTGAGAGAGGTGAAGTCAGTGAATGTACAGTGAGGTTGGATGGTGAGGAATTGGAAAATGTTAGTACGTTTAAGTACTTGAGTAGTGTGATGAGTAAGGATGGAGGTTTGGAGGGTGAAGAGCTTGAAAGGGTACAGCAGGGAAGAAAGGTTGCTGGTTCCTTGAAGGCAGTGATAAGAAACAGAGAAGTGAGCATGGAAGTGAAAATGTTACTACATGACAGTATTATGATACCAACTTTAACGTATGGAAGTGAAGCTTGGACGTTATTGGAAGGGCACAAGTCAAGAGTGAGAGCAGTGGAAATGAGTTATTTAAGAGGAGCCTGTGGAGTCTTATGGAGAGACAGGCTGACACATGAGGATATAAAGGAGCATTAGGTGGTGTGGATGTGGATGTGACAGGAAGCGTTAGGAGGAATACACTGAGGTGGTTTGGCCATGTGGAGAGGACGGAGGGTGAATGACTGATGAAGAGAGTGTATGTGAGTGAGGTGGAGGGGGGGGGGAGGGAAGGGGAGCCCGAGGATGAGATGGAGGGATGGGGTGGAGAGGTATATGAGAGAGGGGGGTGTGAGTTGGGAGCAGGGCAGTGAAATGGCGAGGGGACAGGGCGACGTGGAGACGATTTGTTTGTGACTACCCCAAATGGGATTGAGGCGTCTGGCAATAGATATATATATATATATATCATCCATCAATCCATCATCCAATCCTACATTGCCCCACGAGGAGCGTAGGAGCCTGGGGCTAGGGAGTTGGTCTCGACATTTAAGATGAGAGTGACCAGCCTCACTCATCTCTGAGTGGCATTACATGAGCAATCAACCCCAACCACCCCTTGGATATAAAACTTCACTGGCTCAATCCAACTGGAGCGCAATAATTACCCACTAAACCACCAGGTGCCAAAATTTCGTTATATGGTTACCACCCAGGGCAGTAAATGGCTTCCTGGTGTACAGGAAACCATTTGGCTTGTCACTCAATGTAGAATCACCCACAGGCAGAAGGAAAAGGAAAGAAGAAGGAAAGAAAGACTGAAGAGGGAGTGTAAAGTCACCCGTAGGCAGAAGGACAAGGAAAGAATGAAGGAAGGAAAAACAGAAGAGGACAGAAGGAAAGAAGGATGGAAGAGAGGAAAGGGCAGACACCCTAGAGCAGCACTACATCAAGTGAGTGGATGGTGAGCACCCCCACCTACCACTATATATATATATATATATATATATATATATATAACAGAGATAGATAGATAGATACATAGATAGATATAGATAGATAGATATCTCTATCTATCTATCTATGTATGTGTATGTGTGTATATATATATATATATATATATATATATATACAGTAATCCCCGTACTTTCCGGACGTCCACTTTCCGGACACCCCACTTACCGGACATTGTGGGCCTGGACCTTCAGAACTCAAAAATGGCCAAAAAAAGAAAAAAAATCCCCTCAAAATCTGAATTTTTTCCCACCCATAATTTGAAACTGCCATGCAGCACCGAACAGCTGTTACGCCACGGACCCTTCACCCCTTCCTTCCTCCCCCCTCCCTCCTCCCCTGTTAGGGTTGCCATTTGGTATTTTTCATTACCAAATGTTGGCCAATTTGGTAATGAAAAATTGGTTTGGTAATGAATCAGAATAATGCAATACCAAATGGATTTTTCACATGTATCAGGATACACAGGATGGAGATGGTAGAGTATTTGCTCTCTCTGATTAATATGTTAGCCAACATAGTGTGAAAATAATCAACATGCTGTTAATTATAAGAAGAGTGATTACATGTATTTCCACTTGTATATATAATTAGTGAAGAATAAATGCTAACTTTATGAATTTGGTAATGAAAAGTTAAATTTGGTAATGAAAATTGAAGAGTTTGGTAATGTGGCCAATGCGATCTGGCAACTCTGTTTCCCCGTCACCAACACTCCAACCAACAGTTACTGCCTAGCTTCGATCGCGAGTAGATGCTTATTGCAATGGAAGCCACACTTGCTCATTTTTTGTGAATAAACAGTGAATAAACTGCAATACCTCGCCACTAGACCACACGGGAATTTACACTGTTGTGCAGTGTTAAGATATTAGAATTTGGAGTGCAAAGGATTAACTGTGGAGTGCAAATTGGCAGTTGAAACTGGCGGTTGAAATTGGCGTGGTGCAGTTAAGAACAATGTGCAGTGTTAAACAATTATAACTCACAGTGCAAAGAACTAAGTGCAGCACAACACTGGATTACTGTACGTGCTTCAAGAGCATTTTCACCACTGCCAAAACCTTAGAAAAGGTGGCCACAAACGTGCTGTAAGTACCCTGGCTGAGGTACAGTCACTTCTAATTCCTCATTCTTTGGTTCCTTTTCATTTATTTCGTGCTTTATGTCCATTATTGGTGTGAACAGGGTCTTAAATAGGTTTAAACAGATGCTATGCATGTCCAGTAGGGAGTTATTTAGGTGGCTTTCAAGGATAGGCTGGGTTAGGGTCCTTAAGTACCAGTCCAGGAGCCAGGGGCCCACTTTCCAGATGGGACCACTTTCCGGAGATGCCTTTGGCTCTATTACAATGGATAGTAGACGGATTACTGTATGTATACATATATATATATATATATATATATATATATATATATATATAGTGTGTGTGTGTGTGTGTGTGTGTGTGTGTGTGTGTGTGTGTGTGTGTGTGTGTGTGTGTGTGTGTTTTATATATGACTGAAGATGAATCCATCCACCTGACAACTTTTTAATAGGTGACAATAATGATGCTTAAAATTCAACATAATACACTGACTAACTCACTGCTTAAAAAATAATAATAATAATAATACACAACATCAGAGTATATTAAATATACACCCAATGGAGAAATGGTATGTTGCAATAAAAATTAAGCAAACTGTACTTTAAATGTACAAATTCCTCGGGGGGGACTCAGTATCATTACCCTAAAAATTCAACTCACTGTAACACTAAATGACTTAGAGACTGGCTAACTGACTTGCTGCCACAGAAAACTGACCTAACAAGGTGACTGAACTGATATGATTATCATCATCATCATCATCTGGACCTCTTTTCCCACCCTAGCAATTAACTTCTTCAGTATGGTAATATCATATTTATCTTATTCTCGCTCCCATCGGACAATATTATACGGCCCAGGAGAGTCCCTAATATTTAAGGGGTTAATAAAGGTGATAATAATCTCAGGTTCAAAAAGTTTTCAATGCTGTAAAATCATCTAGAAAATTCAAGGATAATATAAAAAGGCATCATTTTGCTGAATTGTTTAAATTAACAGGAAAGCCTGAATGATTGACTAAGATGCTCATCTGACCTGCCATGATACACAGCGTGAAAAATTACATGACTAATCACAGAAAACAACCAGCTAATGATATGATGAGGGACATGACAAATCAAAATAAAATGTTGCTGCATGATGAATGGCCCAGTCAAAAATAAAGTGAACAGACAAACTGTTGTGGTAATTAAAAATGAAATTAAGTGACTCTGGTTACTTGACCCTGCGAGTCTTGTGCTTCTTGGAGTCGACATGCTGGGCAAACTGACTTTCAGAGTTGAGTGTTAGGTCGCAGGGGGAGCAGTAGTACTTGCCTGGGGGAGCAGGAGATGGACGTTAGTGGAGATCTGGTAATGGTGAATACTCAACGCTTTTGTTAATGTTATCATCCAGTATCATTTTTCAGTGCTGGAAGAAAAGAGGTTTATTGATGAATATCCCAGTGTTGCTAGGTGATTTGCAATAACAGATGCATATGCTAAAAAGAGACAATGCACCAACTAGTTCAATGAATATGTGTTTCTCTCAGGGCATAATAACCTGTCAGAATTGGGCACAACTGTAAACCTACATTTATGGAAATGTATGAGTCCTTCATTCAACAGTAAAAACTATTTTTCAGATTTAGACCTCTTGCACCTTTGGATACACAACCAATATATATGGATTTCGCCCTTTCAATCAAATTTTTTCTCTGGAAGATGCCTCTCACATTCAAGGGATAAAACCCATTATGATACACCATTTAAAAGAATGACAACACTTACCTGGCATGGATTTTATTCAAATTAATGTGAATTGAATGTTCAGCTTAAAAAAACCTTCAGAGGTCACAAAATTTTTCTTTATACATACGGATGATGCTACAGTATCTGTAAATGTTTCATATCCACCTCCAAGCTTGAGTATAAGAAGCATCTTGAAGACTATGAATGACTTATAACATGTAACTTATGAGGAGTTATGAATTTTATGTCAATGACTGATGAATTACGTTAAGTTAAGCATATTATCTATCTGCACAATGAGTTATGAATTTAACAAGTCAATGGCTGATGAATCAAATTCTCAGATTTAAAAAAAAAAAAAACGCATTCTGGATTTAAGGGGGAAAAAAAAAAATCTAAGATTTTTTGTTGGCAAAAGATTCACTGAAGTGTTAAACATGTTCCTTGACTCAGAAAATGACCAGATAACTAACAGTATAAACTGAACTTTGTAGTGAACAATACATCATCATCATTATCATCATCATCATCCAATCCTACAATGTCCCACGGGAAGCATAGGAGCCCAGGGCTAGGCAAGTTAGTCCTAACACTTAAGATGAGAGTGACCAGCCTCACCCATCCCTGAGTGGCATCATGTGTGCAATAAACCCCAACCATCCCTTGGATATACACCTTCACCGGCTCAATCCGATTGGAGTGCAATAATTACCCACTAAACCACCAAGCGCCAAAATTTGGTTATAAGGTTACCACCAAGAGTAGTAAATGGTTTCCTGGTGTGCAGGAAACCATTTGGCTTGTCACTCAGTGTAGAGTGACCCACAGACAGAAGGATGAGGAGAGAATGAAGGAAAGAAAGACAGAAGAGGGAGTGTAAAGTCACCCATAAGCAGAAGGACGAGGAAAGAATGAAGGAAAGAAAGACAGAAGAGATTGGAAGGAAAGAAGGATGGAGGAGAGGAAAGGGCAGACACCTAAGAGCAGCACTACATCGAGTGAGTGGATGATGAACGCCCCCACCTACCACAATGTGAACAATACAGACTATAATAAAAAACATACTGGCATCATGGAATTCGGTCTAGGACCTGTTGTTCTTTGACAAACCATGTACAGTATTTGTATCTTCATCTATAATTTTCTGTTATGGGGTGAGGAATACGAATACTGCCTATCCATGTACAGTAGAACTGTAAATGACCCAGGAGCCTCACCCAACATCATCATCACCCTGTTTAAGAGATTATGTGAGACAAATTATACAGAAAGAGGGAAGCTTTTCATTCTATTTGTGTTTAACAACAAGCTAAAATTATTCTTCAACAAAGTCACTTAGTTATGAAAGTGTTCAATATACCTTGCATGGCATGATAAGTAAAGAGCACCATGATCAGTCTCTGCACTCTAAAAATTATAACAAAATTGGAAAAGCAGCAAAGATGTTGTTAGCAACATAAATTTATTTAAATTAAGGAAAATACATCATACTGCATTACAAGGCATTTATGGCTCATACATAAAGTAACTGATTCTGATACTGAACACTAGTTTCAAGACATTCTGTAAACAGTACAATAACAGCATAAATATGCTTAGGTCTGTAAAAGTTCAGATTTTCTAAACAAGGACTACATTTATAATACACTACATGTTTCCAAAATGATCTAATTTAAAATTACCATACCATACAACACTCTGGAAAAAAAAAAAAAAAAAAAAAAAAAAGTACAGTAACTGAGAAGTCGGTGAATGAGGCTCACTGGGTGAATATTCATACATGGCACTGGTATATCAGATTATCTTAGAGCTAAACAGTAATTTACACATTACAATAAAGATATGGGCAAGAATTATAATATTCTAGTCACTGGCCTACTTCCACTTTTTTTTCTTTTTTTAACATTACACCTTCACACCTTCACTCATTCCTTCAGGGATGTGAGATGAAGTGACCATTCTTTAGCTTAATGTCATCATTGATATGCTTCCAAACAGAAGACTCAAATCAGTAAAAAAACAAAAATTAACATCATCATTTGATTCACATCACTGGAAATGATCTGTTATTTCCATAGGACCAGTTATTTTTCATACACAGCTACAGAATAATTCTGTACTTACAAATATTCATGTCTACCACTGTCAGTTAACTGCACTTAGACTCTGCCTATGTATGCCTAAGTTACAAACCCACAAATCAATAACAGTTGTTCAGATTCTAATAGTGGAATCTCCTGAATCGCAGCCTTCTGAGACTGCGTGCATGCCGCAATTGAGAATTCCGAGGTTAGAAATAACTAATCTTCATCCATCAATCCATCATCCAATCCTCTGTTGCCCCATGAGAAGTGGAGAAGCCTGGGGTTAGGCAAGTTGGTCCTGACATTTACGATGAGTGACCAGCCTCACTCATCCCTGAGTGGCATTACGTGAGCAATAAACCCCAACCACCCCTTGGATATAAATCTACACAGGTTCAATCTGATTGGAGCATCTTAATTTCCCATTAAACCACCTGGCACCATAATTTGGTTATATGGTTACCACCCAGCATAGTAAATGGTTTTCTAGTGTACAGGAAATCATTTGGCTTGTCGCTGAGTGTACAGTCACCCATAGGCAGAAGGAAGGGGAAAGAATGAAGGAAAGGAAGACAGAAGAGGGAGTGCAAAGTCACTCATAGGCAGAAGGAAGTGTAAAGAATGAAGGAAAGAATGACATAAGAGGAAGGAAAGATGAGAGGAAAGGGCAGACACCCAAAGCAGCACTACATCAAGTGAGTGGATGGCAAGCACCCCCACCTATCGGAAAAATTACTTATGGGTCTGCCATCTCAGAGAAGTCGTCCCCCTTTATCCCCAAACCTATATCAAGTTGGTCACCAGTGAACACTAACAACCTTCATGCTTGGTGTGGGAAGGAAGCACCATGATTGGTTTATAGTATGTGCTATGTTTGAATATGATTGGTTTTGTTAATGCCAGGACTGACTAAGATTGGTTTATGCCCAGCTAGATGTGCAAATTTGAGGTAATGGTGGTGCATATACAGTAACTTGAGGCATCAGAAAAGTGTCACTTTTGATGGCTGCATCCGTGAATTTTCTGTAATTTCCACAATTTACTGATGTAGCAAACTTGCATGATGCTGCCACGTATTACGAATCCGCTATTTAGAATCACACGATTTAGGAGATTCCACTGTATTTCTCTTTACTTTTATACACAAACCTCAAGTACACCCTACTCCAACTCCATAATCTTATCTCAACTTTTCTTTTCTGCCCACTATCATCTCTTGTTATATTAAATTCAACTTCCAAAATATTCCCCTTTCCCACATTATCTTTCCTAATTTTCCTTTTTTTTCCTCTCCCTCTCTAATCTCAATAACACATCCTGGCTACTTACACCTACAGAAAACAAGTGACACATCAAACAAATTTGGAGGTGATCCAATACAATAAGGTGAAACCTCAAGTGAAGCTTTTGCTGTGCTAAACTTCTCCTGATATGCTGGACTACAGACCAAAAATGTATCTAAAGAAAGTCTACAGCAGTCTTGATAGAAAATGAAGTATATTACAAATACTGTTATGATTTGCATTCAACACATGAAATATTAAATTTATTTGGGCTTTCAAATCTCTTCAGAACCAAGCCTTAGCTGTGCTGGAATTTCTTTAGATACATCAGACTGACTATGATAAAACAAGATCTGGTGAAAGCGATGTCCAAGCCAAGAAGTGCTAACTGTATCATAAGAATGTCAGTACATGCACAGTTCGAAAGCCTTTGGTACTGCATTTTTTCACGAATCCAATACAGTGTACACTCCATCCATTCCCTTCTTCTCGTCTTTGATTCTGCCTCTTAAACTGTCCTCCAAGTAAAACAAAGGGATTCTGTCTTTACCAGCACGTCCAATCATCATTCCATTCTTCACACCATCCATCATTCCAGTTCTCATTCCATTCCTCACCCCACCCAGCTCTCCACTCATCTTGCCACCCCTCATTCCATCCACCAGCCCATCCATCCATCCATGTACCCCCTCCACCCACCCACTCACCACCACCACTAGGTTTACCGACCATCAATCTGTTCCTTCCACTCATCCCTGACTCTGTCCAATACTTCCATCCACTCCCTCTCCCTCTGCCCCTTCCCCTGGCACCACTTCGGCCACTGCTACCCCCACCTCTCTTGTCATTACCAGAGGGGGTCCTGTATATGGAGAGATCCTTGGCTTTGGTCTTCTTGGCCTCATCTGCCTTTATCACACTCGCCAAGATGCTGTCTGTTGGTCCTGGAGAAAGAAAAAAAAATCAGATACATGATTCACAGAATACATAAAAATATCACTTTTACATAAAAAATATTATTTCAGAGCTTGGAGGAGAAATGAATGAACACTTTTCTGAAAACAAGAAACAATTTTGGAAATAAGGGCAATAATGTGGGAATGAATGTGGGGAAAAAGTTGGTAAATATGAATGATGAAAAGAGCTGATGACTGAAAGATGAAAGCCATATAAGAGACAGATTGAATGACTGTGATGAAAAAAATTATTAATGTGAATGACATGAGATGACTGTTGATTAATATGATTGAGTTTGGTGGTGCAATAAGAAGGAATGCAGTGTCTGAGAATATGTCAATGACAGATGTAAAGACTGCTGCGAAAAGGATGAAGAATGGGATGACAGTAGATGTCAATGATATACTGTACATGAAGATAAAACAAATGGTACCCTAAAAGAGAAAGAGTGGAATGAACTGTTTATAGGGAATACACCAGAGCCTGTAAAAGTAAAATTATTGTTGGAAAAGGCTGTGAATATACTTGTCTGCAAAGTAATGGTGATTGAAGCATGTACAAAAACTTTCATGGAGTAGTAGTAGTAGTAGTTAGTACAGTGATCCCTCAATTATCCGGACGTTCATTATCAGAATGTGTTCAGTATCCGGACGCTGGACCTTGGCTCTATTAAAATGTTATTTGAATTTACTTGCTATTATCCCGACATAAAAGTGCCCGAGAACTTAGGTCAGCCAGCTAACATGTCCAAACATTCAGTATTGTGGCTGCTGGGCTCAAGCCATGAGCAGGAAGTACTGTAATCTCTAACCCACAACCAGAGCTAAAATGTCCGTCTGACCCTGTACTGAATGGTGAAAATCATGCGCTCGTCTTATCACTCCCAGCGAACCTCCAGTACCTGAGTAATACGACTTTAACCCACAAGTGGTGTCAAAACATCCCTGCGCATTCCTCATCAAATGTCTAATATCGTGTGGCCACAGGGGCTGTCTTTCCCAACTGCCACCTCCATCGAACACAGACCACAAGCCATGAGTACTTGTTCGGCAACAGTGGCCGTCCATCTCTTTATCGAAGGTCAAAAGTCCCCCGGTCTGGATGCACTGTGTTTCCGCATGGCCACACAGCGTCTAACAGACCGCAAGCCACAAGTAAATGTACGGCAAAAGCCCCCGTCTGCTTGTTGACATAAGGGGAAGAATCCTACCCACAGCCTTGCCTCTCCCCCTCCCTCCTTTCCCTCCTCCATACCTCCCAGCTCCCCCCTCACTCCCTCAGTCTTTACCCTCTTCTGTGGTGATAGCATTAACTCGAGTTTTCAAAATTTTTTGTGATTTATTCAACTACTATTGGTCGTATGGAAATTCTGTGGTGACCACGAGAAAGCTCATGACATTCTGCATCTAGACATATGCTGAACTCTTGGATGATGCCGGCAAAATTTTGAAATAGGATGGTGGGAAGTTATATGAATGTTTTACTCTTGAACACTTCATTCCTGCTTATTTTGTACTCTTCATTCATTCATTCATTGCCAGACGCCATGTATCCCAGACGGGGTGGTCAATGGCTTAGAGTTAATTGTACTCTTACTTGTCAGTTTTGTGTGTTTTTATTAGTCTATCTTATAGTATAAACACCAGCGAAGATGATGGTATACGATTTATACCAATATAACTAATTTATGGTGGCATATTTGGCAAAGGAAGGAGTGTGTATAGTTGTGAGTAAAAGATGAAAGAAGAGCATAAGACAGTATGGATCAGTTGGGTCAAGGATTGTGTGGGTAAAGTTGAAAGTTGGAATACAAATGTGGGCGATTGTGTGTGTGTATGCGCCAACGCAAGATCGTGCTAGAAGAGTGAGAGAAGAGTTCTGGACAAATGTGGAAGTGTGCATGGAAAAGTTTGGAAGGAATGAGAGAGTGTTTTTGATCGGTGATATGAATGGTAAAGTTGGTAATGTGAAGGTGGATGGAATAGTTGGTGAGTGGGGTGTGCCTGCTGAGATAGATGAGAATGGGAGTGCGTTAGTGGACATCTGTGCTGGGAGGGGGTTGGTAATAGCCAATACCCTCTTCAGGCATAAAATGATCCACAGGTATACATGGCGAGTGATGAGAAGGGTGGGTGGTGAACTGAATGAAAGGAAGGCAATGATTGATTATGTGTGTGTGGATGAAAGGATGCGAAGATGTATATTGGATGCAAGAGTTTATAGAGGTTGGGGGAGTGGCCTTTCTGACCACTACTTGGTGGTGGCCAGAATTAGGATGCAAGTAAGATGGAGGAATAGAAGAAGGGAAAGACGAGAGGAAGGAGTAGTTGCAAGGAGAGTGGAAAGGTTACAAGAGGATGAGAAAAAGGCAGAGTATAAGAGAGAAGTGGAGGAACGATTGGGCAAATATGAATTGGAGCAGATGGGAGACGTGGAAGGTGTGTGTAAGATATTTACAGAAGAAATATGTGCAGCATGTGATGTGGTGTGTGGAAGGAAGAGAAGACGGAGGGGGGTGCAAGGAACAGCGTGGTGGACTGAAGAGGTGAAACAGGCTGTGGCACAAAAGAAGAAAGCATACAATGAATGGATGAGAAATAGGGGCGTGGAAGAAGTTGAGAGGCAGAAGAGAGAGTTATATGTGGAAAGGAAGAGAGAGGTGAAAAGATTAGTAAGAGAGAGTAAGAAGAGAGTGGATCAGGAATTTGGAAGGAATTTGAGTGTAAAGTGGAGGGACTGTAAGAAAATGTTCTGGAGAGAAGTGAAAAGAGTAAGACAGGGTGGAAGTGAAGTTAGCAGGGGAGTGAAAGATAAACATGGTAGATTACTAGTGGAGAAGGGAGAAAAAGTGAGCAGATGGAGAGAACACTTTAAGGAATTGTTGAACGTAGAGGATGGAAGTAATGCGAGTATAAGTGGCTGGGGAATGGCTGGGAGAAGGAGGGAGGTGAGAAGACAGGTAGAAATCAGTAGGATAGAGGTTGTGGAAGCAATGAAGAAAGTTAAATCGGGAAAGCCCCAGGAATTGATGGAGTGTGTGGTGAGATGCTGAAGCATGGGGGAGAGATAGTAGTAGAATGGATGTGGAAGATGTGCAGATTGGCCTGGGAGGAAGGTAGAGTCCCGGAGGATTGGAAGTCAGGTATAATTATTCCCTTGTACAAAGGAAAAGGGGAAAAAGAAGTGTGTGGTAATCATAGGGGCATTTGTCTTCTTAGTATAATAGGAAAAGTGTATGGTAGGATACTTATAGACAGAGTTAGAGAAAGAACAGAGAAATTAGTTGGAGAAGAACAGGGAGGCTTTAGGAAGGGAAGAGGTTGTGTAGATCAGATATTCATTCTTAGATCTTTAGTGGAAAAGTTTCTAGAGAAGGGAAAGAAGTTGTATGCGGCTTTCATGGATTTGGAGAAAGCATATGACAGGGTGGATAGACAAGGATTGTGGAAAGTGTTAAGAATATATGGAGTAGATGGGAAGTTGTTGAATGCTGTGAAGAGTATGTATGATGGTGCTAAGGCTGCAGTGCGTGTGGATGGTGAACTAAGTGAATTTTTCTCTTTGAAAGTTGGTTTGAAACAGGGATGTGTCATGTCTCCATGGTTGTTCAATCTGTACATGGATGGGGTAATAAAAGAGGTACAAGGTAGGGTAGTGGATGTTGGAGTGGCCCTGGTGAGAGAGGATAGTGTTTGGAAACTCCCTGTACTGTTGTTTGCAGATGATACTGTGTTGTTGAGTGAAGATGAAGGGGAGCTGCAAGGCTTGGTGGATGAGTTTGAGAGAGTGTGTAAGAAACGGAACCTAAAGGTGAATGTAGGGAAGAGTAAAGTGATGGTCTTTGAGAGAGGTGAAGTCAGTGAATGTATAGCGAGGTTGGATGGTGAGGAATTGGAAAATGTGAGTACGTTTAAGTATTTGGGTAGTGTGATGAGTAAGGATGGAGGTTTGGAGGGTGAAGTGCTTGAAAGGGTACAGCAGGGAAGAAAGGTTGCTGGTTCCTTGAAAGCAGTGATAAGAAACAGGGAAGTGAGCATGGAAGTAAAAGTTACTACATGACAGTATTGTGATACCAACTCTAACGTACGGAAGTGAAGCTTGGACGTTGTTGGAAGGACACAAGTCAAGAGTGAGAGCAGTGGAAATGAGTTATTTAAGAGGAGCTTGTGGAGTCACGTGGAGAGACAGGCTGACGAATGAGGATATAAAGGAGCGTTGTGGTGTTGATGTGGATGTGATAGGAAGCGTTGTGAGGAACACACTGAGGTGGTTTGGCCATGTGGAGAGGATGGAGGGTGAAAGACTGACGAAGAGAGTGTATGTGAGTGAGGTGGAGGGTGGAAGAGGGAGGGGGAGACCGAGGATGAGATGGAGGGATGGGGTGGAGAGGTATATGAGAGAGGGGGGTGTGAGTTGGGAGCAGGGTAGTGAAATGGCGGGGGACAGGGCGACTTGGAGGCGATTTGTTTGTGGCCACCCCAAACGGGATTGAGGCGTCTGGCAATAGATAGATAGATAGATATTTGGAATTTTTTTTTTTTGAAACCTGGGAGCAATCACTCATCACTAACAACAGATTTTCAACCTGTCGTCAGTTTTTTTTGTGGATTGTTTTCATGATGTTTGGCATTAATATGGTTAATCATGTGTGTTTTGATGTCCAAATATGGCAGATTGACCTGAAAACTGCGCCAAAATTAGGAGGGGTACTGTACATGCAGTCGTGTATAGGTCGGGTGTTTTTTGGTTTTCAATGGCTTTTTTTTTTCATGGTTTTCTTGGTGTTTCACATTACTTTGGATATTCCTTTGTGTGTTTTGATGTCTAAATATGGTAGATTGACCTGAAAACCGTGCCAAAATTAAGAGGGGTATTGTACATACAGTCGTGTATAGGTTGGATGTTTGTTTGGTTTCCAGTGGTTTTCTTTCATGATTTTCTTGGTGTTTAGCATTACTTTGGATATTCCTATGTGTGTTCTGATGTCTAAATGTGGCAGGTTGACTTGAAAATAGTGCCAAAATTAGGAGGGATACTGTACATACAGTGGTGTATTGGTAGGGTGTTTTGTGTTTTCATTTTTTTTTTCTTTTCTCATGGTATGCTTGGTGTTTAGCATTACTTTGGATATTCCTATGTGTGTTTTGATGTCTAGATGTGGCAGACTGACCTGAAAACAATGCCAAAATTAGGAGGGGTACTGTACACACAGTGGTGTACAGGTAGGGTGTTTTTTTTGGTTTTCAATTTTTTTTTTTTTTTTCATGGTTTTCTTGGTGTCCTATGTGTGTTCTGATGTCTAAAAATGCCTGAATGACTGGAAAACACTGCCAAATTAAGTACAGGTACTGTACAAATAGGTTAGATATAGAATGGAGATGGGTATAGGTAGGGTCTGGGTGTGGTAGAGGAATAGTGTTCATTATCCTGACATTGCCACTACCCGGACATGCCTTTGGCTCTATTATGTCCGGATAATTGAGGGATTACTGTAGTAGTAGAGCAACCCAGGTCTGTCTGGCTGAGCAGACCCATCAACCACAGGCAAGCAATTGCCTCTGCAGTGCCATCCCATGCAGTGAATTGATGTTCTCTTGCAGTGAATAGCAACTCACCACCGTGAGACACTGGGAAGTGTGTGGAGGTTTGGACCATGGATGGATGCTGCATTTGCTTCTCCCCACCTAGTTAAAAGGGGTATCACAATAGGCTCCACATCACTTTGTTACGGTATTTGGTTATATGGTTACCACCAGAGCTGTGAATGGTTTCCTGGGTCAGAGGAAACTACTGTATCAGGCTTATCACTCACTGCAGAATCACCTTAGAAACAAGCATGCAACACTAAACAAAGTCAGTGGATGATGATCAACACCACCTAGCACTACAGATTTTCCTAAAAGTTTACTGAAGTTTGTATTTAAGGTCTGTGGAATTGACTGTGAGGTGGTGGCTGAGGGTCAGGTATGACTGAGAGGTTTCATAGCCCTGGGATCAGCCATCAGAAGACCAATCCTGAGTTTTAGTAATGTATTTTCTTTGAAACACAGACAGGCAAGGAACACAACTGCACCTGTGAATGAGCACCTGCAGTTTGCCCCCATATCAGTAATATTAGGTTTCTGTATTTTTGTGTTTTACAGTAATTTAGGCCTGACAAATGTATAGGGGCTAATAAATTCAACTGTGAGGGAAGAAACAATACCAGAAGACTGCTTGAAGAATATGTTTGTGAATATGTGACATACGGAGGTAGTGATATTGTACAATGGAGAGAGGTACTGGTAATTACAGAAAGCACAGTTAGAGATAAACATGAGCATAAATATACAGATTCCACAAAAGAAACTGACCATTCTGCCTTAAAATACAATGGCCAAGAGCAGCCTGTTTCATTTGCAATACATGCCATACTATCAGCTCAATTTCTTTCAGGTGACATCTAGCTTCCCCCTAGGCTTACTTCAAGTGAATGCTGTGGTTAAGCTTAACCCAAGTCACCCACTAGCTGAGCTATGGAGAAGTACTGTAGATGCCACTCCTAGCCAGAACAACATGGGTATTGCTCTCTGCTGTATTTAATGTTGTGTGCACTCTAGTGATTAGATATCGATGCTAGATCTAACTAATGAAGAAAAGGCTCATGTTCTCACCTGGACACATGAGAACATCCCTGCCAAAAGAAAGAGCACAATGAACCAGATGGTCAGAACAGTAGATGAGGAGAGAGTCTTTGGCCTCTCACCAAATACTGTCCCAACAAGAAAGCCTCATCAAGGATGACAATGTAAGACACTGAAGGCTACATACAATCTCCTAAGGAGGGAGGTGCTTAAAACTCCTGCTATTATGGCTGCACATCTCAAAGTTAATCATCCCAAGCTCTAAAAGGTGACTATCTGCACCATCCAACACCAGCTGCAAAAGCACATGAACCTGCCATCAAGCTTGCCAGCCAAAAAACCATTTCTGACCATACAAATGCACCAGAAACAACTTGATTTTGCAAGAAAATACCTGTACAAAGATTGGACCTCAGAAGACTGAAGGAAGATGATGTTCCCTGATGGGAGCATCTTCATGTGTTTTCGTCTTCGTATTAGGTTGGTATGGCTTTGCCACCTCAGTCGCCATGACCCCCACTACACATATAAGACTGTCAAGCACAGTGATCATGTAATGGTGTGGAGTTGATCCTGATTGGTATATGCAGGTGTGGGACAACCATCTCCTGCAATTTTATGACATTCATGGCTGCACACACTTTAAGCAGGACTCTGCTCCAAGTCACAAGGCAAAACGGGTTATGAAATTCCTCTCAGATCATGACACTGAAGTGCTGGACTGGCCAAGTAACTCTCCATATTTGAATTCCACAGAAAATGCATGGAATTATATGAAGGACAAGCTTACAACATACAACACCTTATCAGTGCCTAGCTTCATGAATGAAAGGCCAAGTAACTCTCCATATTTGAATTCCACAGAAAACGCATGAAATTATATGAAGGACAAGCTTACAACATACAACACCTTATCAGTGCCTCACTTCATGAATGGCATCTGCAACATATGGGTCAACGAGATGAATGCAAAATAAGAGGTGAATGCAAAATACTTCCAAAACTTTGCAGACAGCATGCCCAAACACCTGATAGTAACTGAGGCCAAGGGTAACATGACCAAGTATTAGGATGCAGTTATTCTGTACTGAATAGTTTTTACTGTACCACTATTATATTCCCTGGTTTGCATACCTATGCCCTGTGTGATCAGTTTCTTTTGCAGAGTCGTAAATGCAGTTTGGTTCTGTAACAGGAACAGACATGACTAATACAATAATCTCTGTCCATCAGCTCCAAGAAAAAATCTGAGAAATGGTAGATAAATATATCTATCTATCTATCTATAGCCCAACGCCCTAATCTCGCAAAGGGTGGTCACAGACAAAACGCCTCCAAGTCGCTCTGTCACCCACCATTTGACTACCCTCCCCCCAACTCACTCCCCCCCTCCCTCGTATACCTCTCAACTCCATCCCTCCACCACATCCTCGGTCTTCTCCTCCCTCTCCCTCCCTCCACCTCACCTACATACACCCTCTTAGTCGGTCTTTCATTCTCCAATCTCTCCACATGTCCAAACCACCTCAGCGTCTTTCTCCTAATCTTCTCAACTACATCCACATCCACCCCACAACATTCCTTCGCTCCTTCATTCATCAACCTGTCCCTCCACGTCACTTCACATGCATTGTGTAATTTGTAGATTCAGAGAAAAGGTCTGACAGAGTTCCAAGGAAGGGATTAAAACAGGCTATAAGAAAGCCATGAACTGATTAATGGACTGTCATGTAGATGCAATTACATGAAGGGTCAACTACATGTGTAAGAATGAGTGGAGGAATGAGGAATTCTCAATCAACAAAGAGAGGTATCAGGGTTCTGTGCTGAATACATTGCAGTTCAATCTGGCACCTGGGGCAATGGAAAGAGAATTCAGAAATGGATTACCTTGGAAACTTTTATATGCTGATGATTAAGTTTTGACTGCTGAAAATGGGTGCCAAAGAGATCAAAAAGTAGGGGGATGGGCAAAGTAAAGGGACTTGAAGTTAATATGTACTGGGGAAAAAAAAGTTCATGGTCAGTAGGTGTACAGGAAATAATGTCATAGAATTAAACTGTGTGGCTTTTTTATAGTGTGTACATGGCAAGCTGGGAAGAATTCCATCCTGTATTACTACATGGATCCACAAAAAATGCACCGATGTTATGGGTAAACTGTAAGATAAGAGAAATTTCCAATGTCGGGCATGTTGGGGTGTTTGGTGTGTATATGATGGCATAGAAAGTGTTCTCTGAAGTGAGAGCCAACTGGAAAGAATGGAATTCTGTACAGGAGGAAGCACATAGGTTAAGTACATTGACAAAATTATAGGTGGATGGAAGAAGCTTAGGGAACCACTGCTTTTCCCGACTATGAAGGGCTCTCCTTTCATACTAATGGTACTCTGTATAAAAAATAGTTTAGCTGTGTTTTGCTATGAGGCAGTATGACATGACTAGTGAACCAAACGATCATCCTAGAAACCCACCTGCCAACACTCCAGGCTCATAGCTGAGGGGGGTCAGAGGGTCGGATGATGCCCCCACCAGCCTAAAGGTTCACTTTCTCATGCTCTGTTTTTTTTAATACCAGTGCAAAAAGAGCCACTCTCCGTTGTTCAGAAATTTTGTGCTGTTTCTCAATGTCGCTTATGCATACAACCAGACCCCCATTGTAAACATGCAGCTGACCTTTGACCAGTTGGCTGATATGCAAGTTCAGTGTCAGCAGAAATCCCCCCCCCCCCCCCAAAAAAAAAAAAAGTTTGGTTACATGGCTGCACTTGGGCACAATTACTGATGTGCCAATACAGTTGTAGTTATGGTTATTGTTGTACCACGCAGTCTGTCTGATTAAGTAGACTCATCAACTGCAGGCAAGCTACCACCCCCGCATGGGTGGTTGCTCATCTGCAGTGAACTGAAGTTTCCATGCAGCTGACAGTACCTCACCACAGCAAGATGCAGAGATTAGTGTGGAGGTTAGGTTCTTGGGTGGTCACTGCATTTGCATCTCTCCACCCAGTTAACAGGGGCACCGTAGTAAACTCTACATCACCCCATTATTTGGTTATATGGTTAACACCCAGCACTGTAAATGGTTTCCTGAGTTAAAGGAAACTGTTTGGCTTGTCACTCAGTGTACAGCCACCAAAGGTGGAAAGAAGAGTAATAAATAATGACAAGAAAGATGAGAGAGATAGGAAGAGAGGAGAACAAACACACACAAAAAATTATAGGCATGAAGGAAATAGTATGCAGTGTTACATCAAGTGACTGGATGATGGGCACCCCTACCCACCACCTGTATACTGTAGTGAAATATGCTAGAGCTCTCCTGATGTAATGATATCAAAGGTGTTCCTTTTATGACATGCTGATGGTCTTATGGAAAATTAATGAAAACCACTGAAAATCTATTACAGTAAAAGTCCTCCAATCCAACCACCTATAATCTGAATATCCCAATACATGTACAGTGGGCTTGCACAATATGCATGATCACAGTGCACGAATCGCATAGTACACGAGTGACCAAAAATCATAATCATAAAACTATGAATGCACGAGTTTAACCCACAATATGTGAGGCAGAGGCAAGAAGTGGCCCAAAACTGCTATGTTCCCAGAATAGGCGACCTCCCCCCCCCACACAAACACACAACGCGTCCATCGTGATGTTAGAGGCTCGTGGGGAAGGTGCTCAAGTGGAGTCTACAAAAAGATCTTGCCAATAATGACTTCAACAATAACGTTTTCGGCAATAACGGTAAGTCAGAACAGATATCCAGTTTCTATAATAACATTTGGATTCACCTGAATAAAGGTTATTTCACGAATGCCAAGTTGCTATACTGTAAATATCTCTATAACAAGATGAGGAATGAAACAGACAAACAGGAAGAGGTGAAGGAAATTGCAGAAAATGTGAGCAGTAGTGAGAAGGAGATGGAGGATCCTCCCCTCAACACCTCTCCTGACTCACCCGCCACCATCCCCTCCACCTCCAATGCCCCACCTTACTCACCAACCACCTCCCCCTCCACCTCCACAGCCCCATCTGACTCACCTGCTCCACCTGGCATACCTGCAACCCCCACCATAATGACTGTTCCTGCATTTCTTCATCAAAGCCTGAAATAATGCAACATTGGCAACTGTTAAACACGTTTGATGCAGCCAGTGTGGAGGGGGCACTCTAAGTGTATTGCTGAGCCTCGGAACCCCTGCTATTTAAGTCCATCAGGCCTGTCATTTACTGTTTTTAAGGTGACTGACCATATATTTGTTATTTTAGCTATATCTGCAGTATATGTCTTTAAAATTTTCCCTTTATTATATCTCTACGGTTAAACAAATATCAAGGTTTGAGGTGGTCCTACCCATATGTTATTTCTCCCATAAGATTATGTATTCATAGTAAGCATCACAGCGTGCAGTATTTGCCTGCAACTATTTAGCTACACTTTTATGCATTTCTGGGGTCTAAAACAATAACCCATATCATTTTCAGTGTTTCTTTAATGGCAATATACATATTTCTAATGTTTTCAAAGGTCTCTCTCAACAGTCCGAAAAAACCAACAGTCCAAAAGACCCTCAGTCCCCTGCCATTCAGATTACAGGACTTTTACAGTATAATGAAATTCAAATAATCTAACTACAGT
This sequence comes from Coenobita brevimanus, assembly GCF_032717465.1. Lineage (NCBI taxonomy): Eukaryota > Metazoa > Arthropoda > Malacostraca > Decapoda > Coenobitidae > Coenobita > Coenobita brevimanus. Next base: position 22,929,591 of record NC_137004.1, read on the forward strand.
CTTGCCTGACATAGCAGGGACAGAACTTAAATTCTTCAGATGATGAGTCATCACTTCCCTCTGTACTGTGTGAAATATTCTAGAGCTGTTATGCTAAAAACTAATACAGTATTACTCTATACGGTAAACTCTCAATTATCCGGCGTAATTCAGACAAGTCCTATGCCAAATATTGCATCCACCCCTCCATCATCCAATCCTACATTGCCCCATGAGGAGCGTACGAGCCCGGGGCTAGGCGGTTGGTCCCGACAATTAAGATGAGAGAGAGACCAGCCTCACTCATCCCTGAGTAGCATTACATGAGCAATCAACCCCAACCACTCCTTGGATATAAACCTTCACCGGGTCAATCCGATTGGAGCACAATAATTACCCACTAAACCACCAGGAGCCAATTGCAAAATACCGAATATTGCACAATACTCCCCCGTTGGATTAATATTAAAATCTGGCATGAAATACAATAAAGTAATGATAAATTACAGTAGTTCAATGCCAACTGGCTACCATTTACGAGCTGGGTGATACACCTTGACGCCGGATATTGCATAATACCACCAGTGACATCCCGTTTCTGCGTCGCATACTGCTTTAATGCAGCCCAGCCAGCAGTGCCGGATATTGCGTTGGACTGGATATTGCAATGACAGTTAACTGAGAGCTGACTGTATCTATGATTTTTTCCACAATCTGTAAATATATAACATATTTGGAAAAATAAAACAGTGCAAGATGTTATTACCTAAACAAGAAACATTAACAAGAAACTAACAAATGAAGACTATAGCCAAATTTAGTTCAAATTCAAGTGAGTGAAAACATTGTTACACAGCAACATATAAAAACACATTATCTGGAAAAATGTACAAAAAGGCGATCAAACAGCTCCTTTGTCCAACATATGACACTTCAGTGCTGTAATGACACCTTCCCACACCGCATAGTGGCTGGTTCCCCTCTCCCTCTCTAAACCTTTTTCCCTTTCATAACCTTTCTCTAATAATTTCTTCTCCTCCACTTCTGCTCTGTTCACCATCAGTCCATATCTATTACACTTCATCATTATCTATCTCTCTCTTTCTTCCTAGTTTCCTGCCCTTCCCTTCATTGTTTTCCCTTCTTCTTTATTTCCAAATTCTCTATGTTATGTATATTACCTTTCACTTCAGCCCACCTAACTCTGCTCCACCCCCTTCTCTCTCTCTGTCTCTCTCTCTCTTCCTAGATTCCTGCCCTTCCCTTCATTGTTTTCCCTTCCTGTTCATTCAGTCCTCACTCTTCATCCTTTCCCTGTTTTTTCCTCCCATAAATCCTCTTTTCTCGACAGTATCAACTTGCCTTGCCTCCTACAATTTACTCCCTGAAACACCATTATCAGTCAGAGATTTTGGTTTTTGTCTCCTTTCCCTCCATCACTTCTTTTGCATCCTCTTATCTCTCTCCAACCACTCCTTCCCTTCATTCCTTCTTAAGTTTCTTGCCTTAACTCCATCACTCTTACCTCCACTCCATCTCCATCATCATTATCATCAGAAGAGTTTGGGACTTATCTCTCCTCCATTTCTTCCTCTCGTGTCCACTATCTCCCCCTTCCTCTCTCCTTTCTATTTTCTTCATATTTCTTGAATTTCCTCCAACATTCGTCCCTTCCCTATCTCACATCCTCTTACATCATTCAGCATCCAGCACTGTACTTTCTCCCTCTAGGTCCCTGCCTTTACTGTTTCCCACACCACTTCTCTCCTTCACTGCCTTCCTTGTATTCCTCAAGTTTCTTACCCTTCCTCCATCACTCTTCCCTTCCCCTTCATCTCTCACCACAATGTTATAAATAGGGCCTTGGGCTGCATCTTCATTCCCTGCATTTCTTTTTCTCACATCCTCTTACTCTCTCACCTCATCATGATTTCTTCCCTCCATTTTTGCCCAATTTATTGATTTTCTGTTATGCAGCGTACTCTGAGTTCAACTCATCCTCAGAGCATGGGCAACTGACTTGGGTTCTTTTTCAGGACTGGGGGTAGAGCATGCAACAATAGGAACAGGGATCAAACACAGGCTAACCAGTCTTACACGTATATTACCACAAAAAGATACAAGTGCAGGACACAGTACATATGGCACAATACAAATACAATATTAACACATAAGGACAGGATGTGGACTACAGGAGACCAGGTAGTTGCAGGTGGGAGCCAGGTGTGGGAGGTGGCCTGTCAGGTGTGCGCTTCCGCGAAAGGCACAGGTCCCTAGTCGTGTGGTAGATCGTCCAGTGTGGGCTGCGGGGCGGCGTCATGGGAGACTCCCTTCAGGTGGGGCCTCGGTGTGTGTGGCAGCCCTCGGGACTGGGGCCGAACAGGGCAAGCAAGCATGCGGCTCTGCGCCTTCCCTTGGAGGAGGTGGCATCTCGCCAGGGGGTTTGGGTAGGTCCCAACCTGGAGTCCTCGGGGCATCCCTCGATGGCTGGGTTCTACAGTCTCGCCAGCATGGGGAGGCTGTCAGGGTCTGCCTGCGGCCTCTCGTGCTTGGGGAGTCCAACAGCGGCTGGTGATGCCGAGGCCCGGCTGCAGTAAGCACACTCCCAGACTCACAATGAGGTCACTCTGGACACTCTCTAACAGGGACTCTGCTGGAAAGCAGACTCCTCCCCTAAGGGTGTGGGGGGAATGGGAGGGGCGTCCTGCTCGGCCTCTGGAGGGGTGAGGCAAACAATGGATGCTACCCTTGATGGGAGCCACAGGGGTAGTGGATGAGGGAAGTACGGTGGATGTTCCCTCCCCAGCAAGTACTGTGGACGTTACTGCGGTTCCACTAGTCCCTGGAACAGCAGGTGAGGGAAGTACAGTGGACATTCCCTCCCTGGCAAGTCTAGTGGACATTGCCACAGTCCTGCTCCCAGAGGTGGGCTGCAGACAATGGAAGTATGGTGGACGTTGCCTCCCCAGCAAGTCTGGTGGACGTTGCCGCGGTCCTGCTCCCAGTGGTGGGCTGCAGACAATGGAAGTATGGTGGACGTTTCTTCCCCGGCAAGTCTAGTGGATATTGCCACAGTCCTGCTCCCAGTGGCGGCCTGCAGACAATGGAAGTATGGTGGACGTTTCCTCCCCAGCAAGTCTGGTGGACGTTGCCGCGGTCCTGCTCCCTGCAGGGTCTGTAGGTGAGGGAAGTACGGTGGACGTTCCCTCCCCAGTAAATCTGGTGGACATTGCCACAGTCCTGCTCCCAGTGGTGGGCTGCAGACAATGGAAGTACGGTGGACGTTTCCTCCCCGGCAAGTCTGGTGGATATTGCCGCGGTCCTGCTCCCTGCAGGGTCTGTAGGTGAGGGAAGTACGGTGGACGTTGCCTCTCTGGCAAGTCTGGTGGACGTTACCGCAGTCCTGCTGGGGACTGTGAGAGCACTAGTCCCAACCCGATGCTGGTGAGTGTTGGTCTAGCTGAAGTGTAGTGCGGCAGGGCTCTGTGCAGGGAAGAGGGGCACATGGTGGCAGGGGATGTGGGCCCATCTGGCTCGGGGCCCTTACGCGTCTCCCCGTGGTATCCTCCTGGGGTGGGTGTTTCCTCATCCTATCCGCACACCTCTCTGTGGTCTCCCCTTGGGGCAGGTATTTCACCACCATCACCTGTGAAAAAGTCACGTCCCCGTGGCCAGAGGTGGTAGGTGTCTGATGTGGACGTCTGGTGGGAAGGCGTGAGGTGGTGAAGTAATTTGGTCCAGTGGTGTGTGGGGCGGTTTGGCTCCTGGTGTGGGTGGCAGACGATTTCCAGGGTGGATGTATGGGTCGTCTTCTGTAGGAGGTGCAGTAGATGCGATGTTCCCCTCAGTCGATGTTTGTCTCCCTGGGCGGAGGTCCACAGCACGTGTCTGATCTTCATCTTGGGTGGCAGGGAGTATGGTGACTGACTGGTGGCTGAGACGAGTGAGGATGCCTGGGTTTTATGAGGTCGTGTGGGGGGGGCGCCTTAATCGTCCTGGTGGGCCAGGCTACTGGAATTTTCCATTCTGTGTTGTGTATTTTTAGGGTGAGGGGGGGAGGTGTTGGGTGTGGGTGAACTTGGGGAGGATCGTGTGGGTGGTGTCAGTTGTGGTGAGGGTGTTGGGGTGTATCTTGCAGGTGGGCAGGAGAGGTGGCCCGATCTGGTTGTAGTGGTGGTTAGTACGGGTGTGGATGGTGAGGAGCTTGGGCCACGTGGTGCATCAGCTGGATGGGGATGGGGGTTCTTGATCTGGGCAGCGTGGTTGTTATGTTTAGTGGTAGTGGTGGAGGAAGGGGAACTAGTGTGGAGCCTGGTGTGGGATGTGGGTGTGGAGTGAGGAGTGAGTGAGGGTGAGGGGCATGTGGGTGTGAGGTGTCCAGTTCTGGGAGTGGCAGGGGTGAGGGCAGGTGAAGGCGACATGGAATGCTGGCCACGTGGTGTAGGGGTTAGGAATGGTCGCGAGGCTGTGAAGGTTGAGGTGGGAAGTGAGGTCGCCAGGGGCAAGTGGGGGGTCTGGGGAGAGGGCGAGGAGTCGGAGGGGGGTATGGTGGGAGATGTGATTGTGGAGGGAGGACTGGGTGAGGGTGAGGAGTGTGAAGGTGTGAAATAGCATGTATATGCGTCAGTGGAGTGGAAGGAGGGGGAAGGCGGTGGTGCTGTGTGTTGGGCAGGGGGGTGAGTGTGGTGTGGTGGAGGGGTCGGAGAAGGTTGGATGAGACACACGTGGAGATTGTGGTAGGTGTGGGTGGTGTTGTGGTATTGAATAGTTACTTGGCAGGGGTTGGGGACGTTGACGATTGTGAACGGTCCCATGAATCGGGATGACAGTTTGGTAGGGACCGGTAACTGGGCCACCATGACGGAGTTGTCGGGTTGTAAGTACTTGGGGGGTGGTGTCAGGTTGGAGGTCCTGGTTGTTTTGCAGATGATGTAGTCAGCTCTTGAGGTGGTAAAGGGGGTCGGACGTGGGGGAGGTGGCGGGTGGTTGTAGGTGGTGGCGGAGTGGCAGGAGGAGTGGTGTTTCTCCAAATACTCGTTCATGAGGGGTAATGCCATCATCGCAGGGGCAGGAGTTCATTCCCCACTGTGCAATTTTAACATGGGCTGGCCAGTCTTCGTTCTGTGTTTCTTGTATCCTGGTTCGTACTTGGTTTAGTAGGGTGCGGTGGCTCCTCTCACATATGCCATTACCCTGTGGCCAGCATGGGGAGGAGTGGGAAAGTTTGTATCTGAAGATTGCAGTGAGTTCCCTCCATACCTTGCTGGTGAATTCTGGGGCGTTGTCTGAATGCAGGGCTTAGGGAATGCTGAAGTAGGGGAACATATGGCGGACAAGGGAGTCAGCCATGGCAACAGTGTGGTGTTCTTTGGCTGGACAAGCAATCAGGAATTTCGAGTATGTGTCAATGAAAGTGATGATGTATTTGGAGCCTGAGTTGGGTGGAAGGGGTCCGACTATGTCCACGGATAGGAGTTGCCACGGTTTATTGCCGGTGATGTTGACGGACGGTCTGGGTGTCCTTGTGGCATCCTTACCGAGTGCGCAAGCCCGGCAGGACTGGACAACTTGTTTGGCCAAGTGAGAGAGGTTTGGTGTCCAATACATGTCATTGAAAACTTGAAGTAGTTTCTTAGTTCCGAAATGTATTCCACTGTCTGAGTGTAGATGGGTCATGGTGTCCAGGGCAGTGTCTGGATCGAGCACTATATGCCCCGAATGTGTGAACAGGTGGTTGCCATGCCAGTGGAGCTTAGAGAATATTTGGTGTGCAATTCACCAGGGCTGATCTTTGTTTTGCCACTGGTGTAGCAGGCTGCGGGTGGCGATGATGGCGTTGATGAGTAGTCTGAATACGGCGTCGGCATTTGTGTGTAGTTTTCCCTGGCCGGTATGCTATGTCGAAGTTGAACTCTTCGAGTGCTTCTCTCCACCTGATCAGTTGGGCATTGTGGGTCTCTGATTGGCGTAGCTGCTGACCGGACTGGTGGTCCGTAATTATGGTGACATGGGTGCCGGACAGGTAGGCATGGAAGTGGTCTAAAGCCCAGATAATGCCCAGGCATTCCTGTTTGGTGGCAGCGTAGTTCTTTTCTGCCTGGTTGAAGGCACGGCTGGCACAGGTGATGATGTGTTCCTGTCCTTCTTGGACTTGGGCAAGGACAGCACCGATCGCTACTAAGGATACATCGGTGTATAGGCGAAAGGGCAGGGTGTAGTCGGGGAATGCGACGATCGGGGCAGTGATAAGTTGGGTTTTGAAGTTATGAAAAGTTTGCACAAGGTCTTCTGTCCAGGCAGAAGGTTCGCCCTTTCTTGCCATGTCGTGTAGGGGTTTTGCTATGTCGGCAAAGCCCTTCACGAAGTGCCGGTAGTATGATGCGAGTCCGATGAAGGCGCAGACCTCGTGGACGTCTTGGGGTAGGGGGAGGTCTGCAATAGCACGCAGCTTGTCCGGGTAGGGTGCTATGCCTTCCTTGGAGTTGACGTATTCCAGCAAGGAGGCGGACCATTGAGCCAGAACGCATTTTGACAGCCTGAGTTTGAGCCCCACCTGCCAGATCCTGATGTACATTTGTTGAAGGCGGTGGAGGTGGTAAGCCCATGTCTGGCAGAAAATAATGACGTCATTGAGGTGTGCCAGGCATATCTGCCAGGTGAGGCCGCTGAGAACTGATTCCACTAGCCGGGAGAATGTAGTGGGGGTGTTGCACAGGCCAAAAAGGAGGATGTTGAACTCATAATGTTTTCTGTTGCTGGTGGAAAACACTGTTTTACCCCTGTCTTCAGGATGCACCGGGACCTGCCAGTATCCCAATTGCAGGCTAAGGGTGGAGAATCAGGATGCTCCATACAGGGAATCGAGAGAGTTGTCTATCCTGGGCAGGGGTGTGGTGTCCTTGGTGGTTACGTCGTTTAATTGCCTATAGTCCACACAGAATCGCATGGTGTCGTATTTCTCTTAACCAAGATGACTGAAGAGGACCAAGGGCTGGTGGATGGAGATATGACCCTGACATTGAGCATGTCCTGGACCTGCTGGTCTTCTTCAGTCTGTTGTTTGGGTTTTTTTCTCCAAGATGGTTGGTGAATAGGTGGTCCAGTTGTGTGGATCTCGTGTGCCAGGTGTGAGGTGTGGCCGATGTCTGCCGGTCCTCATGAGAAGATGTCTTGAAAGTCCAGGAGGAAGTGTCAAAGGCTGTCTGTTTGGTGTGGTAAGAGGTGTTCAGGTAGAGGGGGGAGGGTGGCGGGGGAAGAGGGGGGTGAGGCGCACGGCTCAGCTTCCTCCATCTCACTGACCACTAATCCTTTGAGGAGGCTGAGTGGGGTGGTGAAGATGTTGGCCATGTGCACTGCCCTGAGGTGGGGGGGGGGAGGAAGGTAGGGGACAGTAGGAAGGAGGAGATGGCTCCTGAAGGCAGGCTTGGAGAAAGTAGGACAGAGTTTCCGGTTGGCCTGTGCAGTTGGAGCCAGGCCTCATGCTGGGGGAAGAATGGTAAGGGTGGAGGCGATGGTGGCAGGGAAGGTGGTGGGTGAGAAGGCTGGGGGGGGGGGTTAGGGATTGCAGGAGGTAGGGTGGAGGACATAGCAGGGGGGAAGGGGGCTGGGAGGGAAGGGGGGTGTGCACGTGCAGTGTGGCTGAGTAAGGGGGTCTGGAGGCATCCTGAAGTGGAGGTGCAGCTTGTGGCAATCAATGCTGGTGCACAGCTTCTGCAGGAGGTCCAGTCCCAGATAGCCATCTGATGGGCGTCAGCACATAGGGTCTGGGTCTCCCCAAGTATGGGCAGGGGGCCATCCCCCGCATCTAGGAGATGAGCTGAAGTGGGAAGGAGTGGGCTGAAAGCTGAGATATGGCAGGAGTAGAAGTGGTGGTAGAGGCAGGACCTGGCCTCTCCCATATCGACCAGTAGCCTCGCTGATATCTCATTCAATCTCATCTTGTCGTAGACTAGGGGGCAGTTTTTTTGTGAGGTGGCCCCTGCCACCATGGGGAGGTGCAGGGGCGGTCCTAATAATCTAGCTGTTGTGTGGCATCTTCGTCGCTGAGCTCTGTTTCCCCCAGATCGAAGTAGTCAGCTGTGGGAGCATCATCCTCGGAATAGTCATCCTCTAAGGATGAAACTTTGCGGTGCCCCTGGGTGGTTGATCTGCACCGGGCGGCCTTCAGCTGTTCTCATATGTCATGGATAGGGCACTGATAACTACAAGCAGTGAACTCCCAAGGGTTGATGGAGATGAGGTTGGTGTTCTCCTTAGGGGTGGGGCACCTCTTTGTGGGGAGTGCCCTTGGCATGGTGAGTGGTGCTGAAGGAACAGTGTTGCTGGGGAGCGTCCGGGGTTTGGGCTGTGACGGTTTAGGAGTTGGGACTCTGCTAATAATGCAGATGTGTTGCGGGGTGGTGCGGGCAGCGAGGAGGCACCTGACCAGCTGGACATCTTTATCAAGGTCCCCCGTCGGGTCACAGATTATGAAATGTTCTCTGATGGCACTGGGGAGGATCCTCAGCAGGGTACTGAAGGTGTGTTGGTCTCGGGTGGCGGCACTGACCTCCTAGTAGGCAGCGGTGACGAGTCGCCTGGCCTGGATGCGGGTGTCTTTCAGGTTACCATAGTAGGTGAGGGCCTCCAGTTGGGAGAAGGCAACAACTTTCCCTAGCGATGGCATGACTGCTTGGGTCACGATTTGTTTAAATTGTGCCAATGTTAGCTCAGGAATGATCTTTGTAGCGATGCTGGAGACTGTTTTTCCCAGGTGGGGTAAGGTCACTGCAATCTTCTCCCTGCCGTGCTCAAATCCTATGTCTAATAATGGTTGAGTGTGCACATGTACGTGTCTACGTCACACTGTTCGGGCTCATATTTTGGTAACTGTACGTGTGGTTTAGTTGCCATTTTGTTAAGTTTCCCTTTGTTCCTTGTTGCCCACCGACTGGATCCAGAATCACCGCTAGCCACCAGTGTTATGCAACATACTCTGAGTTCAACTCCTTGTCCTCAAAGCGCGGGCAACTGACTTGGGTTCTTTTTCAGGACCAGGTCTGGAGCATGCAACAAAAGGAACAGGAATCAAACACAGGCTAACCAGTCTTACACGTATATTACCACAAAAAGATACAACTGCAGGGCACAGTACGTATGGCACAATACATATACAATATTAACACATAAGGATAAGAGGTGGACTACAGGAGACCAGGTAGTTGCAGGTGGCGGCCGGGTGTGGGAGATGGCCCGTCAGGTGTGCGCTCCTGTGAGAGGCACAGGTCCCTCGTTGCATGGTAGATCGTCCGGTGTGGGCTGCGGGCAGCATCGTGGGACGCTCCCTTCTGGTGGGGCCTCGGTGAGTGTGGCGGCCCTCAGGACTGGGACTGAACAGGGCAAGCAGGCACGCGGCTCTGCGCCTGCCCTTGGAGGAGGTGGGCATCTTGCCAGGGTGTTTGGGTAGGTCCCGACCTGGAGTCCTCGGGGCGTCCCTCGATGGCTGGGGGCTGCAGTCTCCCCGGTGTGGGGAGGCCATCAGGGTCTGCCTGCGGCCTCTCGTATTCGGGGAGTCCGACAGCAGCTGGTGACATCGAGGCGCCAGCTGCAATGAGCAAACTCCCAGACTCACGATGGGGCCGCTCTGGACACTCTCCAACAGGGACTTCACTGGGAAGCAGACTCCGCCCCTAGGGGTCTGGGGGGAGTGCAAGAGGTGTCCTGCTCAGCCTCTGGAGAGTGAGGCAAAGCAAGGGATGCTACCCTTGACGGAAGCCACAGGGGTAGTGGATGAGGGAAGTATGGTGGATGTTCCCTCCCTGGCAAGTACAGTGGACGTTGCCACGATTCCATTAGTCCCTGGGACAGCAGGTGAGGGAAGTAAAGTGGACGTTCCCTCCCCAGCAAGTCTGGAAGATGTTGCCACAGTCCTGCTCCTGGTGCGGCTACAAACGAGGGAAGTATGGTGAACGTTCCCTCCCCGGCAAGTCTGGTGGATATTGTTGTGGTTCTGCTTTGCCCTAGAACGGCAGGTGAGGGAAGTACGGTGGACTTTCCCTCCCCGGCAAGTCTGGTGGACGTTGCCGCGGTTCTGCTCCCGGTGGTGGGCTGCAGACAAGGGAAGTACGGTGGATGTTCCCTCCCCAGCAAGTCTGGTGGACGTTACCGCAGTCCTGCTCCCTGTGGGGTCTGTAGGCGAGGGAAGTGCAGTGGATGTTCCCTCTCCGGCGAGTTTGGTGGATGTTACTATGGTCCTATTGGGGACTGTGAGAGCACTAGTCCCAACCCAATGCTGGCGAGTGTTGGTCCAGCTGGAGTGTAGTGCAGCGGGGCAGTGTACTCCCCGCTGGCTCCATTGAGGGGAAGAGGGGCACATGGTGGCGCGGGACGTGGGCCCATCTGGCTCAGGGCCCTTACGTGCCTCCCCGTTGCCTCCTCCTGTGGTCGGTGTTTCCTCATCCCATCCATGCACCTCTCTGTGGTCTCCCCTTGGGGTGGGTATTTCACTTTCCCTCCATCATTATTCTTTCCCCTTCATTTCCCGCCAACATGTCATCCGTGGGGGCTTTGTTTTCACCTCCCCTCCATTTCTTCTTACGTCCTCTAACTTTTTCTCTTCCTCGTCTCTTCCCTATACTTTCATCCAGCAACTTGCTGTCCCTCCATCACTTTCCCCTTCCTTTCCATCTCTCGCAACACCACCATCGGAGGTTTTTGTGTTCATCTCCCTTTCATTGATTCTCTTATATTTTTTGTATTTTTACCTTCTCTCCCTTCTTTACTTTTTATTTTTTCCAGTTTTTTGCCCTCCCTCTTATCATCGGTTCCTTCTCTAGCTCATTTTCCTTCTTCTCGGTATATTTTTTACCTTCTCTCCTTTCTCTTAATCTTTTCCAGTTTCCTGCCTTCCCTCTTATCGTTGGTTCCTTCTCTATCTCACTCCCTCTTACACCGTTCAGACTCCATCACCATCCTCTTTTCCCTCCAGCTTCTTGTCTTCCCTCTATTTCCTACTCTGCTTCTCTCCTCCCGTACCTCTCCCGTATTTCAAATCCCTCCAATTTCTTCCCTTCCCCTCCAACTCCCGCCACAGTGTCTTAAGCTCAGGGCTTTGGTTTCATCTTCCTCCCCCCCCCCTCCTTCTCGTATCCCCCTTCCTCTATTCTGGTTTCCTCCTGTTTCCTGCCTTCTCTTCATCACTCTTCCCTTCCCCTCCATCTCCGCCACAACGTCATCAGTGGGGGCTTTTGGTGTGTGCGGGTGAGGATATTTCCCGCCATTTTCACAGCTCATGGCCGCGGAAGAGACTGGCGTGAGAGCAATCAGCGCCATCTTTGTGTCCAGCCCCTGACTTGGAAAATCGTCCTAACAGCACCTCCCGGACACCCTTATAAACCCCGCTAGCGTTGCTGTGCTGAGAATGGAGTAGGGATAACACTATTTTCTTTTCTTTTCTTTTTTTTTTTATTAAATCCCGAAAGTGTTGCTGTGTGGTGAATGGACTAGATTTTTTTTTTTTTTTTACCGAAAGTATTGTGAGAAGAATGAAGTAATGATTACTTTCAGATTTTTTATTTCGAAGCTATTAAGAAAGAGTAAGGACGTTACTATTGATTTTTTTTTCTTTTATATACCGCTAGTGTTGAGAAGAGAGTAAGGATTACGTTTTTTTCGGAGCGTTTTCAATTCAGAGTTAGTTATACTGTCTGAAATTAATGCGTTTCTCGTTTAGAGTACCGTTCTTTCCTTTCTTTTTTTCCGAATCTGAAACATCTGCTTTGGTTTTTACTATAATGCTTGTTTCGGTCGGATCACTCTAATGCCTTTCCAGTTTATGTGCAGTATAGCCGAAATTCAACCACGCTTACTATTCATGTTAAAGAGATTCCACTAAAAATGTGGTTGGCTTTAACGTAGATTCTTATAATATTCGCAAGAAAGACTTAACTTTCTAACGAAACCTGATATCAATGTAATATACCTGGTCATCCTTCCATGTAATGAAACTTAATAATAACCAGGTATATTACATTAATATCTCTTCGTGCGACAACTGGGGGGAAGAATGTACACTGGCTGATAGCAGAAGCCATAACACCTTCTAATGGCACGTTATAGAAGAGGTTTCATCACGCAAACATGGGGACATCGTGCCTGGGTTGTAATCTAGTTTACAGCGCAAAAATAATACATTTCCAGTCCCTCATTTTGTTTTTATCATCCGTACTTTTTTTTTTTTTTTTTTTTTTAAGACAGGCAAGTTCTTGCACATTTAAACGTTTTACTGTACATATTTTTGTTTCATGTACAATCCCTTCAAATCCGATGTAATTTCTTTGTTCATTCTTGCTATCTCCAGGCGATTATGATTCAGTCCAGGAGAAACTTTTTGAATAGGAGTCAGCTATACTGTATAGCCTCCACTAACCTCTTCACTTGGTCTCCCCCATGCTGATTGAAATCGTCTGGAGGTAGCAAGATAAAAAGAAAAAAATTACCAACAAAGTAATAATACAAAATGAGATGGCACGGTATAATGATGTGGGCTAATCTTACCACATCACTCAGGTGGTAGAATGGAAATAAAAATGACAACACAACACCAAAACTTACAACACGAAATAACACTAACCCATCGTTCTCACTATAGCAGCTGGCCCGGCCCGAAGATAGCCATACAATTATGTAACCTTTTTTTTTTTTTTTTTTTTTTTTTTTTTTTTTTTTTCCCCAGAAGGGTTTTGGTCAGGTTAGGTTTGTCCATGTCACGATAGGTTCAAAAAGTTGTAGGATGGATAAGTTTGATTAGTTCGTTCATCAGGCTAGGTTAGGATTAGATGAGACTAGTCTATTAGGATTTGGTTTGGTTAGGTTAGAAAGTTAAGTAAGTGTTTTCGATTCATAAAGCAAACGCAATCATCCACTGAGGAGAAAAAATGAGTACGTGGTGGTGGAATGGCTTACAGTATGGAAATATGCGTGGTGGCCGTGTGACGTGCTGTAGCGACCCAGAGTACCTCATTATCTAGACGGTAATCAGGGCCACGAGCTGTAATTGGCCAGTTACCCCCAGCTCAGGCTATTAGCGTAATGCCCACCACGTGACGACAAAACTCCCTTTCCACTCCTCCTCACAAAACACCACTGGCTGCTTCCCCTTCTCCTTTCTTCCCTCCTCCTGTCATTCTTCCCTCCCCTCCTTCTGTCTTTCTTCCCTCCTTTTCTCCCCTCCTCCTGTCTTTCTTCCCTCCTCCTCTCTCCTCCTTCTGCCTTTTTCCCTTCCCATTCTCCTTCCTTTCTTTCCTCCTCCACTCATCTTCCGGACTCTTCTTCCGTATACTCTCCCCTCCTCGTGCCTATCTTGCCTCCTTCACTCCTTTTTACTCCCTTCATCCTCCTGACTTTTCTTTTTCTCATTTCCATCTTTCCCTTCCACCCCCTGTCTCCCCTTTCTCTCTCTTCCTACTCTCCCATCCCCTTCCTCTTTTCTTCTTTTTCCCCTCACTACTCTCCTTCCCTCCTCTTTTCTTTCTTCCCTCTCCCACCTCCTGTCTCTCTCTCTTTCCTCTCCCCCCCCACCTCCTGTTCCTCTTTCTCCTCCACCTCCTCCTCCTCTCTCCAACCCACCTCGTAACTTTTCTTTTATCCTTCTCTATCCTCCATTCCACATCTTTCTCCGACTCCTCCTCTACATTATTCCTTCTTTTTCGATTCTATTCCCCTCCCCTAAAGTCTCTTCCTCTCCTGTCTTTCTTTTTACCTTGTCTTCTCCCTTTCTCATTCTTCTTGCATTTTTCTCTCTTCTATTTCTCTTCTCTCATTTTCTCTTTCCGTCTTTCTTCTTCCTTCCACCCCCCCCCTTCTTGTTTGTCTCTCTTGTCTCCTTCACACCCCTCTTCCTCCTGCTTTCTCCTCTTCCTTTTTTTTCCCTTCCTTTTCACCTGCTTGTTCTTTCCTTTCCCTTGTCTTCATATCTTTCACTTTTCTCTTATTTTTCCATTCTTCCTCCTCCTTGTCTGCATTCCTCTTTTCTTTCTTTCTCCTATCTCTTACCTTTCCCTACTTCTTCCTCTTACTCCCTCTTCTCCATTCTTCCTGTTTTATCTCTTCCATCTCAATCTTTTCCTCACTGCGTCCCTTTTATTTTCTTCTTTTCATTCTTCCCGTTTTCTCTTCCTTCTCTTCCTTTTCTCTACTTTCTTAGATAAATTTTCTCCTCTAATTGCCTTTCCTTCCCGCTTTTTTTTCTTTATTTTTCCTCTTATTTTCCATTTTGTCTGTCTGTCTGTCTGTCTCTGTTTCTATCTCTCTCTCACTCTCTCTCTCTCTCTCACTGGCTATAATATCACTGGCTTTATCCCTCTTCCTCCTGCTCCTCCCCTCCTCCTCCCTCTTTGCCTTGTAGTCCTTCATCTTCCCTAGTCTTCATTTTTCCCTCTTCCTAAATTCTTTGTTTCTCCTCTCCATTTCTTTCCTCCTCCTCCTCTCTCAACTCCACCGTTTCCCTTCCCTTTCATTTTCCTCCCTCCTTCTCTTAACACCTTCTCATCTTGCCTCCTCTCTTCTTTTCTTTTAACTCCTTCAGTCCGATGGATTCATTTTTAATATTGGTTTCGCTGCAACTGGTCGATTTTGCTGACAGAAAGTACCCCAATAGTAAATTTTAAGGCATCTTTCCTATCACAACCTTCTTTCCGATCGTCAGTACGGGTTCCGTCAGGGACGCTCCACTGGCGATCTTCTCACCTACCTTTCAGACTCCTGGTCATCCTCCTTTCGGGACTTTGGCGAAAGCTTTGCCATTGCACTTGACATCTCAAAGGCTTTCGATCGAGTCTGGCATAAATCTTTAATTTCCAAACTGCCCTCCTACGGTTTCTATCCTTCTATCTGTGCCTTCATCGCTAGCTTCCTTTCTGGTCGTTCTATAGCCGCTGTAGTAGACGGCCATTGTTCTCCTAGATCTATCAACAGTGGTGTTCCTCAGGGCTCTGTCCTATCACCAACTCTCTTCCTTTTATTCATCAATGATCTTCTAAGCTGTACATCTAACCCTATCCACTCATACGCTGATGACTCCACCCTTCACCTTTCCATTCAGTTCCCGCAACGCCCATCTCAACAATTACTTCAACAAACAAGGGATGAGGTTATGGCACACCTAATGTCTGACTTGGCTCGTATCTCTGACTGGGGTAAAAATAATATGGTTGTTTTTAATGCATCTAAGACTCAATTCTTACACCTATCAACCCGACAAAATCTTCCACAGGTATACCCACTAATGTTTAATAATATTCAGCTTAATCCTGCATCATCCTTGAACATGCTTGGGGTTTCATTTACTCGGGACTTATCTTGGAAAGATCATATTACATCTCTTGTAAAATCTGCTTCCAATAGATTGGGTGTGCTAAGCCGACTCCACTCTTTCTTTACCCCTGCACAATTGTTGACTCTATACAGGGGTTTTATCCGCCCCTGTGTGGAGTACAACTCTCATGTGTGGGGAGGCTCCCCACATACAGCTCTTCTCAATAGGGTGGAGTCAAAGGCTTTTCGTCTCATTAACTCTCCTCCTCTTACTGACTCCCTTCATCCTCTGTCTCTTCGTCGCACTGTTGCATCTTTATCTCTTTTCTATCGCTACTTTAATGGTCACTGCTCCTCTGAACTGTTTGCTTGCATTCCTCCACCTCTACGACGGGCGCGTAGCACCCGTCTGGCAGCAAACTCTCATCTCTTTTCTGTCCAACTCTCTAATGCAAGAGTTAACCGTTACTCCCAGTCTTTTATTTATGCAACAGGTCAGCTCTGGAACTGTCTCCCTCTGTCTGTATTTCCTGCTGCCTATGATCTCCAGTCTTTCAAACGCAGTGTGTCCAGGCATCTCAAAATGATCGGATCTTGAATTTGGCTCTCTATTGTATTTTGTTTTTCTCTTGGAGGGAACTGTTACTGCGGGCTCCAATGGCCTTTGGTTCCTTCTTCCAAAAAAAAAAAAAAAAAAAAAAAAAAAAAAAAAAAAAAAGGAATGATGACGGCTATTATCTAACCCCACCAGTTCAGAACGCCTCGCTTAAAATGAATATAATTGTATGAAATTAACTGTAATATACAAAATACGTCATCGGACTGAGGGGTTAACTCCAGTTCAACTATCAGGACAAAATGTAACATAAGTCACCCTTCCTCTTCCCACTTCTCCGTCTCTCCCTCCTCCTCTCCCTCTGCACTCCTCTTCTATTCTCCATCTCTCCTCTCTCCGCCTTTTGCCCCCCACCTTCTTACTTCCCTTCAATATCTTAATCTTCCGAGCCCCTCTTTTCCGTCTCCCTTGTTTCTTACGTCCTTCTTCTCTACTTTTCCTCATTCTTTCACCTATCTTTCTTTTCTTGTCTCTCCTTCTTCCCTCCTTTTTTTTTTTACGATTATATTTTTCTTCCTTACCCGTCTTTCCTCCTTATTTCTTCCTATTCCCAGTCTTTTATTCTCTCTCTCTTCCCGTCTTCTCTCATATATCCTCCTCCCCATTTCTCTTTTCTCTTCCTTTCTCTTATTTAGCTCCCTCCTCCTCCTCCTCCTTCACCCTTTCTTTTTTCCTTTCTTTGGTTTTTCTCCCACACGTAGGTTTGCTCTCCACTTCTTAAAATTCCCCGTCGCACTGTTCCCTCTTCATTCCGCTTACCACCCTATTCCTTACATCTTATCAATATTCATCTGCCAAACCCTAGCTGTCCTCCACAAAGTTTACTTCAAACTCCTCTCTTTTTCTTTCTTGTTCTCTACCCATCTCTTGTTTTCCTCCTAGCTCTTAATTTCCTCCTGATTTTCTCGATCATCCCCATTTTTTAGCTGATATCTAACATTTCCATACATATCAGTTAATATTTCAGCACTGCTTATGTCTCACTACTTTCCTGTCTCCTTCGTCTGCCTCGCCTCCTGTCTTACATTCCTTTCCAATTATTTTATCTTTCACCCATCCCTTTCTTAAAATATACTCCTCAGATCCCATATTCTACCTAATTTGACTTCCCAGCTCTACTCCTTACCACTCAATACCTCTCCTACTTCTCTCAACTCCACCCTACTATAATCCCGCCCGTCAACCCCCCCATTACCTTCCCTTAGTCCCGTCTCCCTTCCCACATACCCCTACTATTTGGTACAGTTGAGGATACAATTACTTATCCACCTGGCTGAGACAAATAACGAGACAGTACGCAATAACTTTCAAAACCCAGTGGTGTGATCTTCAATTCCCCATAAACCATTTTCAGAATATTATGTAAGAGTTTCGCAATGGCCGGAGATAAAGGGGAGGGAGCAATATTACTGTCTCCAACTGTATCTCTACTTTCTTATATTTTTTCCCCGCACCTCCCTACCCCCTAATAACTGACGTCCCTCATCCCCTCCATTCCCGTACCCCATGCTATCAATCCGACACTTCTACTCTCATCCCCACCCCCTCCGTTCCTCCATCCCCTACCCTTCGCTATCGTCTAAGCTGTATCCCACCACAGTTCTGACTCAGCATCCCCCCCCCCACCTCACACCACCCCATTTCCACTCTTTCTCCCCTCCCTGCTTGTTATTCATCCTCCCTTCCCTCCTTAAGTCTCTCTCCGCCGCTCCCCCTCTCTCATCTTACATCCTGTGGTCTAGAGTCTCTCTACACGACCATCAGCAACTACCACAAGACCAACAACCACTTCCAAAACTTCATCACCATCCATCATCTGTACAACCACTACCATTATCACCAATACCATCACCAGCGCCCAAAGCGACAACAATCCTAAAGACTACCACAACAACCACATATAATCTACAACAGTCATTCTTAAATCTCGTCTACTACTACTTCTACAACCATCACATTCACACCAACATCTAAGCAAACTACAAAATTATATCATCACAATCCCCATTCTAACGACTTCAGCTTACCAATTTCTCTTGTCAGTAGGCTATATCTATTTTCACATCATCCTTGCTGCCACTGCCACTATCACTACAAAATCTCATTTATTTCACCACACCTACTACAACTGCCATCATTTCCACAATCACAAGCGCCAATACATCACACTACCTTTATAATTATTGCCACAGCCGTCACAATACTCGTAAATTCAGCATTACAACACACCGACCACAACTATCGCCACAGAAAAATACGTATTATCATTACTAATCCCAACACTTATCAGCAAAACACCATTACCACAAGGCTCTATGAATCACACCCTATAATTCAACCCATTTATTACCTTACCACCACCACAAGTAACGATCGTATCAGTCACAATTTGACGAACAAGGAATTTTAGTTTCCTTTTTATATTAATATTTTTGTTAACAATAATGCAATAATCACGATCAATATCAAAAGAACATCTCCTATTATACCGAATGACCCTATTATGTAACCCCACTGGCTATCGCATCACTCACGCAAAGGCAAGACATTCCATCACCACTGTTCAACATCACATTCCCACAACCATCACCATTAAGGCACCATATAAGTAACACAGTCCTCACCATGATCACAACACTCACCTGTCACCAGACCCATCATCATCATCATCATCATCATCCAAACATACTACCATCACCACCATTCAACAACCACCAACTACTACCACTTAACTCCTTAAAGACTATGACGTTCTTCTGATGATCATATTGCTACTTCCAGACGATTTCCTTCAGCTTACGGGAAACGTCCTGAAGCGAAGGGCTTAATGGAGGCTGTATCTAACCCCTCCAGTTCGACGTCTCCCCTAAGTTTAATTAAAAAAAAAAAAGTGTGGATGGCAATTAAAAAAAAATGATCTCGTAGTGACGAGGTTAAAAACACAGCATTATCCTACCAACTCTCTATCACCCCTATTGTTCTGCAACCATCACCATACGATCTCATTCGCAACAGCTACAACTACCACCACCTTAAACTTCCTGTCATCCAAATTATTCACCCTTCACCCGTACTACCACCAGTTATCATTATTACTATTCTGTATTAGCACCGCTGTTCACTACAACCATCACCACCACCACCACTACCGTCACTTAACTTCAACCACCCCACCATCATAAGCACCCTCAACATCATTCATTAGTCATCAGCAATCCACCACCACAACCAGTTAGGCTACCAACAATCCCTGTTACTACTACGAATCATCACCATTCAAGCTCAGTGTCAGCAACATATTCACTATAACCACCACACCATAACATTAACACTTTCAAGCTGGTAACTTTTTTTTTAATTCTTGCTACTTGCTGACTATTACATTCAGCTTGGAACAGTGCCACAGTACTGAAAGGGTTCATTAAAACTATATCTAACTCCTTCAGTTCAAAAAGTCTCTCGTAAAGTAAATAAATTTGTCTAGATATAACAAGAAATGAAGCAGTTAATGCACCTTTAACCACAACTACCACCATTACCTATCACTGACCGGCCTTTACCCCTCACAAAAGAGCCCCCTCACCTTCATATCTACTCACCACAAGTACCACTCCCATTCACTGCAACCTCGCCATGCATCCACGATTATTTAATCCCAACTTTCACCAACATAACTACCATCACCACCATCCAACACAACCAAAACCACCATTCATTACTACCATTAAAACCACCGTAAGTCCACTTAACTCGACAGTACACTCACCACCACCACCATCACCGTTCACAACAAACATTCCATTCACCAGTCTTCACACCTACCATTACTACCACCATGAGAAGATTTGGGAAAGGGATCTACAGAATTATCGCAAAGTCCAGGGACTGAACAGAGATAATGCTTCAGATCATGCAGCATGGACAGCCGCCATCATGTGAACAAGACTGAAACAAGTAAGCCTGCACATGTACAATACCTTTCAAAACAAAAAGAAACTATAACCTACCATCATTATACACTACACCTACGAAACCTACTACCACCACTAACACAACTACCACCACCACCACCAGCATCACCACTCATCACAGCCACCATGATCACCACAACTACCATCAACATTTACTAGTCACCACCATTGTTCACCACCACAACCACCACCCACTGCCACAACTACCAATATCACGACCACCATCTACCACTACAACTAAATTCACCACCACCACCACTACAGCAGCAGTCGGCTGAGCGAGCAAGTTTCAATAACGCCATTAGTTCTGGGTTGGGGCAGGGCACGGCGAGCATACCAATAACGGTAAATAACAGAAGTGATTGCGTTGTCTTCGGGGCGTTGGTGCGTATCTGTTATTAACACCCTAAGTCTTACACACCCTTTATTTCATACTTTGTCACTCACCATATTTTACACTTTGTCACTCTCGTATTTCATATTTTATACATTTCCTTCTCACGTTATAAATTCTGTCATATTACTTTTCATGCTTTGTACTTTGTTTCCAAAGTTTTATATTCCGTCACCCTACATTTCATATACTTTTTTCTTCAATTTACACGTTACAGGCTACATTTTGTTACATCACTTCCCATATTTTTTACTTCAAGTCTGACATTTTGTCAGCCCACATTTCATCCTTGATACTTTCCTTTCTTTTTCTACGTTTTATGTTTTGTCATCGTACTTTATATACAAACATCCCTCAAGATTTTACATTCTTTATCCCACAGTTTTATATAACGTTTCCAAGATTTCACATCCAACCCTTCATTTATACGGTTTCTCAACATTGAACTTTTGAGCTAAAATATGTTTTCTAACCACTTAACTTACACAACTTCATTTTTATATTGTCTTCTCACATTCTATATTTTGCCTCTCAACTTTTTAATTATATAATTAATTCTCTCTCTCTCTCTCTCTCTCTCTCTCTCTTGGCACGTACGAGAGTTGTCACCCGAAAAGTAGTTCAGTGTTCGTGAGGGGAGAGGTGGTGGAGAGGATGTGGGAGGAAGGCGAGGAGGAATGGGGTGGGGTGGGTGACAAAGGAAGATTAGAAGGGGATTGAGGAAAGAGGGTGAGAAGGAGGCCAAGGAGGGAGAGAAGCGGAAAAGATGGGGAAGGGAGGAGGGTTGGAGGGTGAGGAGGGAGGTGGGATGGAAGAGAGGCTATCTAGGCAATAGAGAAGAGGGGTAGACAGAAGAGAATGAGAGGAGGGAAGGAAAGGAAGAGGAATGATGGGTAGATGAGAGGACGAAGAAAGGAATGGGGGAAGGAAAGGGAAGGGAAGAAGAGGAGCTGGGGACAAGATAGGCAGAACACTGGAATGGGGACAGGGATAGGCACAACATACAAATGGGAGAAGGGAACGGAAAAGGAGAGGAATGCGGGAAGGAAAGGGCAGACAAGAAGAATGGGGATACATAATGGCAGAAGCAAGGAACAGGTGGAAGGGAAAGGCAGAAGAGACAAATGAGGGGAAGGGAATGAAACATGGGGAGCTACGGGAACATAAGGAATAAACGGGTCGAAAACAGAGTGGAAAACAGTCAAGGGGCGGAGGAAAGGAGAGGCAGTCCGTGAAAGAAAAGAAAAAAAGAAGAAGCTAATATTATGGCAGACATTATACAGTGCATTATTCTTCTGACAGCGCACTGTTTTCCATTTGAATAAAATCGTATGTCGTTCAGCTGGAATGCAAAACGAGATTCTCTGCTCTCAGCCGCAACGTTAATCGTGGAAGGCTTACTATTTTAACCCCATGGTTATTCTGCTTAGTGAAATTGTTTGACGTCTGCCGAAATATAATGAAAAGTACATAATTAGCGCAGCAAAAGCGTTAAGGAAAGTTGGTGAGTTTATTTCGTGCAAACAGTGTACTCATTTCTACACACACACACACACACACACACACACACACACACTGACCAGTGTTGTCAGCAAGGTATTAGAAAAGCTTATAAGAAAAGCTTGGGTAAATCATCTAGAAGAACACAGTATGATAACAGAAAGACAGTTTGGTTTCAGAAAAGGAACATGTGTTACTAATCTGTTGAGCTACTATGACAGAGTAACAAACACAATACAGGAAAGGGAAGGATGGGTGGACAGTATCTATTTAGATTTCAAGAAAGCTTTTGACACAGTACCACACCAAAGACTTTTATGGAAACTGTACCATCAAGGAGGAATTCGAGACAAACTGTTTTGTTGGATGCAAGACTTTCTCATAAAAAGAGAAATGAGGACAGTACTAAGAGGAAACTACTCATCATGGAAAGATGTGACTAGTGGAGTACCACAGGGTTCAGTGCTGGCACCAATCATGTTTTTAGTGTATATAAATGATATAAACAGTAACACTGGAAATGAGAGCTATCTGAATATGTTTGCAGATGATGCAAAAATACAAAGGAGAATTACTAGCACAGACTCTTGTAGGGAGCTACAAGAAGAATTAAATAAACTTCATGAATGGAGTAGTACATGGCAAATGGAATTCAATGTGGACAAGTGTCATGTAATCAGGTTTGGTAAAAGTGGAAAAAGACCTGATTGGGATTATAAGTTAGGAAATAAAACCCCATACACATCAGAAAGAGAGAAAGACCTAGGTGTGATTATCAATAACAGACTATCTCCAGCTGACCACACCAGCGAGAAGGTACGGAACATATATACACTGCTTGCAAATATGAGAATAACATTCACATACATAAATGAAGACATGCTAAGAAGGATAATAACATTTTTCATTAGACCAACCCTGGAATATGCATCAGTAGTCTGGAGTCCTCATCTCAAAAAGCATATAGACAAGATTGAAAAAGTTCAAAGAGCCGCTACAAGATGGATACCAAGCTTAAGGGACCTAAGCTACGAAGAAAGACTAAATAAACTGAATCTACCAACACTACAGGAGAGAAGGAAAAGAGGTGACATGATAATGCTATATAAGTGCATATCAGGGAAGGAGAAAATAGACATAAATGATTACTTAACATATGGAGAAGCATCAGCAAGAGGACACTGCAAAAAACTGCATAAGAAGAGAGGTGATAAAGACGTAAGGAAATTCAGTTTCCCAAACAGAGCAATTGATCAATGGAATGCACTACCGAATGAAATAGTGTGTGCCAAAACAATTCACAAATTTAAGGATATGTACGATAAATATGGTTTAAGACACGGGACAGTACGAGCTTGACTCATTCCTGTAAAGATACAATTAGATAAGAACAATTAGGTAAGAACACACACACACACACACACACACACACACACACACACACACACACACACACACACACAATGCTGAGAAAGATAATAACATCATTCATCAGACAAACCCTAGAGTACGCATCAGTAGGCTGGACTCCTCATCTCAAAAAACACAGATAAGATTGAAAAAGTACAAACGGCCGCTACAAGATGGGTACCAAGCTTACGGGATCTAGGCTACGAAAAAAGACTAGAAAAACTAAACCTACCAACACTACAGGAGATAGGGAAAAGAGGAGACATTATTATGCTATATAAATGCATCTCAGGAAAAGAGATAATAGACATAAATGAGTACCGTATACAACCTATGAGGACGCATCGGCAAGAGGACAATGTAAAAGAAAAAGAAAAAAAATACATAAAAAGACAGGTGATAAAGACGTAAGAAAATTCACTTTCCCAAACATGGCAACTGATCAGTGGAATGCACTACCGAATGAAATGGTGTGTGCCAAAACAACTCATAAATTAAGGATATGTATGATAAAAATAGTTTAATACACGGGACAGTACGAGCTTGACTCATTCCTGTAAAGATAAACAATTAGATAAGAACACACACACACACACACACACACACACACACACACACACGGGGGGGGGGGAGGCTGTGGGGAGCGGTGAGGTAGATAAAATTATTTATCGTGGGTCGGGAAAGACGTGAGGGGAATAGTTGGGGGGAGGAGGAGACGAAGGAAGGAAAGGGGCTGGGAGGGACGAGGGGAAGGGAAGGAAGGGGAGGGGCTAGGGGGGAAAGGGAGGGGATGGGAGGGGAGGGGAAAGGAGGGGAGGAAAGTAGGAAGGAACGGGAAAGGGACTGAAGGGAAGTGAAAGAATGGGGAGGGAAGGGGGAGGGAAGGGAAGGGAAAGTTAAGAAATGGATGGGAAGGAAAAGAACGAGAAGGGTTAAGATGGGATGGGACGGGAAGGGGATGAGCGGAGGGAAGGAGCAGACGGTAGGAGAGAGGAGAAGAGAGGAGAGGAGAGGAGGGAAGAGGCAGTGGAAAAAGGAGGAGGAGGAGGAGGAAAGCGGGAGGGAGCAAGGGGATAGAGGATAAAAAAAAACTATGGAAGAAGGGGACACACAAAGAGCAGCATACTGAATGTCAGAAGGGGATAGACGTGGATTTATAGATGGAAAGAAAAAAAGAACATATGGAGCGGATGGAAGGACGAGATGAAAACAAAAAAGAGAACAATAAGCGAAAGAAGGAAATAGGAGGCAGGTGAGAGAACAAAAGACGGGTAAATGACGGGAATAAAGACGATTAAAAAAAAGTGAGACTCTCATAAATCACTCTCAGATGAATAATATCATTTGGTGTTACCTGGAACAGAATGCCTGAGTTGTCCCCACCATCAAAAGGTTAATGGTTCCAATACGAACACTACCGGGTTTCAATGGCTCATTCTCAACTGAATAAAATCGTCTGGCGTTAGCTGGAACAGAAAATCAGAGTAACCCGAGATACGAGGCAACACACCAAAACAGAAAAGGAAATGGTACTGATGTTGGCTGTTGTTGTTGTTGTCATGGTGCTGTTGTGGTAATGCTAGCTGTTGTGGGGGTGAAGTTGGCTGTTGTGGTGGTGATGGTAATTGTGGTGGTGGTGATGGTGTTTGTGATTCTGATGCTAGTTGTTGTGGTACGGATGTTAGCTGTTGTGGTAATGGTGGTTATGGTGGTGATGATTTTGTGGTTGTAATTGTTGTCGTGACGGTGGTTGTGGAGGTGCTTGCTAGTGTAGTGATGATGGTGGTCCTTTTGGTTAACACCTTCAAACATCTTCAGTCCAATGACGTATCATTTTTTTTTTTAAATTCTTGCTGGCACCAGATGATTTAATTCTACTTATAAAGGACCTCAATTACTAAAGATACTGACTAAGGCTACATTTACCTCGTCCAGTTTCAAAAGTTTACCCAAAGCTAAATAAAATCGAGTGTTTTAGAACAGGCAAGAATAAAACGTAAAAGACGCCACTGGATGGAAGGAGTCGTAACTAGTAGCTTTGATGACTGTCGTAGCTGGTAGCTCTGCTGGTTTAACCACTTCAACCTCCAGACGTATTTTTCAGTATAGTATTGCTAGTTTCATGTTGTTCTAGTCATTAAGGTTAGACCTCGTATTGCAGGGGTTAAAAAAAAAAAAAAGTATCTACTCCGTCCCGCTCCAAAAGTCTATCTTCACCTAAATACGAGTAGAGCCGTACGGGAAAAGTATTTACTTACAGCAAGAAGGAACACTCACAATGTGCAACACCTGCGACATACAATGGTTCTCTGAACTGAATATATGACTTTGTCCTGTGATCTTGACGTTCAACAGATTGTTTTCAAAATCGAATTACCTGTTCTTTACCTTTGCCTGACCCTAAACCCTTCTGCCAAGTTTGGTCAAAGTTAGATCAAAATTGTTCAAGCTGACCTTTCCTTGAGACCTTCACCTATGAATTACTGTTCTCAAAATTTAATATCCTCATCAATGTCTAAATTTCATCCCTTCCACGAAATTAGCTCGAAACAGAATCAAAACTGTCTGAGATATTGGATCGAACATTTGACTTCGCCCTATGACCTTGTTATCTGACTCATTGTTTTCAAAGTGATCACTCATCCCACCAGCGGGTGGGAGAAGTGGCAGATTAATGATGATGATGAAATAACTTTATCTCTGCCTTGCCCTCAGCCCTTTTACCAAGTCTGGTTTAAATCGGATCAAAACTGTGTAAGCTGACCCTGTCATGTGACTTTGATCTCTGACCTACTGTTCTCGATAACAAGAGGTCGCCCCCTAAGAAGATCCTCAAGCCTTCTTCCAAGTGTGGTTCAAGTAATTCACACACACACACACACACACACACACACACACACACACACACACACATCCTCATCTAAAAAAACACATAGATAAGACTGAAAAAGTACAAAGGGCAGATACAAGATTGGTATCAAGCTTAAGGGATCTAAGCTACGAAGAAGACTAGAAAAATTGAATCTACCAACACTACAAGAGAGAAGGAAACGAGGAAACATGGTTATCCTACATAAATGCATCTCAGGGATAGAGAAAATAAACATAAATAAGTATATAGCCTATGAGGAAACATCAGTAAGAGGACACTGAAAAAAGAAAAAAAAAAAAAAAGAAGCGATAAAGAGGTAAGGAAATTCACTTTCCCAAATAAGGCAATTGATCAGTGGAATGCACTACCGAATGAAATAGTGTGTCAAAACTATTCATAAATTTAAGGATATGTATGGTAAAAATGGTTTAATACACGGGATAGTACGAGCTTGACTCGTTCCTGTAAAGATACAATCAGGTAAGACCAATTTGATAAGAACATTAGGGGTAGTCTGTCCCATGAGTCTACTCCTCACTCCAGCCTCGATGAGGCTTGGTAGTGTGTCGGCGCTCTTCATGGGTAGCCAGGGTTCAGTCTGGTGACTCCCTTAGGTTAGGATGCTACATTAAAGATCTGTGTATATTCAGCCAATGGCTGCAGTGAATAAATCTAAAATTATTATTAATATTACACAAACATACATACGCGCGTGCATACGCATACCCACACAGTAATTCTACTGCCAGAGCAGGTGTAAAAATATGTCCTCGGACTGAAGGGGACAAAATTGGTCTGTGTGCTGGTGGGGGTGGGGTGTTGTTATGGTTACGGTGGCAAAGCGAGCACCCAGCCGTGAAATAGCCGCACCAACACAAAATAAATGGCAAGCTGAAATTTCCAACCCACCCACCCCTTTTTAACATGGAGGGATAATAACACCAATAATGGTATGAATGGTGTATGAGAGAGAGAGAGAGAGAGAGCCCACCTGACGTTCTTCCCTAATATTCAGATGCATAAAGCCTGTTGTGTCTGGCCTAGTCTGCCGAGCCCATATTCCCGTAGTCATTATATTATGCTCTTCTGAACATTGACGGTACTTCCCATGTAATCCTGTCTTACGACGAGTTTATTTAATTTAGGGGGTATTTGTAGCTGTCAAGTGATTTCTGGAGGCTGGATACAATCTTCTGGGGTCAGTAAAATTGAAATATGAAAGACGTCATCGGACTGATGTTTAATAATCGATAATCCCTACAATTAAGAGTATATTTCCACTATTATTATTATTATTATTATTAAAATTCTCGAAAAACAATATATAGTTTACTTCAGGAAGATCTTGGCAAATGATTAAGATATGCAGACACTACATCAAAATAACAAGAAAGAATACAGGTGAATAAGATTTGGAAAAGTGATCCAAAGAGAAAAGAAAATGTGCACTGAGGTCTTCGGTTAACGATGTTACATAATCTCAGAAATATAAAACGAATATACAGTATTATACAAGTCATCACATTTATGCAATTTTTTTCGGTTTTCTATCTACCGATACCCTATCACTACTGCCTATCCTTACTCCTCTATCAGCTTCCTTAATTTAACGCTTCTTCTGCTACTTGCTTTCATACTCTATCAGACTTTCTTCCTTTCATACCTTCCCTCATGATTAAAAATGGAAGATGTATCGTCTACTCTTACTACCTTATTTGCCCACTCAATCACTTTTTTTTTTTTAATCCCTTCCTCCTTTCATTTAAAACAAAAATACACGTTAACGTCGTAGGTTACTTCTCGTTTTTTTTCCATCTATCTATTGCCAGACGCCTTAATCCCGTAAGGGGCAGCCACAAATAAATCGCCTCCATGTCGCCCAGTCCCCCGCCATTTCACTGCCCTGCTCCCTGCTCACACCCTTCTCTCTCATATACCTTTCCACTCCATCCCTCAGCATCATCCTTGGCCTCCCCCTCCCTCTCCCCCCCTCCACCTCACTCACATACACTCTCCTCGTTAGTTTTCACATACACTTTCCTCGTTAATCTCTTGCTCTCTATCCTCTCCCCATGTCCAAATCACTTCAATGCATTTCTCCTAAACGTGGCATCACACTGGGCCAAAAGTGGCTAACATGCGAGCCAGTTTTGTGAACCACTAGCCATTCTGACCCATGGTGAGCGAGATTTCGTTTGCAAGGCGAAATGGATAACACAGTTTGTTGGTGGGATTAAAACTCAAATGAGCCTATATTTATTTTGTAACTGGTGAGGAAACATTGTTATCTTAGAAGGAAACTTTAAAACTGTTAGGGAAATACAATTTCATTCTTGTGGTTTTTATTCATTTCTACTCTTTTCCTTTGGCATGAAATCAATATTCGGGCACCGGTGACCAGCCGCAAAGGCTGCCTGTTTTGTTTCCAAACAAGTGGAAAGCAGATTGTGACCAATATTCGATGTGGATCCTGCGGCATGGAAAACTCTAGTGGACTGCCTTGTGGCTATGGAGCTGCTGAAGTACGTGAGGCAGCTGCAGAAACTGAGGAAAAGGGGGTGGGTGCTCCATGGTGGTTTGTTTACAAATGACCACGAGGTGCCAAGGCAGACAACACTGGTAACAGTTTCGGCTGGCAAAAACAAACAAGTGTGATGGCAACTCGACTTTGCTAGCCGTTTTGCCTCACAAAAGCTGCTCGCATGTTAGCCACTTTTGGCCCATTGTAATGCCACCTTAATGCATTCTATCACATCCACATCCACACCACAAAACTCCTTCACTTCCTCATTTGTCAGTCTCCCTCACCATGTTACTCCACATGCTCCTCTCAAATAACTCATTTCCACTGCTCTCACTCTTGACTTGTGTCCTTCCAACAAGGTATTAAAGTTGGAATCACAATACTGTCGTGCAGCGACCTTTTTTTTTTTTTTTCCTATGCTCACTTCTCTGCTTCTTATCACTGCTTTCACAGAACCAGCAACCTTGCTTCCTTGTTGTACCCTTTCAAGCATTTCACCCTCCAAACTTCCATCCTTACTCAGCACACTAACCACGTACTTACATGCACTCACATTTTCCATATGCTCATCATCAAACTTCACTGTACATCCAGTGACTTCATTTCTCTCGAAGACCATAACTTTACTCTTCCCTTCATTCACCTTTAAATTCCGTTTCCTACACATTCTTCCAGACTCATCATCATGTCTTCCAGTTCTCCGACTTCACTTAACAATACAGTCTCATCTGCAAACAACAGTACAGGGAGTTTCCAAACGCTGCCCTCTCTCATTAGGGTTGCTCCAACATCCACTGCCCTAACTTGTACATCTTTTATAACCCCATCCATATGCAGTATTGAACAACCATGGAGACATGACACATCCCTGTTTCAATCCAACATTCAAACAGAAAAATTCAATCAGTTCACTATCCCCACGCACTGCAGCCTTAGCTCTCTCAAACATACTCTTCACAGCATTCAACAACTTCCCATTTACTCCATAGATTCTTAATATTTTCCACATTCCTTGTTGATCCACCCTGTCATATGTTTTCTCCAAATCTATGAAGGCCGCATACAACTTCTTTCCCTTCTCTAAAAACTCTTCCACTAAACACCTATGAATGAATATCTGATCTATACAACCTCTTCCCTTCCTAAAAACCTCCCTGTTCTTCCCCAACTAATTCCTTTGTTATTTACCTAACTTTGTCAATAACTATCCTACCATATACTTTTCCTATTACACTAAGACAAATGCCCCTATGATAACCACACACTTCTTTTTCTCATTTTCCTTTGTACAGGGGAATAATTATACTGACTTCCAATCCTCCGGAACTCTACTTTCCTCCCTCTCGTTTTTTAGGTAGACTAAATATTAAGACCTCTTTTGTGGCGTCCGGGGATGCAGTTGACGGGAAAATCTACATAGAGAATGACAAAAAAGGAACCCGGAGAAAATTGCCCGTCTCATCCTCCGTTCTGTCTTGAGATGACGCGGTTTTTATCATTCTTTTAATTAAACCAGTTTTTTTTTTTTTTTTTTTTTTTTGGGGGGGGGGGGGCGGATCCGCCGGGACGGCAAAGAGAAGAGTGGAGGAAGGAAGGAAGGGAGAAGATGGAAAGAAATGAAGAAGGGAAAGATGGAAGCATGGAAGAGAGGTGAGGGGATAGGAAGGGAAGAAAGGGAGGAAGGAAATTAAGGAAGAAAGTGTTCAAGGGAAGGATGGAAACGAAATGAAAAAGTGTTCAAAACAAGCAAGATATGGAATGGAAGGAAGAAGCGAAGGAAAGGAAGAATGCTGAAAGGACGAGAAGAAAAGGGAGAATGCTGAAAGGAAGTAGGGGAAGAAAAAATAGGGAAGAAAGGAACAAGAATGAGAAGGGATGAAAATGAAAGAAAACGAAAGGAAGTAAAGCAAGAAGTGAAGGAAAAGAAATGAAGGACGAGATGGAAAGGAAGGATAGACATGAGAGACGGTCTGGGATACCATGGAACGTGGGGAATTTATAAGGAGGATAAGTGGGAAAGAATGGAAAATAAGAAAAGTAACTGATGGAAAGGAATGGGAATGAAGATGAAATGAATAAGAGGGAAAAGCGATAATCGAATCAAACGAAGGAAACAAACGGATGGAGAGAAGGAAAAGAACTGAAGGAGGCAACTAGATAGAAATGAAAGGAGGGAAAGGAAAATAAGGAGGATTAGGATATACGAGGAATGTAAGAATGAAATGACAGGAAAATGGAAGGAGGCGTGAAGCGAAGAGAGAATCAATGGGGATGGCAAATGTGGGGAAGAGAAAACTGAAGGAAGGAGAGAGAGAGAGAGAGAGAGAGAGAGAGAGAGAGAGAGAGAGAGAGAGAGAGAGAGAGAGAGAGAGACAGACAGACAGACAGACAGACAGACAGACGGGGGGGGAGGGGGATGCGTATATACAAAAGAGAATGATGGGACAGGGAGAAAGGAGGGAATGATAGAAACAGGAGGATAAGGATGAAGAAAATGAAGCTGAAGGGACAGATGGGGGAAAGCAGGAAAGATGGGGAGGAGGAAGGAGTAAAAAGGGCTGGGAGAAACTGGGGAGAAGAAAGTCCTGAAAATATGGAGTGGAAGGAAGGTAGGGAAAAAACAGGGGAAAAATGGTGGAGGGAAGTTTGGGAAAGGGAAGGAAAGAGGAGTGAGAGAAAGGAAGAAGCGAGAGAAAAAAAAATACATGCATTCATTGAAGTTGGGATGTTAGCAGAGAGAAAGGAGGGAAGCGAAAATGGTGAAGAGGGGATACAGATAATGTTCACAGAGATGACAAAGAAGAGGAAGACAAATAAGATGACAAAGGCAGAGAGAAGACAGAATAAACTGAAAGCAGAGGAATGGATATTTGGGACGAAAAGAAAAATTAGTGGAGACAAGGGACAAGTGAAGAATACGCCTCCGAAAAAAGTAAAAAAAAAAAAAAGGGGGGGGGAATGAAAGTTCTCAAAATTAAAAGCAAAAGTGAGAGGGAATAAATCGTGAGGAAACCTGTGGGGAAAAGAGGTAAAGAAAAATAAAGGAGAGGAAACTCTATTGGAAATGAAATGGAGGAAGTGACGGAAGAAAAACAAACATGATTTTAGAATGCAGGTCAAGAAGGTTAAGATTAAAAGACATGGTGAGAGGTGTTTGAATGCTAAGGACACAGAAGGAAATGCAAAATAGGTGGATATAAGACACTTGGGATGAAAGAGGGAATGATGAAAACAAATATCACGCAAGGAGAAAAATGGCATGGAAGAGGAAAGCAGGAGGAAGAAGAATCAGAGGAAGAAAGGAAATTAAGAATAATTACACAAGGCAAACACCAAGAAATGAGAAAAAAATATGAGAAAAATAGTACAAAAATGAAAGAAAAGAAACGACGATGGAGGAGGTTGGCACAAACTGACTCCCTAGCCCCTTAACCGCAGGGCGTCACTTTCGTGACGCTTGAGAGCAAGGGATCATACCACGGGGCGTCACTTTTGCGATTCTGTGTTATTTTGAATTCGCCCGGGCTTTCAAGTGGTAGCTTGTATCACCTATCAGTACTGCCAATGTCCAACACTAGTCAGCACTCCTAATCTCATCTGTACTCCCATCCATTGTTGACAATTTAGCCATTTCTCACCGTTCTTGACTCCCCTCCCTACCTTCACTACATTACCCTCTCCTCTCGCCTGCCCGGCCGTGCTACGCTAAGTAAATCTTCCCTGGAATTTTCCACTGATTTCATCCATTGAAATAAGCCCTAGGCCATATTCTTATACCAAATAATATATACCAAAAAGAAATAAGGTAAGTGAGAGTGCCATACACCTGAAATTGGCTAATTATCACCGGACAACACCTCACGTGCACTCGTTCGCTAATTTTCGCTGTTTATTTCCCCTTGAAATATGCCATATAATCTATTCTCGTACTAAAAATATATATATGGAGGGAAGGGAGAAGCCTAAGTGATATTTACATTCACCTGGAACTACCTAATTTATAATGTATTGTCTAGATTTCCTGCCAATCATTTCACTGCTATATATTAGCAGCTGTCAAGAGGGTGACGTTGGCAGTAATGCATTTCCCTAGGTAGGCCACCCCAGCCCACCCCTATCAGTTCACTGTCATCTTCCAAGGTGAAGGTACGTCTGTTTGCTCCTGCTAACTTCCGCCACTTTTTAGCCCCATGCAAAGGGCCCAGTGACCTTTACCCCCTACTAAACCTCGTGTGGAAAGAGGTAAAGGGCTGACAATTGAAAGAGAGTGACTACGATCTTTCTGTTGAGTAAAACAGTGCAAGTGGAATTGTAAATAATGTGTAAATAATGTGTAAACAGCAAGTGAAAGCAATGAATGTAAATATAAGTGAACAGTGGAAAATAGTTTTATAAGTTAGTTCAAGTGACAGTGCATAACACAGTGTAAATAAAATAGAAATGTAAATAATGTAAATAAAATAGAGAACATAAATAGAAATGTAAATGAGTAGTATTATAAGAATACGAGTATATGTACTAGGAGTAATGAAGGTGAAAGTTTCACTCTAGCATGTATGAATACTATGAGTTATGAGAGTGAAGGTGAAAGTGACATTCACTCTCAATGCTAGTATACAGGACGAGAAAGTGAATGCTACGTATTTTACTAAAAGAAATTGAATCCCTACAGTGACAATAAACTACTATTACCGAAGGAAACTTATGGATAAAGACTGTAGATATATGTAAGTGTTATATAGTAATAGAAATATAAACTGTGAGTGTTTTTATGAATAATAAATGAAAACACCAGCGGCGAACTAGCGCAAGTGGGAAGGTCATACGCACTCGTAATTTTCATTGCTTTCAGTGTTTTTTTTTTTTTTTGGAATATGGATTCCAAACTATTTGAGAATCATAGAATAGTGTTTCTAGTGATAATATCAGGCTGTGGTAATCATATTACGGGTTGTCGGGATGTGTAAGGTGGAGACTTCATTACCCAACTTCAGAGGTCTCCACAAGACCTATGGTACTCGACAAAGGCTCAACAAACACCCCAGGAGAAAGCTGAAGGTATGTGCCATAAGCATATGTGATTTTAATATTCTAGGACTAATAACTGATTTTTGGCAAATATTTTTAGAAAGTCTGTCGGAGCGCGAATATGCCCACGGGTGCCGCAAGAAAAAGCAATTCAAGCCCGCGGTTAAAGGGCTAGAGAGGGAAGAATAAGAACAAGATGGTCCATTCAATGTCACTAACCAAGGAAAAACTGCCACCTAGATTATTTTAATTTTCGACATCAAGTCGGTCAACTAAATCCCGTTCATTTTATCTGCCCTCTGTGTCACTAAAAGTAAGGGAGAATTTATAATATATTTATTCACTGCTATAAGGAAGAGAGGCTGTAATGGGGACTTTCAGCGCATCGTCTGCTACCTAATTCGGTCCTACATCAGCTCTTTCCTGGTTACCATGCATGTAATATCTGTGGATTATTTTTACTCTCTTGTCGAACTGTGAGATATAGTAATGGCATATTTCATTGAGAATAATAAAATACTACTTAGAAAACTCATAACCAGTATGAATGATCTCTTTAATTTGTGCAGTTTCTTGCGTTACGACAGTAGACTCGCTTCTTAAATGTTAGTACTTCACAAATTCTCTTTGCATAAATGCTATCATGATTGTTGGATATTGTAGCTGATCCCATACATATATGAAGTCCCGATCATTATTCATTCCTAACACCGATTTTCGACATGACAGTCATTGTCTTACCTGTAATTTATTACTTTGTAAATTTTACCTCTTAACATTTCTCCAATACACTCACGCATGCGCATCAGAGCCAGAGGGACAGTCCCGGATTTGAAAAAAGGCCACCAAGGGTGTTTACAGAAACAGACGAAGGCTAAACATAGTTGAGAAGACTGTGGTTGGCAAAGGGTCATGTTCTTAACCCTCTCGCACACGGAAAGTTTCAGCAAGTTTTCCGGCACATGATTTTTTCTGCGAAGCCACCCGGCATGGCTGCCCACTCGCGGCAAATAACACGTATTCTCTCCTTATTTTCGTCACCCAAACATCAATATATTGCCATGAAACCTATGTCATCTTATTCGTCGATGTTTGTTCTAGCTGTTAAGCACCACAAAAAACAGGAAAACACGAATAAAACAACATTAGGCAGCCGTGAATAAACATTTCACTACATCACGTTCACTTTCCAACATCACCATTCAAATGTTTTCCATCATACAGGAATATGTTATTAGAAGTTTTGATAGAGAATTTCATCAGCTTTCTAAAGAGACAAATCCGGTGTTGATACGATTTGTAGTTTTCGAGAAAATAGTCAAAAACTGAAAGCCATTTTTGAAAAAAAATCAAGCTCTAAAACTGATTTTTTCTTGCACGTTATGTTTTTATTGCATAATATTATGCAGAATTTCACCAGCTTTCTAATGACCTAATACTGGTTTCCATACGCCTCATAGTTCTCGAGTAAATCACCAAAAACGACTTGGAACTCACGTCTGTACGTCACTTTCGTGATGTGCGCACAGCATACGCAATATTCCCACCTACGTAACAACGAATTCTTATCATAGATATTATATACATTGTTATGTCTTGTACATACGTAGATTTTACTGCTCTTTATCATGGTTCTTATAGGAAATTGATACGTCCAATAGTTTTCGAGCAATTGGCCGACAAAGTGAGATTACTCCTCAGAGTGCTTTCGACTTTACCGAAACAGTTTGTTCCCCCAACTTTTCCAACAGAAAATGCTCCCAGAGGCTTATATTCTGCAAATGAACATACGTAGGATTAACTGCTCTTTATCATGGTTCTTACGGGAAATCGATAAGTCCAATAGTTTTGGAGTAATTGGACAATAAACATTGAATACTCTTCCTCACCCGAACGCGAGATAAAAAACATTCTTTCCCTGCCTCACCCACGGCTACATATTTTCCCTGGTTACGTTTTATTATTTTCTTTTTTTACTCAAAGTATACATGTAAAATATCATATGATTTTGGATAGTGCTGTCAGAAACTCGACATGACCACTAGTCATTTTGCTAGGTTCTGATACTGAAGCAGAACTTTCTTCCATCTCATATGTGTGTATGTAAAAAACATTACTTATTTGTGTAAAAAATATTGAACTACAGAAATAGGTCAATATACAGATCAACAAAATACAGATAACTCACTTCCTCCAGAGGTGCTGAGATGCTGGCAGTAACTTGAAGATGAGGAGTTATGTAGTGTCTGAGTGTGTGCGTATGTGGGTAAGCCTGTGCGTGTGTGGGTGTGTGTGTGTGTGTGTGTGTGTGTGTGTGTGTCACGAATCAATCCGCGACATTTCCCTTTTGTGAGAAGCCACGAACTATTAGTGGAAAACTCACTGCGTATCGCTCAGCTAACCGTTTCTCCCTCCATTTCGGGGTACACTTTTCAAAACATTCGTCACTGTTTTCAAAAGTGACCGATTTAATGCACGTCACTAAGTGCTGTACTGAGCGATACTATTGTTTTCTTATTGTTCGCCCCTGCTTGCACTTGACCGTTAAAAATGCGGCCTAGTGCTCCGCTTTTGTTCCCACGACTTAGTCAGGCCAGTTGTTGCTGCGACGGAGAGAGGTCCTGTGCCAGCAGTGTGAGGTCAGCTAGTACCCAAACTCCACAGTTCTTCAGTACTTCCATCCTAGTTCAGCTTGGGTGATACGCAGCATTCATCGACTACAGTATTTCCTTCTTGTATTTCCCTAGTCATAAGAGTTTAATTAAGGAGTTTTTTCCTAGGCGTAAGTATTTAGCTATTGCGTGAGTGAGTGAGTGCGTCTCATTTAATTTGATTTGAATTGTAACGTTAAATTTATTTTTTGTAATTAATAAATTTAACAGTTCTTTTTCTTGAGCTCAATGTAAAGTAAAATCTTGTTTCATTTCTCCATAATTAAGCTTATTTTCCATACAGTTCCTAGCTTGCATAAACGTTTGCTTTCATAACTGGTACTTAGACCACTCTTGTTGTATTAACTTAAAATCCGTTGTGCCAGGAGTTAATGCATCAGCAAGAACCTGATGTTATTATTATTAGTATTAGTTATTTATTGTCAGGGGTGAAGTAACTTTCTCCAGAGGCTAACAGTACAGTAATTCAGCAATTGTGAGTAATTAGTCTCTGCTGTGTACTGTTGAGAAAGTTTATAAATTCTCGATCTTAGAGAATCGTAGCAAGTCAGCGTAAAGTAATCGTTGCTTGATGTAGCAAGACAATCATTGTCTCTGCTCTTCAATATTATTGAATATTATTATCAATTTAAATAACATTTAACCATTTATTTTTAAAAACACAGTGATATTATAAAAACCCCGTGACAATTGGCGACCTCGCCAGGATATTAACTCCTAGCTCTAAAGCTATTCGCAAGATAGTGCTCACTCATTCATATTTAGGTATTTATTATTAAAGTTTATAGGCACAAGTTTACTGGTGGTTACCGTTGATTTAGCAAGTGAATTTTTGCTTTATTAATCAATAGAGTACTTAACTCTAGTTTATTCTTGGTAACGCCACACGATTTTATTCGCTCCTGGGTAGCCGCCGTACCCATTGTGTTAATTATTGAGAGTTCTTAGTCATTTACATTTTTTATTTATCTTTGCCAGTTAACTAGATAAGACTGGTCACCACTAGCTTGTGTCTGTATTCTTTACTTGTGTTTATTAGTATTCGTCGCTAAGCAGTCAGTACTCAATTTCGGTTTGCTTAATAAATTAGCACCATGGCTACTACTGTATTTTTACAGGAAGCCAAAGAAATGGGTCTTTCGGACCCAACCGAAATTAGAGAGTATATACTCTCACGGCATAATCAGGAGCAGCAGCGCGAGAATGATGCCCGTGAAGAGCGTAAGATTCAGCGCGAATACGAGCGGGAACAGTGTGAGTACGAGCGAGAACAGCGCGAACACGAGTTAGAAAAAGAGCGAGAACAGCGCGAATACGAGTGTGAACGACATGAATGCGAGCGAGAACAGCGCGAATACGAGCGTGCCGAACGTGAGGCACGAGAAAAACATGAACTTGAAGTGCTGAAGCTCCAGCGAGATTCCTTGGCTTCAGACACGTCTGGTGCAGTTGGTCCAAGCTCCACGAGCATTCTCCCTGCACATGTCCTGGCGACCCCACGCATCAAGCTTCCTTCATACAAGGAAAGTGAGCGAATCGAGCCGTACATAGCTCATTTTGAGGACATGGCAGACATGTATCAACTGGATGAGGCAGCTAAGCGGCTTCAGTTTCTTAGCCTATTTGAGGGCCCTGCCCTCGATATTCTCCACAGAATTCGTGGAGACAATCTCACATATGAGATGATGAAAGCTGCACTCATTAAGGCGTATGGTCTCACAGTAGACGACGCCAAAGTTCAGTTCATGCGAGCTCGTCTCCAAGACAAGGAGACAGCTGTTCAGTTCCTTGATCGTCTCACAGCTTACTTAAATGAGTGGATGGAGAAAGATGAAACTCCTTCCACGCGTGAAGGGATAATTGACCTTATGCTGTGTACACAGCTAGAGAGGTCGTGGCCTGCTGAGCTCATAGCACAGCTTAAGATCTGCCAGGTGAAAGATGCCAGCCAAATGGCAGAAAAGGCTGATGCATTCTTTACTGCATACGGGTATCAAACTCGTAAGCAAAACACCTGGAGCAGAAAAGATACTGCCAAGTCTGGGAAGCTGTCTCAGACTGAATCCCAGCACCAAGGCCATTCTCAGAATAATGGCCAGAGTCCAAAACCGCAGTGGAAGGACCAGGGGCAAAACACTCAGAAACCTGAGTGGAAGAGGTACAACAAGTACCCTAACCAGCAGCAGTATCAGCCACGCAACCGACCTTCGGGACAAACTTTTTCACCACCAGCTCAAAAGAGGCAGGAAGCAAATGCAGCCTTCATTCCTCAGCAGCAGCACGGTGGTCACGTCCCTACCAGTGTGGGTACTTCCCCACAGTTCACTAGTCCCACAGTGACAGTGAACCCCCCTCCACAGATGGCCAATGTTCCATCTTCCCAATATAATCCACAAGGCACAATGTTCGCCGCATCAATTCAGCAGCCTCATGAGTGGCTAGCTGCTTCCTCCACAGGCCCCACCACAGGTGACAGTACCTTCCTTGTACAGCCAGGGTTTGTGGGAGGCATTCCTGTGAAGGTCCTGAGAGACAGTGGTTCCTCAGGTTGCTCTGTTAAACAGAGTTTAGTTCGGCCTGAGCAGTATACAGGTCGACAGATCCATGTAAGCCTTATTGATGGATCAGCGAGATTGTTCCCTGAGGCATGTATCCAGGTGGCATCTCCATTTTATACTGGTACGACACTTGCAGTTGTCATGCCAGAGCCTCTATTTGACTTTATAGTAGGCAATATTCAAGAAGTCAAGGATAGTTGCTCCGATGATGACGCTACTCAGACTTCGGCTGCTGCGGTAACACGAGCCATGACTGAGGCTCCAGACTGTGTCACCCCAGTGATCATTGAATCGCCGCAAGATCTGATGTGTAGTCAACTTGTTGTGCAAGAACAACATTCTGACCCGACACTTGCTGCCGTGCGGAACAAACAAAAGGGTCGAGTGATTAAGTATTCACGGGGAGGTCGAGCCAAGTTCCTTCGTAAACAAGGACGGCTCTACCGTGAGTCACGAACACCCGAGGGCGAGGTTCGACTGCAGTTTGTCGTTCCCGCCAAGTACCGCCTAGCAGTGTTACAATGGGGTCATTGTTCAGCCTCAGGTCACATGGGCAAAAGGAAGACCCAGGGCCGTATCCGAGCTGACTTTTTCTGGCCAGGGATGGGACGAGACATAGATAGTTTTGTCCGTTCCTGCAGTGTGTGCCAAAGTATCACCACTAATCAGGGACATGCCCTTCCTGTGCCATTTGTAACCACACCCGTAGTCTCTGAGACAGTTGAGAGACAGGGTAGTGGTGAAGTGGGTGCAGACCTGACGTCTCGCCCATTGGCCCCACAGGACACATTATGTCCAGGGGCCTGTACATACATATTATGTACCGTAAGTTAAGAGGGAAGCAGAGAGGCGACTTGAGGCTATGGAAGACCCAAGTTTGCATAAGGATTCTCAGCTTCCCGGTACTAATATAAGTACTGTAGGTTAAGGGGGAAGTTCGAGAGAGAACTCTGCAGAGGCGACTTGAGGCTATGGAAGACTCAAGTTTGCACAAGGATTCTCAGCTTCACGGTACTAATATATGTACCGTAGGTTAAGGGGGAAGTTCGAGAGAGAACTCCGTAGAGGCGACTTGAGGCTATGGAAGACCCAAGTTTGCACAAGGATTCTCAGCTCTCCGATATTAATATAAGAATTGTAGGTTAAGGCACAGGTTGAGGACCCGTGTGCGGTTCGAGGCTATGGAAGACCCGAGTTTGCACAGGGATTCTCAACTTGCTGACACTAATCGTGTGCTAAAATTAATGGCGACCTCGAGTGTACTTTTCATAGCATGTACTGATTGCTAGGCAGAGAGAGTAATTGTAACGTAATAAGAATTTTGTCTCATTGACACTTTTGATGCTCCACCTTAATTGGTTTTGCAGGTTCAGCAATGGGTGTAGCAGTTTTGCTGTGCGGGCCAGCTGATCGTCTGCCGCACGCTGCCGCCTCTTCTCTGCCTTCGTCATCGCCATATTATTATTTACTGTCATTTTACACTAGGTACAGTTACACTACAACTGTCACACCTACACCGTGTATTACATACACCACGCTACACAACAATTAGTTGTCAGTGTAAATGTACAGGATTTTCGCTCAGTTTGACCAGAGTACAGGATTTTCACCGTCGTCACGGAGTTTTTCCCTCAAGCTTGCTTCTATTAACGTAAATACGGGTTTTTTTTCGCTCACTGGCGACTGCGACTTTCTCCTGTAGCAGGATAGCACACACACCACAGTGTGAATCTTGTGCGAATGACTTAGGATGTGTACATATATATATATATATATATCCACAAATTTTTTCCCATAAGGAAAAAATTTAACTTTGTAAGGGCGTAATGTCACGAATCAATCCGCAACATTTCCCTTTTGTGAGAAGCCACGAACTATTAGTGGAAAACTCACTGCGTATCGCTCAGCTAACCGTTTCTCCCTCCATTTCGGGGTACACTTTTCA
This sequence comes from Coenobita brevimanus, assembly GCF_032717465.1. Taxonomy (NCBI): domain Eukaryota; kingdom Metazoa; phylum Arthropoda; class Malacostraca; order Decapoda; family Coenobitidae; genus Coenobita; species Coenobita brevimanus. Next base: position 22,970,351 of record NC_137004.1, read on the forward strand.
AAACATTCGTCACTGTTTTCAAAAGTGACCGATTTAATGCACGTCACTAAGTGCTGTACTGAGCGATACTATTGTTTTCTTATTGTTCGCCCCTGCTTGCACTTGACCGTTAAAAATGCGGCCTAGTGCTCCGCTTTTGTTCCCACGACTTAGTCAGGCCAGTTGTTGCTGCGACGGAGAGAGGTCCTGTGCCAGCAGTGTGAGGTCAGCTAGTACCCAAACTCCACAGTTCTTCAGTACTTCCATCCTAGTTCAGCTTGGGTGATACGCAGCATTCATCGACTACAGTATTTCCTTCTTGTATTTCCCTAGTCATAAGAGTTTAATTAAGGAGTTTTTTCCTAGGCGTAAGTATTTAGCTATTGTGTGAGTGAGTGAGTGCGTCTCATTTAATTTGATTTGAATTGTAACGTTAAATTTATTTTTTGTAATTAATAAATTTAACAGTTCTTTTTCTTGAGCTCAATGTAAAGTAAAATCTTGTTTCATTTCTCCATAATTAAGCTTATTTTCCATACAGTTCCTAGCTTGCATAAACGTTTGCTTTCATAACTGGTACTTAGACCACTCTTGTTGTATTAACTTAAAATCCGTTGTGCCAGGAGTTAATGCATCAGCAAGAACCTGATGTTATTATTATTAGTATTAGTTATTTATTGTCAGGGGTGAAGTAACTTTCTCCAGAGGCTAACAGTACAGTAATTCAGCAATTGTGAGTAATTAGTCTCTGCTGTGTACTGTTGAGAAAGTTTATAAATTCTCGATCTTAGAGAATCGTAGCAAGTCAGCGTAAAGTAATCGTTGCTTGATGTAGCAAGACAATCATTGTCTCTGCTCTTCAATATTATTGAATATTATTATCAATTTAAATAACATTTAACCATTTATTTTTAAAAACACAGTGATATTATAAAAACCCCGTGACAGTGTGTCTGTGGCTGTGGTGTATTTTCTTCTCTCTTTGCGATACATTTGCCTAAAACACATGCGATGCACACAATAGATTTCTCCACGAACATTCGCTGCACAACATACATATGTATATGTGGCTGTGGCATATTTCTTGTCTCTGACACATGCACTTTGTTTTAGCTAAGTCAGTCAATACATGAAATATTTCTCTGTGAACACTCGCTGTGACTCTATTGTATTGGTACACACCACACTCCTTCATGAACACACGCAGCATGTTTGACGTATATTTCACACAATTCCAATCGCATTTTCACTATCAGAATCACAATAATTCCATCCCTAAACACCTCTAATTCTTCCTTCCAGACTATAAAAACTGTACGTGACGCCTGCCCCATTTCACACTATGGTTCCATAATCTCACCAAGCCAGCCACAATATCTTTCACACAAAATACAGTTTAGGCATTGGCTTCATTATATAAGTATTTATAATCACGCCATAGGGCCTTGGGGAGGGCGAGAGGTGAAACCCCGCAACAGTGAACACGCATATCGCCTCTAAGCCTAATGATTGATAACGGACAAAATTCCTTTTCATGATATATATCTATGTTCCATCGACAATATCACATACAAATATGCTCACAAATATTGCATTATCACACTGAGTCCATAGGGGCTTCCACTCGGGCAGGAGGGGGAGAATTAGTAGGAGTTTAAAGAGACAGTGCACTCGACGCAACCTCACCTCCTGGCTGCTTGGAAGAGACTGAGGTTTATCACTACATGCTGGGCCCCGTGAGGCAGCTCAGTGTTGCCAATTCCTTACCATTGGAAAGCACTGCATTCGCTACGATGCGTCAAAATTTGACGCAAATCCGCCAGAAACTTAATTTTTTGCAATTTTTTTTGTGCTTAGGAACGCGATTCAAGTGACTGAACATCTTTAGAACAATCCACATGAAACGCAAATTGCGTGACTGACACTGAGAGGGTTAATGTGCTGCTACCTAAGGTGTACAGGAAACCATTTGGCTTTTCACTCTGTGTAAAGTCACCTGTTATGCGGGATGTTTTTAGTCCGACTCCTCGTCCTAAAAACGCCCACGGCTGAGCGGGGTCCTCATTCCGGACAGGAAATAAAGCACCCACAAAGGAACAGGGCATAAAAACTAGGCAGTACACCTTAACACATCTATTGTCTTAGTTCAATACACTGTTACAATATAGAAACAAAGAGATACAGGATATGATTTAGACAGGTTTACAGAGTTAACTTCCCAATACATTGTGCACACATACATCAAGCGCAGAACGCAGGGCTTTTCAGATATACACAGATGGTGAGTTATAAATACACAATACCCGTATTATGGTTATAGGCAGAACTGACATTTAATATTCTAAACCAGATGCACTAGGAGTAAAAAGGGCCAGGGGTCGAGAGAGTGAATGTTACTATAACTTGTCAGGGTGCGAGTAGCGACATTCGGGATAGTCACTTAGTTGCGGTGACACTGTTCACAGGTTTTTGGATTTTCTTGGAACACCCCCAGTTCTGACCCACTGTTTCTGTACGTCCCTGGGCCCGTGTTCACTTATGTTGTTCTAGCCTCACTCTTTCACTGTCACTGTTCACTCCTATCTCTGCAGTTTAAGACACAAGAGATGTATTGAAATCACTACTCTCCCTTGTTTTCTGGGCTTAACAAAGGAGGCGCCCGGGCGTGGGAGGGGGCCCTACTGGGGAGCCCTCCTGTAGGAGGCAGTGCACCGCCCGCAGGGCCATCACTGCCCAGGCCTTCTTCATCAGGGGGGTGCAGGGAGGCTCTCCCAACTGGGGGACTCGACTTGATAGGAGGCCCTCATGCTGGAGCCTCGTCGGTGGGGTGAAGGGAGGCCCTTCGGTCTGGGGGCCTCAACCTGAAGGGCGGCCCTTGGGGCTGGGTCTGAACAGCTGCAGGAGGCAGGCCTGTCGCCTCTTACTCTGGGCGGAGGGCCATAGGGGAGTGGAGCCCAAGCGGCCCTGCTCTGGAACCTGCTGGTCGGGCCTAGGAGTCTGGATACTGCGGCCGGCTGTAGGGTGGGGCACGTCAGAAGCAGACTGCAGCACCTATTCCGTCAGGCATCCGTCAGGGGCCGGGACCGTCCAGGGGTAGGCGGCAGGACAGAGACAGGACCACGCCACCACTCCGGCAGTACCTCCGCGAAACCGCACCCGGAGGGAGAAAGCAAAGGGTGTCCCACGCAGCCGAGAAGTGGAAGGCCGGACGCGCAAGGGACCTCCTTCTCTGGGAGGACCCCAGGAATCGCAGATGAAGGGCGTACAGTGGCCGCTCCTTCCCCCACATGTACAGTGGCTGTTGTGGCGGTTCCGCAGTTCTTAAGGTCCACAGCTGAAGGGCGTACAGTGGCCGCTCATTCCCCCACATGTACAGTGGCCGTTGTGGCGGTGCTGCTCCCGAAGGAGGAAGAGGCAGATGAGGGGCGTACAGTGGCCGCTCCCTCCCCGGCACGTACAGTGGCTGTTACCGCGGTTCTGCCTGCCCAGCGGGAAGTAATTGAAGGGCGTACAGTGGCCGCTCCTTCCCCAGCATGTATAGTGGCCGTTACCGCGGTGTTACTCCTGTAGGAGGAGGAGGTAGTGGATGAGGGGCGTAGAGGGGCGTATAGTGGCCGCTCCCTCCCCGGCACATACAGTGGCCGTTACCGCAGTGTTACTCCCGTAGAAGGAGGAGGTAGTGGATGAGGGGCATACAGTGGCCCCTCCCTCCCCGACACGTACAGTGGCCGTTATCGCAGTTCCACTCCTCCTTCCTTTGCCAGTTGGAGCGCGCTCAATAGCTGATGCTTCGAGGCCGTCATCAGATGTGGCTGTAACTGAAGGGTGTACAGTGGCCGCTCCTTCCCCCACATGTACAGTGGCCGTTGTGGCGGTGCTACGGGGGGAAACAACTGAGGGGCGTACAGTGGCCACTCCCTCCCCGGCACGTACAGTGGCCGTTACCGTGGTGTTGTCTGGGACTGAATCTGGCTCAGTCCCACCCCGAACCTGGTGAAGGCTGCCCCGCCCGCAGGGTCGTGTCTTTTTCCTGCGTGGCTTCCGTCGGACCGGTTGGGGGGAAGAGGGACTCAGGACAGGGGAGCCCCAGCGTCCTTCTTGCTCCGGGTCAGTCTCTCGCTGATCCGGCCTGCCGTAGTGTCCTCCTGGAGTGGTGGTGAGGCAGTGGCTCGGTGGTAGGGTGGTGGGTGGTGGGGTGGTCAGTCCAGCGGCGGCGGATATTTCATCACCCATAGACAGAAGAAAGAGGAAAGAATGAAAGAAAGATAGATAGAAGAGGGAGTGTAGTCACCCATAGACAAAAGGACGAGGAAGAAAAGTAAAGAACGACAGAAGAGGAGGGAAGGAAAGAAGGAGGAAAGGAAAGGACAGACACCCGACAGCAGCACTACATGCTGTTACCTAATAAATGTTGAATGTTCTTTTCTGTGATAAAAGTGTTTTCTTTTCCATTTCTTTTTTCATAAACTCTCACCACTGTGACTACACAATTATTTTGCAGTTGCTACAGGTTCTACATTTCTTATTCCTAGCTACCTGTTAACCTATAAGTGACACTCGCAAGAAAATACACATTCAGACCAGAACAAATTGTTTTCTGGTGGTATGTGTAATATAGACAGAAGTCGTACCAAGTCTCCAGTGCCATTTTGAATTACGTATGTTCCTTCAATTTTTGGAAAGGATGGTAAAATAAATCATAAAACATGTGCCAAATGATGATCAGGTAAGCCTCTGAGCCTCTGAAAGATTGATGTCAGAAGCCTAACTTTTTCAGTCCGATGATATAGTTTTATTCTTGCTGCCAAACGATTTTACCATTTAGAATACTCATACTGAAGGGGGTTAATGAAGCTATATCATCCAGTTCAGTCTCTCCTGAGCTGAACAAAGTCATCAGAATAAAGAATAAAATTACTTACGTCCTCATAGTGAAAGACGTAATCACGCTCATGTAGCAGCTCTAAGCTAACATGTAATTGTCTTTTTCGTATCCTCACTGTATAAATCATGGTACATCATATGAATCATGCAAATATTGGACTTCAAAACCTTGGTTAAATGCCATAATGGTCTAGTAAATGAACCGTATACACATCCGCCTTCACCGAGCGCTAGCGAAAAGTGAGCTATGTTTTATCCCGCCATGGGGACAGTCGCCTATGGCGTATGGAAACAAGATGTCAAGTGGTGGTATTTGGCAAATATTAAATTTCAGAAAACGGAGGCAATGACAAGATTCAAGAAAGCACTATTCTTACTCAAAAAGACGATACGAATGTAGATATGAAAGCCGATTGCACTGAACTCATCAGTAACACAACGAAATGACTATGTGTAAGGGATTGCCGGCTGGAAGCCCAATGTACGCATATCCAAAATAGCCAGTCAAAGATATTCATTCATGGACATGATATTTTTTATTAAGTATTTTAGTGACTTTAATGGTCTGTAGTGTTGCTAACTCTTGTAAGTTTAGCCAGACATATAGAATAGTCACAATAGTTGTGTTACTTTTCTAGGTATGGACCGAAATAGGGCTCACTAGCTAGGTAGCAGACAACACCTGAAAGTCCTTCATATAGTCAAGTACAAGCACAAGCTGATGGTCTGAATCTACGATCTCAATATTGGGACGGATATTATTCTATCCTTCCTTAAATATCGATAAACTTTATTTCTCATCCATTTCATGTATTTGTTCAGCAAAACAAAAATAATTAGGCTTATACAAAATATGTAATGATTCTTTGATAGGAAATGAGATGCCCGCCACCACGGGAGAAAATGGGAGAAATGGAGTTCCCCCGAGCTAAGCCCTGTATTGGACTATATAGCCCCGCTAGGGTTACAGGAGCGAGCTACCACTCCCGGCACGGCAGCCCGGGCAAGGCTCGAACTCGCAATCCCCCGATTACGAGTCCGGCGCGCTACCACTGTGCTACCGCTCCCCCACCCGCCACCACGGGAAACCCAGAGAGAGGTGTCACAACACCCACCCCAGGAAGGACCCACGGTCCCATACCCATCCCTGGAGGAGACCACAGGGGGCGTGTAGGGAGAGTGTCAGGCCTGAGCGAGATAGGACTAGGTGTCCCACGACCCTGCGCCCCTCTTCTTCTCAACACGGCCACCAACAGGAAAGCAGTCCCGGCCAACTACATCTCAGCCGTGCCAGCCCTCACTAGGATCGGGGTGGGACTTGTCTCTGCACAGTCCCAAGCAGCACCATGGTGATGGCCACTGTATGCACTGGGGAAGGGACAGCCACTGTACGCCCTTCAGCTGTTACCCCCTGCAGCCCCATGGTGATGGCCACTGTACGCACCGGGCAGGACGTGACGGCCACTGTACGCACGTCGGCTGCAGCCACCCATGGAACCAGCCCCGCAGTGACGGCCATTATACGCACCGGGCAGGATGTGATGGTCACAGTAATCACATTGGCTGGTAAACCAGGCAGAGGCAGAACCGTGGTAATGGCCACCGTACGCCCTTTGTCTGCCTAATCCTTAGAGAACAACCCTGCAGTGAGGGCCACTGTACGCAATTCGGCTGTTGTCTCTAGAGCTCGTGAAACCACAGTGACGGCCACTATACGCACCAGGGAAGGGATGGCCACTGTACGCCCTTCATCCACAGCCCCTGAGACTATCCCTTTGGAGGAAGTCCCTGACTCAGCCCACCACCCACCCGGAGGCCGAGTGGGACATCTCTCTCTCTCACTCTCTCTCTCTCTCTCTCTCTCTCTCCTCACAGATGCAGTCCCACAGAGGAGTTGCAGATCGAGGAATGGTGGCGAGGGCCTCTATCGAGCCCGGGAATCCACACCCTACAGGCCGCCCCTGGATGACACCTGCCGCTGATGGATGCCATGAGGAAAGGATGCCACAGGCAGCTCCTGACAGCAGTCCAATCCTGTGGAGACTGCAGCCCTCAGACACCCAGGGGCATCCTCAGGACCCCAGGGTGGGGCCTCCCAAGCCCCACCCGCAGATGACCCTCCTCCAGGAGCAGGCGAAGGCAGCACGCCTGTTGGCCTTGTTCAGCCCCAGTCCAGAGGGCCACCTCCCAGGTCGAGGCCCCACCAGGAAAGGGCCTCCCTGCACGCCGACCAGCAGCCCCATCTGGACAACATCACCCCTGGCAGTAGTTCCATGCCTCCTACGGGGGAGCACACCTGACAAGTTACCTCCCACGCCCGAGTGCCACCCGTAATCAGTCCAGTCCCCAGCAACCTGGGCCAAGCCTGACAGTGTCCCTGTTAACCTGTACCTATATGCCATTGTTGTATATTGTGAAGGATTATAATTCAGTCAATATAAGTGTAAGGTTGGTTTGCTGAGTTTTTATGCCCAGTTCCTCTTGTAGTGTATTCTAGTTCCAGTCTCGAAAGAGAACCCTGCTCAGTAGCTAGTTTTCTTAGGACAAGAAGTTGACCTAAAAACACCTAGCATAACATGAAATATTAGCATGACACAGCTCCGGATCGTTTGTTTTAACCAATAACATCCATTTGTGTGTTGTCTGCCCCGCTGGACCAGGATTGCCAGGTTGGCTTTTATTGAGACAAAATTCTTCCATTTAGGCTTTCTTTGATGTGGTTGGTCCCTAAAAATAGTTGGCTGGCTTCTTGTAATTTGGCTTTCTTTGGCTTTTTTTTCCTAATATGTTATATATTTTGATAAACTCTAAGTGATCCTTTGTGTTACTTTTAAAATTACGAACTCAGCTGTTACAAACTACCTTCGTATCCTTACGTTCTCTTTCTATCTCAAGCAGTATCTCTGCACAATTTCGGCTTTAAACAACATACAATTTTCATATGAAAATCTTTGCAGATTTTCTTCAGCATTTTTCAGATGAAGCATTGTTATTTTATAACACTAAAAGTAATCCCTCTAATATCCGAACACCCAATATCCGAACATCCACACTAACCGGACATAATCGTCCCGGGATCCAATAATCCCAAAATGGGCCAAAAACCGCAAAAAGTTTAAAAAAAAAAATGACTTTTTTCCCCTCCTGTAATTTGAAATTACCGCGTGGCACCGAACAGCTGTTACACCAAGGTCCCCCAGTATCCCTGCTTGTCGTACGAGGCGACTAAAAGGGTTGGTGGTGGGTTAGTGCACCACCCCGAAAAAAGAACCAACTAAAAAAGCGAATAAAGCGCCTCGGACCCGGACGGACCATACATTGACGACTAAGGAACGGACAAAGGACATTCTTAGGGTGGGAACATGGAATGTGAGAGAAGTGAATGATGAAGTGAAAGAGAGAGAGATTGTTCAGGTGCTTGAGGATGCAAAAGTGGATATATGTGGATTGACTGAAACTAAATGGAAAGGTGAAAGGGTGAGAGAATGGGAATATGGTGTAGGTATATGTGCGGGAGTCAGTGAGAATGAGAGGGCAAGAGAGGGAGTATGTCTGATGATAAGCAAGAAGTGGAAGGAGAATATAAGAGAGTATGGAACAGTGGGTGCAAGGATTGTATGGGTGAGGATGAAAGTAGGTATACAAGCACGGGCGATTGTATGTGTGTATGCTCCAACAGAGGATCGAGTGGCAAGAGTGAAAGATGAGTTTTGGGCGAGAGTAGAAGCATGTATGGACAAGTTTGAGAGGAGCGAGAGAGTGCTGTTGATTGGAGACATGAATGGCAAAGTTGGGAATGTACGAGTGGATGGAGTGGTTGGTCAGTGGGGTGTGCCAGCTGAAGTAGATGGGAATGGTAATGCCTTGGTGGACATCTGTGCTTGTAAGGGGTTGGCAATGGCCAACACCTACTTTCGTCATAAGATGATCCACCGGTATACATGGAGAGTAATGAGGAGGATGGATGGTGAACTTGTTGAACGAAAGGCAATGATAGACTACGTATGTGTGGATGAGCGAATGAGAAAACAAGTGATGGATGCAAGAGTGTGAAGAGGGTGGGGGAATGGAGTCTCAGACCATCACTTAGTGATGGCCAAGGTAGAGCTGCAAAGAAAGTGGTTGAGGAGGCAAAGGGGAAGACAGGAGGAAGCAGCTCCTGTGAGAAGAGTGGAGAAATTGCAAGATTGTGAGAAAATGACAGAGTATAAGAGCATAGTGGAAGAAAGATTGGGAAGGTATGAGCTAGAGCAGATGGAAGGGGTGGAAGACGTAGGTAAGATATTCACGAAAGAGATAGGCGCAGCGTGTGAGGCGGTTTGTGGAGTGAGGAGGAGATGCAAGGGTGTGCAAGGGACAGCATGGTGGAATGATGAGGTGAAACGAGCTGTAGAACAAAAGAAGAAGGCATATGGTGAATGGTTGGCGAGTAGAGGTAGGGGAGAAGATGAGAGAGAGAAGAGAGAGGTATATGTGAGCAGGAGAAGGGAGGTTAAGAGACTGGTGAAGGAGAGTAAGAAGAAAGTGGATGAAGAGTTTGGGAGGAATCTGAGTGTGGAATGGAGGGAGGGTAAGAAATTGTTTTGGAAGGAGGTAAAGAAAGTAAGGCAGTGTGAAAGGGGAAGTAATAGGGGAGTGAAAGATAGGAATAATAGATTGCTGGTGGGGAAGAGAGAGAAATTGAGGAGATGGAAGGAGCACTTTGAGGATTTGTTGAATGTAGAGAGTGAGAGCAGTGTGAGTATAAGTGGTTGGGGAATGGCTGGGAGAAGAAGAGATGAGAGGAGGGAGGGAGAGATCAGTAGGGCGGAAGTAGTGGAAGCAATGAAGAAGATTAAGCTGGGAAAGGCCCCAGGAATTGATGGAGTGTGTGGTGAAATGCTTAGGTATGGGGGTGAGATTGTTGTGGAGTAGATATGGAAGTTGTGTAGACTGGCTTGGGAAGAGGGAAGGGTTCCAGAGGACTGGAAATCAGGTATAATTGTTCCTCTGTACAAAGGAAAAGGGGAGAGAGAAGTATGTGGTAACCATAGAGGTATTTGCCTTCTTAGTGTGACTGGTAAAATATATGGTAGAATACTCATTGATAGGGTTAGGCATATGACAGAGGAGCTAGTTGGAGAAGAACAAGGGGGATTTAGGAAGGGAAAAGGGTGTGTAGATCAGATATTTGTTCTAAGATGTTTAGTGGAGAAGTATCTAGAGAAGGGAAGGAAAGTGTATGCTGCATTCATGGACTTGGAGAAAGCTTATGACAGAATAGATAGGCAAGGTATGTGGAAGGTATTAAGAATATACGGAGTGGAGGGGAAATTGTTGAGTGCTGTGAAGAGTATGTACGAGGGACCTAGGGCTACGGTGCGAGTGGATGGTGAGCTGAGTGAGTTCTTTGACCTCAATGTGGGACTGAAACAGGGGTGTGTGATGTTTCCATGGCTGTTTAATATATATATGGATGGGGTTGTAAAGGAGATGCAAGGTAGGGCAGTGGATGTGGGGCTGGCCCTAATGAATGAGGGTGAGATTTGGAAGCTTCTTGTGTTGCTGTTTGCTGATGATACAGTATTGTTGAGTGAAGATGAATGGGAGTTGCAAGGTTTGGTGAATGAATTTGGGACAGTGTGTAGGAGGAGGAAGCTGAAAGTTAATGTAAACAAAAGTAAAGTTATGGTGTTTGAGAGGAATGAAGTCACAGAGTGTGCAGTGAGGTTGGATGGTGAGGATATGGAGAATGTGAGTGCATTCAAGTACTTGGGTAGTGTGATGAGTAAGGATGGAACTTTGGGGGATGAAGTATGTGAAAGGGTACAGCAGGGAAGGAAGGTTGTTGGTACACTGAAAGCAGTGATGAGAAATAGGGAGGTGAGTATGGAAGTTAAGAAGTCACTGCATGATGGTATTGTGATCCCTACCCTGACGTATGGAAGCGAGGCGTGGACCTTGCAAGAGGGGAACAAGTCAAGAGTGAGAGCAGTGGAAATGAGTTACTTGAGAGGAGCATGTGGAGTGGCGTGGAAGGACAGGTTGACGAATGAAGAAGTGAAGGAACGTTGTGGGGTAGATGTGGATGTGGTTGAGAAGATTGGGAGAAATACACTGAGGTGGTTTGGACATGTGGAGAGAATGGAGAATGAAAGACTGACTAAGAGGGTGTATGTAGGTGAGGTGGAGGGAGGGAGAGGGAGGGGTAGACTGAGGATGAGGTGGAGGGATGGAGTTGAGGGGTATATGAGGGAGGGGGGGGTGAGTTGGGGGGAGGGTAGTCAAATGGTGGGTGACAGAGTGACTTGGAGGCGTTTTGTCTGCGGCCACCCTTTGCAGGATTAGGGCGTCGGGCTATAGATAGATAGATAGATTACATTTATTTCCACTTATTATATAATTAGTGAAGAATAAATGCTAGCTTTACGAATTTGGTAATGAAAAGTTAAATTTAGTAATGAAAGATGAGGAGATTCAAAGAAACTTGGATTATTGTACAGAGTCCGTAACTTCTTCGCCGATGAGCAGTTAGCTATAATTTATAAGAGTCATGTGCGCTCTCAGCTTGAATATTGCTCACCCTTGTGGAATGGTTGTGGAGAGGTTGCATTAAGACAACTAGACAAAATTCAGAATAAAGCTGTTAGAATCATTAACAACCCTGCCATTACATATAAACTACCTCCCCTGCAAGTAAGAAGGAATGTTGCTTCCCTTGCATTATTTTACAGATATTTTTTTGGCAAATGCTCAGACGAAGTTGCGTCCATGGTGCCACCTCTCCATGCCTTCCCTCGTGCTACACGGGCATCTGGTAGCGCTCATGACTGGAATGTCACTCAACCATATTGCAGAACTTCTGCCTATCAGAATTCTTTCATTCCCCGAACTGCATCTCTCTGGAACTCGCTTCCCCAGAGTTGTTTTCCTCCAAATTTCAACCCACAACTGTTCAAGTCTAACTGTTACAGATATTTTATGAACAGAGGACACCAGTAATCTGGTGTATGGATTATTTTTTTTTACCCATTTGTTTTTCCTTCCTCCGTTCTGTTATTTATAAAAAAAAAAAAAAATGCATTACCAAATGGATTTTTCACATGTATGAGGATACAAAGGATGGAGATGGTGGATTGTTTGCTCTCTCTGATTAATCTGCTACCCTACATAGTGTGAAAATAATCAACATGGTGTTAATTATAAGGAGAGTGATTACATGTATTTCCACTTGTATATATATTTAGTGAAGAATAAATGCTAGCTTTACAAATTTGGTACTGAAAAGTTAAATTTGGTATGAAAGTTGAGGAGATTGGTAATGTGGCTGTTGCGATCTGGCAACTCTGTTACCCAGCCAACATCAACAGTCACACCCAAACTCTGATCAAGAGCAGATGCTTATAGCAGTGCAAGCCACAGGTGCTTGTTTTTTGTGAATAAACAGTGAATAAACTGCAATACCTCGCCACTAGAACACACGGGAATTTACATTGTGCAGTGTTAAGAAATTAGAATTTAGAGTGCAGAGGATTAACTGTGGACTGCAAACTGGCAGTTCAAACCAGTCCAGGAGCCAGGGACTTGTAAGTACCCAGAATGTTTAATATTGTATAAAATCACCTCTAAAACCTCATTTTATGGTTCTTTTGCATTTATTTCAGTCTTTTATGTCCCTTATTGGTGTGATTTGGGTCTTAAATAGGTGCAATGCATGTCCAGAGGGAGTTGTATAGGTGTTTTTCTGAGTTAGGGTCCATAAGTACAAGTCCAGGAGGCTGGGGCCCAATATCCAGACAGGATCACTATCCGGACATGCCTTTGGCTCTATTACGTCGGATATTGGAGGGATTACTGTATTTTATGGCTTCTAGTAACAGTATTACTGCATTCATCACATTAAAGCATATCTTGGAAATTAGTTTAACTACATTAGAATAATATCATGAAGAGCTTACATACAGTGTATCAATAATCATCGTGGGAGAGATGTTAGAAAATATGCAACTTCTGGTTTCTGCAGGGGTAGCCCCACTTCAATATTTAACTAGCTGGTGATCACTGGCAAGTTAGTGATGCTGGGAATGGGCCAGTGCACTGAGTGGTCCTGCCATCTGGTAGAAGTCTGTGAACTTCTCCCAGATACATGTTTTGTGGGTGTGAGGGTTACAGTTACCAATATTTGATGTTATTCTATCCAAAGGCAGCTAAAACTGAGTGTTGTTTCTTGAACATCAGGTTTTCACCAACAAAACTAATGATTTTACAATATTCATGGCCTTAGAAAGAAGATGGGTTGGGGAAAAAATAGTATTCAAATGTATGTTCTTTCTATCAGGTGATTTCTAGGGTTTATGTGGAAATATTGCCTTCTTGCACGTATAAAGACGGTAAATAATTCGAACAAGGGTAATAGGATTTCCATTTCTTACAAACAATGATGAAAGATATGGATAAATTTGCCATGCAACATTTCCATTCAGTACTCGGCTCTGCCACACATAAGACTGTAAACAAACACGAGACTGGCGAGGTGTGTTGGTGATGGGATGACTTGGTTGCGTGACACTGACAATAAGAACAGTTAGCAAAATGACGAACTTTGTTTGCGCTGTGGCTGATTGCAAATTAAAGTCAACTTTCAATGCAGACCAGCACCCATTCATGAAACAAGAGAAAGGATGGGCCAGGTTTCCAACAAAGAAGGACGTCAAACGTCGTGGGTTGTGGGACGTGGGATATTTCTTCAATTCAGGAACTGTCCAGTCTTCTACACTTTTGGAAGTCATTACTCAAAGCCAATGTCCTGTTGCTCCCTTAGTCTTGATGTTGGAGTTGGGCTAGAAAAATCAGCTGCAACTTCCTCACAAGTCAGTAGGGCACACAAGAGCTTGTTTACATTCAGGAAAACATGTCGTACATTCCTCCGACAGAGAATTTTAAAAAAGGGGAAAATATGTGCATGAAAGCATTTCTCCATATATTTACCAAGTCATAGTCTTACACCAATTATTTGGGATATTTATTGAATAGTAAATTGTATGTAGAAGTTAATTCCATGGAGATGATGAAAAGATTTTTTTTTTTTCTCATGCCACTTACACACCAACAGCATGATTGTCCAAGGAATTTGAAAAATTTTGTGATTTGAGTAAACTACATGAAAACGCTTAGAAAAATTTATATTTGAAACCCGCAAAGAGTAAAGTGATGGTCTTTGAGAGAGGTGAAGTCAGTGAATGTACAGCGAGGTTGGATGGTGAGGAATTGGAAAATGTGAGTACGTTTAAGTACTTGGGTAGTGTGATGAGTAAGGATGGAGGTTTGGAGGGTGAAGTGCTTGAAAGGGTACAGCAGGGAAGAAAGGTTGCTGGTTCTTTGAAAGCAGTGATAAGAAACAGGGAAGTGAGCATGGAAGTGAAAAAGTTACTACATGACAGTATTGTGATACCAACTCTAACGTATGGAAGTGAAGCTTGGACATTGTTGGAAGGACACAAGTCAAGACTGAGAGCAGTGGAAATGAGTTATTTAAGAGGAGCCTGTGGAGTCACATGGAGAGACAGGCTGACGAATGAGGATATAAAGGAGCGTTGTGGTGTGAATGTGGATGTGATAGGAAGTGTTACGAGGAACACACTGAGGTGGTTTGACCATGTGGAGAGGATGGAAGGTGAAAGACTGACGAAGAGAGTGTATGTGAGTGAGGTGGAGGGGGGAAGAGGGAGGGGGAGGCTGAGGATGAGATGGAGGGATGGGGTGGAGAGGTATATGAGAGAGGGGGTGTGTGAGTTGGGAGCAGGGCAGTGAAATGGCGGGGGACAGGACGATGTGGAGGCGATTTGTCTGTGGCCACCCCAAACAGGATTGAGGCGTCTGGCAATAGATAGATAGATAGATAGAAACCCGCAAAACATGTTTCTGGGAGAAGTTCACAGACTCCCACCAGATGGCAGGAACACTCAGTGCACTGGCCCATTGATATGACCTCACATCTCACTCCTCTCCACACACAAGCCTTAGCCCAACCTCTCAACATCACCATCACCATGGACCAAGATGGTGATAGCAGCTCTATGAAAGCAGAAAGCATGATGTTAAACTACGGTTCTTGAGGTTTGTGAGTAGATTCATAAGTTATTAAAATGATAATCCAGAATAATGAAAATTAGAGGGAATTTAAATATTTAAGGACTAAACCTGAATATCCTGAAAATTATCAAAGGTGTTTCAAATAATCTAGGCTTAATAGTGCGCTTTAAGGGCTTGCCTGTTTAATACTATGAAAAGTATATTCTATAAGTGAGAAGAGGAACAGGGAAGATAATGGCAAGGGCAGGAAGTTAGGACTTGAACTGCTCAGACTAGCTCTTCAAGAAGACAAAGTACAGTTTAAGGGCTGGTACTATGAACCGTAAATGGCGAAAGAGTGGGTTAGATTATGAAAGCCTTAACCCCTAAAGTGCTAACAGGGTCGATCAATCCTTTTTCAGAATTACGCAAGATACCGAATGTGATCGATAGAGGGGCTTTTGGGAAAAACTGCAGACACTAGGCTCTGCCCCGACTGTGATGTATATTGATGCCAACCAACGAGAACTAAGTCCTGAATAGGGAGAAGGGAGGATCCAGGCCCATACCAATGGTGGGGGGATGATTCCCCCACCGCCCTCTCGCCACCTACTTCTACCCCAATACCTTTGTTCTCTCGCTTCTGACCGCCTCCTGCTCCCTCCCTCCCCCTCCCCCATGATCCTCCATCATGCCGCCATGGTTCCCCCCTTTTTCCCCCCTCTGTCTCCCTGGGGAGGGTTATATCCCCCCTACCCACCCTCCACACTCCTGTACTCCCTCTCTGCCTGTCCTTTTTGCCTTGTGGTGTTTGTCTCCCACCTCTATACCCCCGTACCACCCCCCCAGGCCTCTCTCCACCCCCTGTAGTATGCCATCTGCTTACAACTCACCCCCCCCCCCTCCACCGCCTAGAGCATTATACATCATTGTTACTATTCATGTTGGTAGGGGGGAAGGGAAGGTAGGGGGAAGGGGAGGAAGAGAGAGGGGGTTATAGGAGTAGGTGAGGAAGGTCATGGGAGGGGAGGAATGAGGGAGAAATGGGATGGGAGTGCACAGAAAAAAGGAGTCGCACTGCCTGGAAGCCTAACTTTTTCAACTTTGACGGGCTATAGCTCATGAACCAGTTGGTCTAAAATGCTCTGGTTTGTGGCATAAGGTGTGTAAATTCAAGCTCTAAGCCCTGGGTATAACAATTTTTACTTCTATAAGAGTCGAAAAATCAGCTCCATATACAGATTTTCACGCTGATACGGTCGACTGAGTTGCATACCTTAGGGGTTAAGGTACTGGTTCCAGCCAAGGGTCCTTGCCACTTACAAGAGGTTCAAAAGACAATCAAGTAGGGATAAGGCTTATGTAGATTTAGAGCTGTTAGGGAACAGAATATGGACTTGAATAATTCAAAACAGGGTTAATATTTAACAGAAGCCACAACTGGAATTCAAGTATTTTTGAAGTTCTGTATAGGTAAGTTGCAACATTTGCAAACCCTATTGCTCTATAACACTTCTGTTGCAAATGAATAATAAAGAAGTCCTGATTTAATACAGTGATCACTCGATTATCCGGACGCTCCATATCCGCACATGCTCCGTATCCGAACGTTAGGCGTTGGCTTTATTACGGCAGCATCCAGATTTCTTTGTCCATATCCAAACATAAAATTTCAGACATCACCGGTTGGGCAGCCTACAAATTAAAAAAATCAGTTGGGCGGCCAGCCAGCCATTCTGGCCACGTGCAAGTAATAGATCGCAACCCACCAGCTAAGCAAAAATGGCCATCCGCCTCCTCACCGAAAAGTCAAAGCCCCTGGGCCACCTGGATCACTCGGATGCTCTTGTCCACGTGCGAGTAATACAGACCCTAACCCACAAGCTGAGCAAAATTGGCTGTCTGCCTCCTCACCGAATGGTCAAAGTCCCCCGGCCAGATGGATCACTCGGACGCTCCCAGGCACGCACAGCCGTCCGTCTCTCTACCGAATGGTCAAAATCACCTGGCTGGCCGGATTAATCAGATGCTTCCTGAGGTCATGATGTACGGTGGATCCAGTGTTGCTGCCGTGTGGCAACATATGCCTGGCCATACGAAAACAACCCTAGTGCTTTTAATCAGTTTGGCACCTTTTACTTGTGTGCTCATAGCCAAGCATGGGCAGAGACATGGCAACACTGTGTTCATGTAGCGGTACCGCACCTCAATTCCCGCCTCTATCTCTCTTGAGTGTGAACATGCTTGGCAGAGTTGTAAACATAGCAGCTTCCACTGTTACATTTGTGGTGGTTCCCTACCTTCTTCAGGCCTTGATTTTCCTTTGCGGCATTCTCGTGTTTGTGATGATAACCCCACCACAACCCGAGAAAAGAGAGGAAGGTTCTGACTCTGGTGAAGAAGTGTGAGATCTTGAGCAAAGGTTGCCACGGCCTGGACCACTTCATGAATTCTGCAGAAATATGACCTGGCCCGTTCAACTTTGTCTGATATCAAGAAATCACAGGCCAAGCTGACTCAGTACAGACATGACTACAGCAATGCCACTTGGAAGGCTGATAGGAAGGTTATGTCTCAGCCCTGCCACACCGCCATCAACTTTGGTTTGGTTCCACCAACAATGAGGTGCCGTCATGCTTGTACGTGGGACAGAGCTGAAGGTGGCAGCCAAGAAGTCTGCACACCTACATCAGTGCATGACTTTAAGGTATCTGAAGGTTGGCTCTTCCGGTTCAAACTCAGACATGGACTTATTGGTCGTAAGACATATGGCATGGCTTTGGATGTGACAGTGGAGGATGTAGAGCTGTGTCACCAGAAAGTGCAGCACCGATCAAGACAAGGGCCTTGCTCTCGGTCAAGCGTATATTGCTGACGAAACTGGCCCTTTATACTGCTCCTTGTCCACCAACATCCTGGCAGATGAGAGGGAGAAGACTGTACCTGGTCGGAAGGTGTCCAAACAGCATGTCTCAGTTTTGTGTTGCTCCAATGTTAACGTGATGCAAAACAGCCACGTTGTCTCCGTGGGATGATGGATAGCCTGCCTGTTGTGTGGTATCATTTTGTGAAGGCCTGGTTTACCAGTAAAATCTGTTTACCTTTAAGATATTCAATGACTGGTTCCACAGAACTTTGTCAAGGTGGTTATCCTTTATCAAACAGAGGAACTTGGTATTCCACGCAACCAGGTGCAGGCACTCCTGATCCTCGACGATGCCCCTGAAAATCCACCTGAGAAGAAACTGGTTGCTGATAACGATCATATCAGGCACACGTTTCTGCCACCTAATACCACAGCTCTCATTCAACCAAAGGACCAAGGTGTGATAGTGACGGCGAAGAGAATGTACCGTCAGAGGTTCCTCAACAAGGTGATGGTGCTGCTAGAGGACGAGCGAGGGGTCAACACGCATGGGGAGCAGACCTTGGAAAATCTTCGGTAGTACAACATCAAGTCTGTGGTGTTCAACCGAGAGAATGCTTGGAAGGAAGTCTCCTCAAAACCCTCGAAAGTGGTTGGTCTCATCTCCTTCCTTCAGCGATATTGGGCCTCGCATGGCTTTGAGGGATTTGACATGGACGATTTCCACCTTCATCTGTGTATGGCAGGCGAAGACGTGGACGTCAGTGATGTGAGGGATTGGTTGGACGACGACGGCAGTGATCCTGGTTATCAGACACTGTCTGATGAGAAGACTGCCGCACCTGTCTGTGTGGGGCAGACTGAGGACAGTGATGAGGAAGAGGATGAGGACCCCAACTCTGAGCACCCTACCACTTCATTACTCCGTCACCTTGGTGTACTACATGCCGGGATAGAGCAGGCACTTGAATATGCTGAGCGGAAGTTGATGCCGCTGAAGCTGGCAATGGATCTGCGGGCAGTCAGGGCTGATGTCATCCTCCGTCAGAATCGTTGCACCTATCGTCAGAACAAGATCAACTCGTTTTTCAAGTCTGTAACCTCAATGTGTGTGGGCCTATTCTCCCCAACACCACCACCTCATCCCCAGTCTTCACTCTCGGACCCACAACCGAGCACACTGACAGCCACTGAGTCACCATTAGACATGAGTTTGCAGCAGTCTTCAGAGTCTCCTGATGTAGGCAGGCCTCCATCACCTCACTGCACGTCCCCACTCATCGTCCAGCTCCGGAGGATGGAGGAGGAAGAGGAGGAGGTGTTTGACATTTGTTAAGTGATTTTTTAGCCACCAGACCACAATGGGATTACTGTACACCAGGTGGAGGCTAGCAGGTTACAACGCCTGTCCGCCATTCACTAGGCAGTAAGCACTGTACAGTACAATACTTTATTATTTTTGCAACCTGTGTCTTCTTCATTTATTTATTTGTAGATTTTTATTGTTTATGCATTGATGTCTTAGTGTCTAGTACAGTGGAGCCCCAAGTTTAGTGACATCTATGTTTGTGGTTTCATGGTTACTGGAGGCCTGCAAATGTTTCTAAACACGGGGTTTCCCGCGAAAACCCCTCCATTCGTGGTGAGAAAACGTAAACAAACTGCATGCACGGAAAGCATTCATCACATGTTCTCCGCCACTGCTGCAGAAGAGATACAGCACAGGATGGATGTGTTGCATGGAGAGGCAGGGACAACAGAGGCAGAGGAGAGTGGAGGTGACAGCGGTGGCGGAATGCACTAGCCTCACAACCTGCCTCAAAAAATACACTCCCATTCCTTCCATTAAGCATCTCACTCCAGCCTTCCAAGTGAGTTTCTTTGCTTATTATGTATAGGCAAACCCTGATTTAAAATACCCCTAGATGCCGTCTCCTGGAATAGTGATGGGGGTAGAAATACCACCCCACCCCACCTATTGTAGGCCTACCCCTGGTTTTGCAATGGGTTTTTATTTTATTTTCACTGATTTTGATGATATTTTAGAAAAAGTTTGGGTTGATTTATAAACTGTTTTAGACTCAGATTAATGTGTTTTAGTCACAGGACGAGTGAACACTGTCATTTGGGGTACAGATTCTCATCCAACAGAAAAGGTACAAAACAGTGTGGACAACTAGGCGACTCACCAAAGAATATTTCATGTCTGACAACTGAACTGTCATCTAACTTATCATGGAGTACATAATAAAAACTTTAAATAAATATCAATAATTATGAAAATCTTAGAGAATAAATAATTCATGCACTGATGAAAAATGTGACACTGATAAATCATGTGTTTACATTCGCGCTGTTCAAGGAAAAACACTTTGAAAATACAAAGGAATTACTAAATAAATGTTGGAAAAGAAAAGAGAAGAATATAAAGGAGTTCAGCAACCAGAACAGTAACTAAAACAACATAAAGAGGGGTAGTTGAAAAGGCATCAACGATCACATTCCCAGTCAAGAGAATTTCCCGTCAAAACATCAGCACTTCTCCATCACAACAATTCGCACCTTGGATGATTCTGCGTCATTCATACATCATTATTATTATTCATAACAGATGTTTATTTAACTGTCCCGGGACCATCTGATGGTGGGATTGTATACAAAGCTGCTGCTTCTCTACCGAGTTTGTATACAAGTCGGAGATCACATTCTCCAGTGACCTTCACTGGGTACAAGTGAGATAGGCACTGGTTTTGGACTTAGGTTAGCTTTTTTACGGCAGTTAGGCCATTTAGACTGGCTTTGAACTTTTTTTTGGACTCATCTGAGTGGGTTTAGGACTTGGGTGGGGGAAACCCAAGGCTCAAAAACGCATCCCTATCGTACACTTTATATGTTCAATCTACCCCGACATAAGATACCCGACCAAGCATTGGGTTTTTACTTAACCAACTGCATCATTAAACCAGGGTATGCCTGTACTTTGTATTAATACCAGTTACATTTCAGGTGTGATCAGTAAATTTTACACTGCATAAATGGGGGTAGGGGGGTTTCAAGAATACTCCCCCAGTATCCCTGCTTGTCGTACGAGGCGACTAAAAGGGTTGGTGGTGGGTTAGTGCCCCACCCCGTAAAAAGAACTAACTAAAAAAGCAAATAAAGCGCCTCGGACCCGGACGGACCATACGTTGACGACTAAGGAACGGACAAAGGACATTCTGAGAGTAGGAACGTGGAATGTGAGAGGAGTGAATGATGAAGTGAAAGAGAGAGAGATTGTCCAGGTGCTTGAGGATGCAAAAGTGGATATATGTGGATTGACTGAAACTAAATGGAAAGGTGAAAGGGTGAGAGAATGGGAATACGGTGTAGGTATATGTGCAGGAGTCAGTGAGAATGAGAGGGCAAGAGAGGGAGTATGTCTGATGATAAGCAAGAAGTGGAAGGAGAATATAAGAGAGTATGGAACAGTGGGTGCAAGGATTGTATGGGTGAGGATGAAAGTAGGTATACAAGCAAGGGCGATTGTATGTGTGTATGCTCCAACAAAGGATCGAGTGGCAAGAGTGAAAGATGAGTTTTGGGCGAGAGTAGAAGCATGTATGGACAAGTCTGAGAGGAGCGAGAGAGTGCTGTTGATTGGAGACATGAATGGCAAAGTCGGGAATGTACGAGTGGATGGAGTGGTTGGTCAGTGGGGTGTGCCAGCGGAAGTAGATGGGAATGGTAGTGCTTTGGTGGACATCTGTGCTGGTAAGGGGTTGGCAATAGCCAACACCTACTTTCGTCATAAGATGATCCACCGGTATACATGGAGAGTAATGAGGAGGATGGATGGTGAACTTGTTGAACGAAAGGCAATGATAGACTACGTGTGTGTGGATGAGCGAATGAGAAGACAAGTGTTGGATGCAAGGGTGTGGAGAGGGTGGGGGAATGGAGTCTCGGACCATCACTTAGTGATGGCCAAGGTAGAGCTGCAAAGAAAGTGGTTGAGGAGACAAAGGGGAAGACAGGAGGAAGCAGCTCCTGTGAGAAGAGTGGAGAAATTGCAAGATAGTGAGAAGCGGACAGAGTATAAGAGCATAGTGGAAGAAAGATTGGGAAGGTATGAGCTAGAGCAGATGGAAGGGGTGGAAGACGTAGGTAAGATATTCACGGAAGAGATAAGCGCAGCGTGTGAGGCGGTTTGTGGAGTGAGGAGGAGATGCAAGGGTGTGCAAGGGACAGCATGGTGGAATGATGAGGTGAAACGAGCTGTGGAACAAAAGAAGAAGGCATATGGTGAATGGTTGGCGAGTAGAGGTAGGGGAGAAGATGAGAGAGAGAAGAGAGAGGTATATGTGAGCAGGAGAAGGGAGGTTAAGAGACTGGTGAAGGAGAGTAAGAAGAAAGTGGATGAAGAGTTTGGGAGGAATCTGAGTGTGAAATGGAGGGAGAGTAAGAAATTGTTTTGGAAGGAGGTAAAGAAAGTAAGGCAGTGTGAAAGGGGAAATAGTAGGGGAGTGAAAGATAGGAATAATAGATTGTTGGTGGAGAAGAGAGAGAAATTGAGGAGATGGAAGGAGCACTTTGAGGATTTGTTGAATGCAGAGAGTGAGAGCAGTGTGAGTATAAGTGGTTGGGGAATGGCTGGGAGAAGAAGAGATGAGAGGAGGGAGGAAGAGATCAGTAGGACGGAAGTAGTGGAAGCGATGAAGAAGATTAAGCTGGGAAAGGCCCCAGGAATTGATGGAGTGTGTGGTGAAATGCTTAGGTATGGGGGTGAGATTGTTGTGGAGTGGATATGGAAGTTGTGTAGATTGGCTTGGGAAGAGGGAAGGGTTCCAGACGACTGGAAATTAGGTATAATTGTTCCTCTGTACAAAGGAAAAGAGGAGAGAGAAGTATGTGGTAACCATAGGGGTATTTGCCTTCTTAGTGTGACTGGTAAAATATATGGTAGAATACTCATTGATAGGGTTAGGCATATGACAGAGGAGCTAGTTGGAGAAGAACAAGGGGGATTTAGGAAGGGAAAAGGGTGTGTAGATCAGATATTTGTTCTAAGATGTTTAGTGGAGAAGTATCTAGAGAAGGGAAGGAAAGTGTACTCTGCCTTCATGGACTTGGAGAAAGCTTATGACAGAATAGATAGGAAAGGTATGTGGAAGGTATTAAGAATACATGGAGTGGAGGGGAAATTGTTGAGTGTTGTGAAGAGTATGTACGAGGGACCTAGGGCTACGGTGCGAGTGGATGGTGAGCTGAGTGAGTTCTTTGATCTCAACGTGGGACTGAAACAGGGTTGTGTAATGTCTCCATGGCTGTTTAATATATATATGGATGGGGTCATAAAGGAGGTACAAGGTAGGGCAGTGGATGTGGGGGTGGCCCTAATGAATGAGGGTGAGATTTGGAAGCTTCCGGTGTTGCTGTTTGCTGATGATACAGTATTGTTGAGTGAGGATGGATGGGAGTTGCAAGGTTTGGTGAATGAATTTGGGACAGTGTGTAGGAGGAGGAAGCTGAAAGTTAATGTAAACAAAAGTAAAATTTTGGTGTTTGAGAGGAATGAAGTCACAGAGTGTGCAGTGAGGTTGGATGGTGAGGATATGGAGAATGTGAGTGCATTCAAGTACTTGGGTAGTGTGATGAGTAAGGATGGAACTTTGGGGGATGAAGTACGTGAAAGGGTACAGCAGGGAAGGAAGGTTGTTGGAACGCTGAAGGCAGTGATGAGAAATAGGGAGGTGAGTATGGAAGTTAAGAAGTCACTGCATGATGGTATTGTGATCCCTACCCTGACGTATGGAAGCGAGGCGTGGACCTTGCAAGAGGGGAACAAGTCAAGAGTGAGAGCAGTGGAAATGAGTTACTTGAGAGGAGCATGTGGAGTGACATGGAGGGACAGGTTGACGAATGAAGAAGTGAAGGAACGTTGTGGGGTAGATGTGGATGTGGTTGAAAAGATTAGGAGAAATACACTGAGGTGGTTTGGACATGTGGAGAGGATGGGGAGTGAGAGACTGACTAAGAGGGTGTATGTGGGTGAGGTGGAGGGAGGGAGAGGGAGGGGTAGACCGAGGATGAGGTGGAGGGATGGAGTTGAGAGGTATATGAGGGAGGGGGGGGTGAGTTGGGGGGAGGGGAGTCAAATGGTGGGTGACAGAGTGACTTGGAGGCGTTTTGTCTGCGGCCACCCTTTGCGGGATTAGGGCGTCGGGCTATAGATAGATAGATAGATAGATAAATGGGTTTTAGGGGGAGCTGGAATAGGATCCAGAACCAACTGGCCTACTTCCCACAGGATCAATGCCCTAACTTCAGCAGTTTCATGATTCACGGTACTGAACTTTTCATGGAACCAATTAGGCATGAAACATAGGGGCCCACAGTGTTATATTGGATATTCCCATGCGTGTTTTGATGCCTAAATAACTGAAAGACCGAAGAACACTGCCACAATTAGGAGGGATACTGTATAATTATTGCGCTCACCATCCACTCACTCGATGTGGTGCTGCTGTCAGGTGTCTGCCCTTTCCTCTCCTCCATTCTTCTTTCCTTCCATCCTCTTCTGTCTTCTTTTACTCCATTCTTTCCTTGTCCTTCTGCCTACGGGTGACTTTACACTCCCTCTTCTGTCTTTCTTTCCTTCATTCTTTCCTCTTCCCTCTGCCTGTGGGTGACTCTACACTGAGTGACAAGCCAAATGGTTTCCTGTAGACCAGGAAACCATTTACTACACTTGGTGGTAACCATATAACCAAATTTTGGCGCCTGGTGGTTTAGTGAGTAATTATTGCGCTCCAAATGGATTGAGCTGGTGAAGGTTTGTATCCAAGGGACGGTTGGGGTTCACTGCTCATGTAATGCCACTCAGCAATGAGTGAGGCTGGTCACTCTCATCTTAAATGTCAGGACCAACTGCTTAGCCCTGGGCTCCTATGCTCCTCATGGGGCAATGTAGGATTGGATGATGGATGGGTATAGAGGCAGGGTATAGGTAGGTAGGGTATTGTTCTGTACCCGGATTTCATCCATATCCAGACATACTGATGGCTCTATTATGTTGGATAATCGAGGGATTACTATATTCATATTCTTTTGTCCTTACCTCCTTCCACTGCCTCCTGCAGATGCCACAACTTAATTTCAGCACTCAAACTGACTCTTTATGCGTGATTTGTTTGATTTTAATCATTTGTTTTTATAGGAAATTACCAGTTCTCCAATACAACTTTCCCTACCACTGTGGTGGTGATGGGAAAAGTGTGATTTGCAAGAGTCAAACAGAACAAATCTCACACACACACACACACACACACACACACACACACACACACACACACACACACACACACACACACACACACACACACACACACACACACACACACACACACACACACACACACACACAAACAACAGGACCAAGAAAAAGGAAGGTAGTAAACTCAAACTATGTCAGATAGGTATACAACATGTTTAAGTTGATGTACTCAACTGCAGATGGAATGGTATCCAAATTCAGAAATAAGGGACTATACCAAAGAAACGTAACCTCATAATATTTGCCTAACTGAAACAAAGTTACTCCCAAGGATATCAAATAACACCCTAAGCTTTGAGGATTACAATATATGGAGAAATGAGAATTTGAAAATAGGGGGAAGAGTTCTGGTATTAACAAAGGCAAATCTACAAGTCAAAGAGACAGAACTAGATATATCCTCACAAGTAGAAGTAATTGTAGTGGAGATTAACATATCTGAAGGGAAAATCATCATCATCATCATCATCAAGACCTCCTTTCCCACCCTAGGACAAGGTGAGGAGTAGCACATCCAGACAGCCCAAATCTGCCCAATCCAAAGGGCCATGCTTCCATTCACTCACCATTCACGCCCCCGGAATCCTGGCTCTATCGGATATGCCAAAAACATTCACCACATTCTGTAGCTTCACATAAACATATCCAACAGAGTCAATCCAGATGCTGTCACATTAAAATAGGGTGCCAAATCCCTGATCATACACTTCTCACAACATTCATCTAGCCATCTCAATCTCTTGTCAGTCCCCTAGCCTCACCGACTTCCATACCTCTCTTCCTCACACACTCATCCACCATATCCCTCCATCTTCTCCTTGGTCTACCTCGCCTGCTCCCTCCTTCAAATTTGCTCAGATATACCTTTTTCACCACTCTATTGTCATCCATTCTCTCCACATGACCACCATCTCAGTACACTCTCTTCGATTCTAGTGTCCACAGAGTTCCTCACTACACATCTTTCATTAATCACATTATTTCATATCCTATCCACTCTCTGTACCACATACATTCCTCAGCAGTCCCATCTCCACTGCTTTCACTCTTGACTTTTCATTTTTATGCCACACCAA
Organism: Coenobita brevimanus; assembly: GCF_032717465.1. Classification (NCBI taxonomy): domain Eukaryota; kingdom Metazoa; phylum Arthropoda; class Malacostraca; order Decapoda; family Coenobitidae; genus Coenobita; species Coenobita brevimanus. The sequence goes on from NC_137004.1 coordinate 22,996,521, forward strand.
AGGCTAATCCATATGATAAAGTTGGCACTAACACTCCTTCATGTAAGCCTTGTGGAGCTCCATTATCATTAGATCTTATATTTACCAACCAAGATAATGATATCAACAGTATAATGTATCACCCCCCATTTGGCAAAAGTGACCATGTAGTATTAAATTGCAACTTCAGGAATGCATATGATATAGTTAGCAGTAATGAAAGTTAAAGAAAAAGAACATACACTACGAAAAAGGCAACTACAATGACCTAAAGAAGTCTATCTATATATTGCCAGATGCCATAATCACATAAGGGGTGGCCACAAACAAGTTGCCTCCATGTTGTCCTGCTCCCAGCTCACATCCCCCTCTCTCATAAACCTCTCCACTCCATCCCTCCATCTCATCCTTGGCCTCCCCCTCCCTCTACTCCCTTCCACCTCACTCACATACACTCTCCTCATCAGTCTCTCACTCTCCATCCTCTCCACATGGCCAAACCACCTCAATGTGTTTCTCCTAATGCTAAGTATCACATCCACATCCACACCAAAACACTTCTTCACTTCCTCATTTGTCAGTCTGTCTCTCCATGTGACTTCACAGGCTCCTCTCAAATAACTCATTTCCACTGCTCTCACTCTTGACTTGTGTCCCTCCAACAAGGTCCAAGCTTCACTTCCATTCGTCATGAGTTGGTACCACAATACTGTCATGTAGTAGCTTTTTCACTTCCATACTCACTTCCCTGTTTCTTATCACTACTTTCAAGGAACCAGCAACCTTTCTTCCCTGTTGTGCCCTCTCAAGCACTTCACCCTCTATACTTCCATCCTTACTCAGCACACTAACCAAGTACGTAAATGCACTCACATTTTCCATTTCCTCATCCAACCTCACTGTACATTCACTGACTTCACTTCTCTCGAAGACAATAACTTTACTCTTCCCTATATTCACTTTTAGATTCTGTTTCTTACACACTCTCCCAAACTCATCCACCAAGCCTTACAGCTCCCCTTCGTCTTCACTTAACAACCCAGTATCATCTGCAAACAATAGTACAGGAAGTTTCCAAACACTCCCCTCTCTCATTAGGGTCACTCCAACATCCATTACCCTACCCTGTATCTCTTTTATAACCCCATCCACATACAGATTGAACAACCACGGAGACATGACACATCCCTGTTTCAATCCAACCTTCAAACAGAAAAATTCACTCAGTTCACTATCCACACACACTGTAGCCTTAGCACCATCATACATACTCTTCACGGCCTCCAGCAACTTCCCATCTACTCCATATATTCTTAATACTTTCCACAATCGTTGTCAATCCACCCTGTCATATGCTTTCTCCAAATCCATGAAGACTACATACAACTTCTTTTTATTTCTCTAGAAACTTTTCCACTATAGTTCTAAGAATGAATATCTGATCTACACAACCTCTTTCCTTCCTAAAACCTCCCTGTTCTTCTCCAACTAATTCTTCTGTTATTTCCCTAACTCTGTCAATAACTATCCTACCACATACTTTTCCTATTAAACTAAGAAGACAAATGCCCTATGATTACCACACACTTCTTTTTCCTCTTTTGCTTTGTGCAGAGGAATAATTATACCTGACTTCCAATCCTCCGGGACTCTGCCTTCCTCCCAAGCCAATCTGCACATCTTCCACATCCATTCTACTACTATCTCTCCCCCATACTTCAGCATTTCACCACACACTCCATCAATTCCTGGGGCTTTCCCCAATTTAACTTTCTTCATTGCTTCCACAACTTCTATCCTACTGATTTCTTCCTGTCTTCTCACCGCCCTCCTTCTCCCAGCCATTCCCCAGCCACTTATACTCAATGTTCAACAATTCCTTAAAGTGTTCTCTCCATCTGCTCACTTTTCCTCCCTTCTCCACTAGTAATCTACCATTATTATCTTTCACTCCCCTACTAACTTCACTTCCACCCTGTCTTACTCTTTTCACCTCTTTCCAGAACATTTTCTTACAGTCCCTCCACTTTACACTCAAGTTCCTTCCAAATTCCTCATCTGCTCTCTTCTTACTCTCTCTTACTAATCTTTTCACCTCTCTCTTTCTTTCTACATATAACGCTCTCTTCCGCCTCTCAACTTCTTCCACGCCCCTATTTCTCATCCATTCATTATGTGCTTTCTTCTTTTGTGCCACAGCCTGTCTCACCTCTTCATTCCACCATGCTGTTCCTTGCACACCCCTCCGTCTTCTCTTCATCCCACACACCACATCACATGCTGCACATATTTCTTCTGTAAATATCCTGCACACACCTTCCACATCCCCCATCTGCTCCAATTCATATTTGCCCAATTGTTCCTCCACTTCTCTCTTATACTCTGCCTTTTTCTCATCCTCTTGTAACCTTTCCACTCTCCTTACAAATACTCCTTCTTCCCGTCCTTCCCTTCTTCTATTTCTCCATCCTAATTGGACCTTGATTCTCGCCACCACCAAGTAGTGGTCAGAAAGTCCACTCCCCCAACCTCTATAAGCTCTTGCATCCATTACACATTTTCGCATCCTTTCATCCACACACACACATAATCAATCATTACCTTCCTTTCATTCAGTTCACCACCCACCCTTCTCATCACTCGCCATGTATACCTGTGGATCATCATGTGCCTGAAGAGGGTATTGGTTATCACCAACCCCCTCCCAGCACAAATGTCCACTAACGCACTGCCATTCTCATCAATCTCAGCAGGTACACCCCACTCATCAACTATTCCATCCACCTTCACATTCCCTACTTTACCATTCATATCACCGATCAAAAACACTCTCTCATTCCTTCCAATCTTTTCCATGCACACTTCCACACTTGTCCAGAACTCTTCTCTCACTCTGCTTGCACGATCTTGCGTTGGCGCATACACACACACAATCGCCCACATTTGTATTCCAACTTTCAATCTTACCCACACAATCCTTGACCCAACTGATCCATACTCTCTTATGGTCTTCTTCCATCTTTTACTCACAACTATACATACTCCTTCTTTTGCCCTCTTATTCTCACCTACTCCTGCACATATACCCTATCCATACTCCCATTCTCTCACACTCTCACCTCTCCATTTCGTTTCAGCTATTCCACATACATCAACTTTCGCACCCTCAAGCACCTAGACACAATAAAATGAGTGCAAATTGGATATGCATTCCCAAGTATCTCCTCTGTATGTACAGCAAGGTCACTGAAATACTAATTTCCCTTGTAACTCCTTGTACTTCTTGATCATATGCAGATCAAGGTCAAATATAAAGGACACTTGTCAAAGGTCACAGCAACCAGAGTGGAAAGAAAACAAACTGAAATGGATGGTCCGCTGCTGTCATGGGAAACCTTTTAGTTTTGTGCAACCATCATCCACTCACTTCATGGCTGCTGCCTACTTCTTCCTTTACCTTTACCATTTTTTTTCCTGTGTCTCCCCTCCTCTCTTCCTATTTCTGCCATCTTTCCTGTCACTTTTTATTACTCTTCTTTCCTTTTCAGTTGACTTTACACTGAGTGACAAGCCTAATGGTTTCCTGTAAGCCAGGAAACCATATATAACAGTGGACGGTAACTATACAACCAACCCATACGTGTTCCCTACATGTCAACAAGTGGGTTGGTGGAAGGTTAGTGCCCCGCCCCATAAAACAACTACTGTGGAATCTCCCAAAACACGTGATCCTAAATAGCGGATTCATAATACACAGAAACATCATGCAACAGTTTGCAATGTCAGTAAGTTGTGGAAATTACAGTAATCACTCTAATATCCGGACGCCCAATAACCGAACATCCCCACTACCCGGACCTTATCGTCCTGGGATCAAACATTCCCAAAATGGTCCGAAAATCCAAAAAAATTGGAAAAAAAATCGATTTTTTGCCGTCCGTAATTTGAACTTGCCGCGCGCGCCGCGTGAGAGCATTGTTTTGGTTCGTCATTCCTCCGACGTCCGATAGAGCGCCGCTGCATCCTCCCCACTTCCCGCCTGTTTCTCACCGCGACAAGACCTACGCTGTTCGCCATGGCTGCCCACGTGCTCGCTTTTGTGGTGGTGCCGTACTTGCTGCAAGGCCTCATGCTGCTCTCTGCCCTACTCTAAGTGTGTGTGATGATGGCACCGCCTCCTGAGAAAAGGAAGAGAGTGGTGTTGACTCTGGAGAAGAAACGGGAGATATTGGAGAAGGTTGATGCGGGTTGGTCTTCCTCACGCATTCTCCGCGAGTTCAACCTGGCCCGGTCGACATTGTTCGATATCAAGCGTTCCCGAGACAAGCTCATGCAGTACACGGCTGACTTCTCGTCGAGAAGCACACGCAACGTGGAGAGGAAGGTTATGTTTACCCCCAAGTATGCAGAGATCGACCACCCCACGTTGATTTGGTATCGACAGCAACGTGCAGCTGGTGTGATGGTACGTGGAACGGAGCTGAAGGCTGCTGCTGAGAAGTTTGCAAGGCTTCACGACGCCCTTGACTTCAAGGCATCCGAGGGTTGGCTCTTCGCGTTCAAGTTACGACATGGCCTTACTAACCGTAAAGCACATGGCGAAGCATTGGACGCTAACGAGGATGGAGTGGACAAGTTTCGGCACAAGGTGAAAGGCTTGATCGACAGGGAGGGCCTCACTCTCGGTCAAGTCTATAACGCTGACGAAACTGGCCTATTCTATTGCTCGGTCCCAACGAACACTCTGGCCGATGAGACGGAGAAGCGTGTACCTGGCCGCAAGCTTTCTAAGGAACGGATATCTGCTTTGTGTTGTGCCAATGCTAACGGCATGCACCGGCTTAAGCCCGTTATTGTTGGCCGTGCAAAGCAGCCTCGGTGCCTTCGTGGGGTGATGGATGTCCTTCCTGTCGTATGGTACCATTCTTTGAAAGCATGGTTCACAGCTGTGATTTTCAAAGACTGGTTTCACCGTCACTTCGTCAAGGAGGTCATCCAGTACCAGACGAAGACACTGGGAATTCCTCGCGACCAGGTAAAGGCTCTCCTTCTCCTCGACAATGCACCTGCCCACCCGTGCGACAAGGACTTGGTTGCTGAGAATGGCCGTATTAGGTGCATGTTTCTGCCACCTAATACGACTGCTCTCATTCAACCCATGGACCAAGGAGTGATCGTGGCAACAAAGCGCCTGTACCGTCGGAAGTTCCTGGACGAGGTGATGGTTGTTCTCGAGGACGAGGACGAGCGCAGGGAAGGACGTGACACTCGAGGCAAGCGGACTTTGGAAAACCTTCGCCGCTACAACATCAAGTCTGCACTGTACAACTGGGCTAGTGCATGGAAGGAAGTCCCTGTGAAAACTCTTGAAAATGGTTGGTCTCGTCTGCTTCTCGGAACAGATGTGGAGTACGATTTCTTAGGGTTTGACGTGGATGACTTCCATGCACGGCTACGTACGCACGGCGACGATTTTGATGTGGACGATGTTCGTGAGTGGTTGGACGACGACGAGGGCGATCCTGGGTATCAGACGTTGTCTGATATCGAGATTGCGTCTTCGGTTGCTGGTGTCAGTCCCAAACTTGAAGATTCCGACGACGAAGGCGATGATGATGCAGACTCCGCTCAGCAGGACACTACTCCAGCCATCCCCAAGCTGAGCGCACTCCGGGAACATCTAGAGTTCGTCCTAGACCACCTGGAACACCCGGACTGCGACAGGGAGATGGGGCCCTTGGGACTCGTGGAGGAAGTGCGTGCTTTCCGGCAGCGCATCATCAATCGCCAGAATCGTCGGTCCTTGCGTCAGTCAACAATTGACAGTTTTTTCAGGCCCGTGACCCCCGCTGTGCCAAGCCCTGGTTCCACTCCGTTGCCTCCCCAAGACAGGCCCTCATGCTCCGAGCCACAGCCCAGCACATCAGCTACAGTGGAGTCACCGCTCGACGTGAGTTTGCGGCTGTCTTCAGAGTCTTCTGTAGTCGGTACGCCATCACCACGACCCACCGATGCACCCCTTGGACGCCTGCCAGTGATACTCTCGGGCTCTGACAGTGAATAAACAGCAAGAACTTCTCCACTAGACCACACGGGAATTTTGAGTGTTGTGCAGTGAAAAAAACGGTGTGTTGTGTTAAGGTTTTCAAGTTGGGAGAAAAGACTAAGTAGAAAAGAAATTTAACGTAACTAACCTTCTTTGTTTTGGCTTTGGAAAATTTAAAAAAACTGGGAAAAAGTTAATGTGCAACACTTAAATTAAACTGGAACATTATTTGGACTAAAGTGAACACTGTGAAAAGAACGGACTTCTGTGTGTTAGTGACTAAGTTCAGTGCAAGACTTCAGGAAGAGTGTAGTGCAAGTGCTTCAGGAAATCGTTCTTACTGTCAGAGTCCGAGAGGAGGCGGTTATTCATCGAGGTGGCCAGGGACTTGCTGTAAGTAGCCAGAATGTTTCATGTTGTACTATTTTCCATACTATATTTACCAGAATGTTTCATATTGTATTTTTTTCCATACTATACTTACCAGAAAGTGTCATACTGTACTTCTTTCCATACTATACTTACCTCATGCATGTGCAGTAGGAATGTGTTTTTCAGAGTTCGGTTAGGTTCGGTTAGGTTAGGTTCGGTTAGAGTCCATAAGTACCAGAATGTTTATTAATGTATGAACATACTTCTAAACCCACATTTTATGTTTCTTTTGCATTTATTTCAGTCATTTATGTGCCTTATTGGTGTGAATTTGGGTGTTAAATAGGTGCTATGCATGTCCGGAGGGAGTTGTATAGGTGTTTCTCTGAGTTAGGGTCCATAAGTACAAGTCCATAAGCTGGGGCCCAATATCCGGACGAAACCAATATCCGAACCTACCAATGGTTCTATTGATCCGGATATTGGAGGGGTTACTGTACATGAAATTTGTGGGTGCAGCCTCAAAAATGATGATTTTCTGATGCCTCATGTAATACACGCCACCATTATCTCAAGCCCATGTGTCTAGCTGGGCGTAAACTAATCATAGTCAAGCATGGAGATTACTATACTAAACCAACCATATTCAAGCAGTGCACTTACTATAAGGCAATTACATGAAGCATGAAGGACATGCGTGCTTGATGCCCTGGCACCTGGCTCAGTGCACTGTCTCCTCTACATTGTTAGCATGTGGTTCTGGTGTGGTTCACAAGATTTTTTTTTTTTTTTCCATCCATGCTTCATCTGCCTGTCCAGTGTTACCATGGCTGATTGTAACCCACCTAAGCCTACTTCTTTGAGGAAGAGGAGAAAGAAGCCAACGTTACCTTACACTCAAAAGTTAGATGTAATAAGGAGGACTGACAGTGGTAAGAAAAAAGCCAAAGTTGCCCACCATTGCGGACTCAACAAAGACGATCTCTCCAACCGGCAGCATTGTTTACCAATCACCATCCCTACTGGATGCATCAGTGTATCATGCATTCTAAATCCTCATTTACAGCTTTCAGAGGTAAGTTTATAAAAATGCCCAGCAGCTGTGGTAATCCAGGAATGATAACAAGTAACCTGTGAAAGACTCATTTCAATAGAAAATACGGAAAGGCCGTGCCCATTTGGTAAAGAATTAAGATCAAAGTAATTCTTTATCAAACGGGCATGGCAATGCCACCTATATAATAATAAGCTCACAGTCTCAAGTTAAGTAATTTTGGTACATATACAACACAGATAGTTAACTGTTGAATTCTGACTGGAAATATGTGGGTAAAACATATTATACCTATATTTTGGGGTATTCAAGGAAACGCACAGGTTGCCAACGGCAGTGTTTACTGACAAACTCTCCAACTTGTCACATTTTAACCAACCACTGCTCCGGCTACATGCGTCAGTGTATCATGCACTCTAAATCCTCATTGACAGCTTTCAGAGGTACGATAAGTTTATAAAAATGCCCAGTAGCTGTAGTAATCTAAGAATAATAGGTAAATGGTGAAAGACTCAAGTCAACAGAATATATGGGAAGGCCACGCCCGTCTGGTAAAGAATTACGTTCAACAAATCAATAACTCTTACAGCAACACGGAGGCAGCTGAGGGTGACAACAACACCACTTCCATTGCCTCCACAATGGACTATGAGTGGCTCCAGTGGGAGGTTGATGAGGAGGAAGCGACACAGAGGAGGCAGCATGAAGCAGCAGCACACTCGCCTCGTGCTGAGAGGCCGTTGTCCACCTCAAGCCTTGCCCCCCCCCCCCCGTCTATTCTAGCAATGTCATCAGTCGGAGACAAGTAAGAATCTTACAATATCATTCATTCCCATTAAATATGCTTTAATAATTTCTTTCCAGGTTGTTAGTGTTTGCTGGTGACCAGTTTGATGTAGGTTTGGGGGTAAGGGGGGCAACTCTTCTGAGATGACAGACCCATAAGTAATTTTCTCCAGAAGATTAGTTATTTTTAACTCTTGGAAGTCTCAAGCTGGGGAATGTGCTCAATCTCATAAAGCCGTGATTTACGAGATTCCACTGTAACTCAAAGACAATGGCCACTCCTTATGGGATTATGGCACTTGGTTATAGCTATTTTTTTTTTTTTTTTTTTACTCTTTCTTACATATGACAGGATAAAGCCCTCTTCCAACATTTTAGAAATGTCTCTACACATCAAGTTAGTGTTGTGAGGCATCAATTAATGAAAAGAACAATGAAGACTTCAAAGGTTATTAAGCAACATTTTTATAACTACACTCCACTGCCTTCTCTGCCTATCCAAGTATATTTCCCTAAAGTTCTCTTTCTTGGTTTTCTGCTCCTCTTCAATTTATTTTCAACCCACATAAACTCTGTTAACGCTTCACTCTCCATGCCTTCCACATGTCAACACCACCTCAATACGTACTGAACTCCTCATACCTGTATAACTTGACTCACTCTCAGTTGTATCCTGTCCCTCCAAAACTGTCCACTTCTCATCCCTATTAATCATAACACACATCTCATTATCACACACCTACAATTAATAATTGCTTTCAGTGCATATGTCCATTTCTTAACCAATTAGATCCTCTTCCCCACTTCATCAATCCTAGTACAGTACCATCATTGTCATGATCAACATAACCTAATTTCCATCACCACAGTAATGGAGTAATTCTTGGATCTCATTTATGACAAAAAGCAGCAGAAAAAGGAAGCTTACAGTACAATCCCAACAATACCCCCTTTGTGCCATAGTATGAGGATGTTTTGCAACCTAAGAACTGGACAGTGGAGCTGCCACATTCAGGACCAATAAAACACAAAGAAAAGGTTTACTTTCCCCTACTCTCACTTTTCCTAACTGTCTTTTATGATAAGCAGGGATGATGTAGGTAGCATTTCTTCTCCTCAGTGAGGAGGAGGAGGAGGAGGAGGAGGAGGAGGAGGAGGAGGAGGAAGAGGAGGAGGAGGAGGAGGAGGAGGAGGAGGAGGAGGAGGAAGGAGGAGGAGGAGGAGGAGGAGAAGGAGGAGGAGGAGGAGGAGTATAAAAATGTGCAATAATAATGTGGCAAGTGGGAACATCCACTTACTTGATGCACTGCTACCTTCATGTGACAACAGTGAGTGACATGTGAAAGTACTATACTTTGGGTATTAATCAGATAACCAACAAATAAATGTCTGGTGGTCTAGGGAGTTAATGAATTGTAACTAGATGTGATCCATACTGGTTTATTCTTGAAGTGGTTGGGGTTTATTGTTCACATGATGCTGCTCAGGGAAAAGTGACTAGTCACTTGCCTTTCACATCCAGATTAAGTAATCTAGCTCTGGGCTCCTAAGCTCCTACTTGGGCAATGGATGGATGGATGCATTAAGTACTTTAATGTACCACTAGAGATGTTAAAAACATGTATCAATAATAAATATTTTATGTACTATTGATACATCAGGTCCACAGCAGCTGTGGGCCTGATCACACAACAGAACAGTACTCTAATTGCAAAATCACATATTCATGCAGCAGCAAATGTGTACAAGCAAACAAGCAACTATGCAGAACACATCAAACACCACATTTGGGCTTAAGTATACAAAGCATGTATAGTACTGAAACATCCAGTAATATTTCTGACCACAAAGTCACACAACAGGGAATCACCAGTTACAAATCATGTGGTGACACCAATGCAGTAAAGTCGATAAGGAGAGAAAGACAATGAGGAAAAAACAGGATGATGATCAGTAAACATGAGAAGGAAGATAATGAGAGGGAAAAAGAAACAATAACCCACAACCTGCTATAAACTCTTTCAACCAAACAAAATTGTCTGGCATTAGCTTAAATCAGTTTTTTGGTCTACTAATATCAAAGAAAGAGCAACTAAACAGTTTTCATTGCCACTGTCTGCTTGGATTCTCTCTGCTAAACAATATTTTTTATTTCTCTCTCTAATATTGGCCTGAATTAAATATTCCACAATGCCAACTGCAGTGAAAAAAAAAAAAAAAAAAAAAAAGACACTAATCAGATGAAAGTAAAGAGAAAAGGTGAATGAGAAAGGCAGGAAAAAGAGGAAAAACTGAGAGACAGGAAGGTTAAAGTGAAAAACTGAGAGACAGGAAGGTTAAAGTGAAGACAGCATACAGTAAATCAAATTGAGCTTAAAACAATGGGAATGATGAGAAGAATAAGGAAGGAAAGGAACAGATACACTTCATGATACAAGGGCCAGACAGCAATGACAAAGAAAAGGGGAAATTGGTCAAAGGAGAATACTGCACTAGAAGAGAATAATCACAGAAAAATACAGTACTGTATCAGTCCTCCAAGTACAATGGTGCCATTTTATTTCATTCTTATTTTATTTCATTCTTGCTGAACGGATAAGATATTATTCAGCTTAGGGGAAACCTATTGCAGTGAAGAGTTAGAAACACTGTCTCCACAATCCTTTTTTTGTTATAGCACTGTATAATGAACAACTTTTTTTTTTCCCCCTCATTGCAATTGATTATACTCATCCCAGGAAAGATTCAAGCTAAAGGGGCTAAACTGGAGAATATGTGCAAACCCCCTTAACCCCAATCCCCTCCCCGCACCCCAGGAAAAAAAAAAAATTTACTCTCCCTGCATATAATAACCATGGAATTTCCCCCGCACCCAACCACATTTTTTCTGGGCCACTGCTGTGATTTATTAATTTTGATGCAGTTTTATCCACAGCCTCAGTGGAATCCAAAATGGCAAATTTTTTGAATTTCGAACTCCGAAAATATTAATGATTTTTGATGGTTGTCATGGTATTAATACTCCCCCCTCCCTCCAATGATGTGCCAGGGGGAGGAGGGGGGGTTGCAGATAGAGCAGGAGTGTGGATGTAGACGGATAGGTGGAAGCGTGTGGGCGAGGTGGATGGCTGGGTGAGTGGGGAATTGACAGGTGGTATTTGTTTTACCGTATCCAATAAATTAAATTTTTATCCATTCACTTCTCAATCATTCCTCATATTCACATGCACTGGCAATCAGTTACTCATTTCTCACACATGCTTACCCATCCATATATCATCCAATATAATTCCTTTACATCCACATTTCAATAAACTACTCATGACAAATAAATCCAATTTACAAATCTAAATAACACTCAAGCAATCCTGAGGGAAGGGGGGGCACAGGCTCTGTCTGTGCAGTTTTGTGGCTGGGATGGGATGGGGCTCAGATCTGTGCCAGGCTGCTCCTACTGCATAATAGAGAGGGACCTAAACCAGGGAGTATACCCCAGGGGACTGCCCTATCAGTGAAGGCATATTGATGGTTCAGTTACGGTGCCAAGGTGTGCTTCCTGGGTGTCCCAGCAGCAGTCCTGCCAGGGTACCTCAAGGCCATTGCTTGCACAGCAACTGGCCACAGTTGCTGGGCTATACGGGCTGATCCCCTGCCTGGACTTCTGGGACTGTGTGCAGGCTGAAAACTGGCCTGTGGTCTGTCCCCTCCTTTACTCCACTCTACTGGAACATAACTAATAATTCAAATAAACATATATAACAGGCCCCTGGGGAAACTAATTCACCCAAAGGGCACATATGAGTGGCATAAGCGGTATTTGTTAGCAAAGGCAAGCCTACGAAGTCGCTGGTAACGATGTGAGAAGAGGGTTTTCACAGGCCTGTGACTTTGTGTAATCAAGTTCATGGACCCTTCGAAACACTGTGCGCACAGAAACCTCACCCAGAAACACTTCCGGGTTGCTCTCCATTATTTTCATTGCACTCACACGAGGATTAGACTCCACTGCACGATTAAAAACATTCAAGACCTCGAAGTTTTTCCTCTGGGCCTACCAGACCCCGGGTTTCTTTGTGGGGAATATCACCACTGTTTCCTCCAAAAAGCTCAAAAACGGGTGCACCACCTATGCACTGTCAATCGAGCCACGTCAACCAATTCACTAATTTCCTTCGTTTGGTGGGCTGCTTCCCTTTTAGGGAAATGATCTGGGATATGATTTCACTCGATAGTTCACGGGTGAGGTGCCAAAAACAAAGTGACAAAGCCAAAACACTGCAGGAACCACTTTCGGTAAAAAATGGCGCAAAAGAGAGAGGGAGAGCCGCCGGGCGAGTTCCTCTCTCTCAGGCAGTTCCCGTAGGCAAATGAGGCGGGAACCAACCAGTGCTGTAGTAAGGCCTCAGGCTACCGTGGACGTCATGCTAGCGCTCTCAAACATGTGGCTCAATTTTTCATACCAAAAAAAGGTTGATTCTTTTTGGCCATAAGTATTACGTGCCCCTGCAAACGCTCGATACTTCTGGCAGGCACTGTATATATAAGCGCTCGATACTTCACTGCCTG